>NC_089257.1:80202432-80509620 GCF_963930625.1 Muntiacus reevesi
AGTGAAAGAGGAGAGAGAAAAAGTTGGCTTAAAACTCAACATTCAGGAAAGGAAGATCCTGGCATCTGGTTCCATCACTTCATGGCAAATTGATAGGGAAACAGTGACAGACTTTATTTTTGGGGGCTCCAGAATCACTGCAGATGGTGACTGCAGCCATGAAATTAAAAGACATTTGCTCCTTGGAAGGAAAGGACAACCTAGACAGCATATTAAAAAACAGAGACATTGCTTTGCCAACTAAAGGTCTGTCTAGTTAAAGTTGTGGTTTTTCCAGTAGTCATGCATGAATGTGAGAGTTGGACTGTGAAAAAAGCTGAGTGCCAAGGAATTGATGCTTTTAAACTGTGGTGTTGGAAAAGACTCTTGAGAGTTCCTTGGACTGCAAGGTGATCCAACCAGTCCATCCTAAAGGAGATCAGTCCTGGGTATTCATTGGAAGAACTGATGCTGATAAAACTCCAATACTTTGCCCACCTGAAGAGAAGAATTGACTAATTTCAAAAGACCGTGATTCTGGGAAAGGTTGAAGGCAGGAGAAGGGGATGACAGACGATGAGATGGTTGGATGGCATCACCAACTCAATGGACATGAGTTTGAGTGAATTCTGGGAGCTGGTGATGGATAGGAAAGCCTGGCATGCTGCAGTCCATGGGGTCACTAGGAGTCAGTCAGACATGACTGAACTGAACTGATGGTTTTCAAGTTACTATTATTTCCATTACCGTTAAAGTGTTAATGATAATATGTTATCTGTTTTCAATTACATTACCATTTCTGAAATACATTCAATATTTTAATCTCAGAGAAAGAATAGCTGAAAATTTGATGCGGAATCAATGGAATGTTTCTCCAGAGTTAACTTCAGAAACTAGGTTAATGCACATGTGGCTGACTCCTATTGCAATTCCTCAAATACAGCAATTTCATTTAAAGCCAGAACAATATCCATTACATAATTTCATGACAACAAATACAGAAAGGTGATTTTATGCACATCTATGCATCCTTCATATGAAGGAGGCAGGTATGGTGGGAAGCAGTGTGTCTAAAACTGGATAACAGTTCAGGTTTTGCCATTGTGGCTAAGTAATCATTGAAAATTGCAGATTCAGTTCTCTTACATAAAAAAATGTAATAACTACTAATTTCTGATTAAGTGCTAGAAGGACTAAAGGAGGCTATGTGAAAATGATAATGTGATTCAAATTACAGTTGACGTTTGAATAAGGAGGGTTTGAACTGTGCAGGTCCACTTATATGTGGATTTTTTAAAAATTAATTTATTTTAATTGGAGGATAATTGTTTTATAATATTGCAGTGGTTTTTGCCATACATCAACATGAATCACCCACAGGTCACATGTGTCTTCATATTTGAACTTCACTCCCACCTCCCTCCCCTCCCCATCCCTCTGGGATGTCCCAGAGCACTGGCTTTGAGTGCCCTGCTTCATGCATTGAGCTTACACAGGTCATCTATTTTACCTATGGTTTCAATGCTGTTCTCTCAAATCATCTCACCCTTGCCTTCTCCCACAGAGTCCAAAAGTCTGTTCTTTGCATCTGTGTCTCTTTTGCTGCCTTGCATATACGATCATCATTACCGTCTTTCTAAATTTCATATACATGCATTCATATTCAGTATTGGTGTTATCTCTTTCTGACTTACTTCACTCTGTATAATAGGCTCCTATTTCGTCCACCTCATTATAACTAACTCAAATGTGCTGTTTTTATAGCTGTGTATTTTCCCTTCTGTAATATATCCATTCATTTGCCGATGGACATCTAGGTTGCTTCCATGCCCTAGCTATTTTAAACAGTGCTGCAGTGAACATTGGGGTATATGTGTCTATTTCAATTCTGGTTTCTAGAAAGCAATTCTGTTTGCTGGAATTTTGTTAAAGATTTTTGCATCTATGCTCATCGATGATATTGGCCTGTAGTTTTCTTTTTTTGTTTTTTGTGGCATCTTTGTCTGGTTTTGGTATCATGGAGATGGTGGCCGTATAGAATGACTTTGGAAGTTTGTCCTCCTCTTTAGTTTTCTGGAAGAGTGAGTAGGCGAGGTGTTAGCTCTTCTCTGAATTTTTGGTAGTATTCACTTGTGAAGCCATCTGATACAGGGCATTTGTTTGTTAGAAGATATTTGGTTATAGTTTCGATTTCTATGCTTGTGACTTATCTGTTCAGATTTTCTATTTCTTCCTGGTTCAATTTGGGAAGGTTATACTTTTATAAGAATTTGTCCATTTCTTCCAAGTTGTCCAATTTATTGGCATATGGTTGCTCATAGTAGTCTCTTATGACCTTTTGTATTTCTGTGTTGTCTGTCGTTGTCCACTTTCACTTCTAATTTTATCGATATGATTCTTCCCCCTTTTTTTCTTAATGAGTCTCGCTAATGGTTTGTCTATTATATTTATCTTCTCAAAGAATCAGCTTTTAGTTTTGTTGATCTTTGCTATAGTCTTCTTTGTTTCTTTTTCATATATATCTGCTCTGATTTTTATGATTTCTTTCCTTCTACTTATTACTTTGTGGTTCTTCTATTCTTTTTCTAGTTGCGTCAGGTGTAAACTAAGGTTGTTTATGTAATGTTTCTCTTGTTTCATGAGGTAGGCTTGAATTGCTATGAACCCGCCTCTTAGAGCTGCTTTGTACTAAATTCCATAGGTTTTGGGTTGTCATGTTTTCATTTTTATTTGTTTCTATGCATATTTTGAATTTTTTATTTCTTCTATCATATGTTAGTTATTCAGAAGCATACTGTTTAGCCTCCATATGTTTGTGTTTTTTATAGTTTGTTTGTTTTTTTTCTGTTAGTTGATATATAATCTTGCTGCATTTTGATCAGAAAAGATGATTAAAATGATTTCAGGTTTTCTTGGCTTTGTCTTTTTTTTTATTTAACAAGGCCAGATTTGTGGCCCAGGATGTGATGTATCCTGGAGAATGCTCTGAGTGCACTTGAGAAAAAGGTGAAATCCATTGTTTTTTGGGTGAAATGCCCTGTAGATATGTATTAGGTCCAATAGGTCCATTGTGTTATTTAAAGCTTATGATTCCTTGCTAATTTTCTATTTAGTTAATTTATCCACAGGTGTGAGTGGGATATTAAAGTCCACCACTATTTTTCATTGTTAGTATATAGGAATGCAAGGGATTTCTGTGTGTTAATTTTATATCCTGCAACTTTACTACATTCATTGATTAGCTCTAGTAATTTTCTGGAAGAGTCTTTAGGGTTTTCTATGTAGAGGATCATGTCATCTGCAAACAGCGAGAGATTCACTTCTTCTTTTCTTATCTGGATTCCTTTTACTTCTTTTTCTGCTCTGATTGCTGTGTCCAAAACTTCCAACACTATGTTGAATAGTAGTGGTGAGAGTGGGCACCCTGCATTCCTATATACTAACAATGAAAAAACAGAAAGAGAAATTAAGGAAACAATACCATTCACCATTGCAACAAAAAGAATAAAATACTTAGGAGTATATCTACCTAAAGAAACAAAAGACCTATACATAGAAAACTATAAAACACTGATGAAAGAAATCAAAGAGGACACAAACAGATGGAGAAACATACCATGTTCATGGACTGGAAGAATCAATATTGTCAAAGTGGCTATTCTACCCAAAGCAATCTATAGATTGAATGCAATCCCTATCAAGCTACCAATGGTATTTTTCACAGAACTAGAACAAATAATTTCACAATTTGTATGGAAATACAAAATACCTCGAATAGCCAAAGTAATCTTGAAAAAGAAGAATGGAACTGGAGGAATCAACCTGCCTGACTTCAGACTCTACTACAAAGCCACAGTCATCAAGACAGTATGGTACTGGCACAAAGACAGAAATATAGATCAATGGAACAGAATAGAAAGCTCAGAGATAAATCCACGAACCTATGGACACCTTATCTTTGACAAAGGAGGCAATGATATACAATGGAAAATAGACAACCTCTTTAACAAGTGGTGCTGGGAAAACTAGTCAACCACTTGTAAAAGAATGAAACTAGAACACTTTCTAACACCATACACAAAAATAAACTCAAAATGGATTAAAGATCTAAATGTAAGACCAGAAACTATAAAACTCCTAGAGGAGAACATAGGCAAAACACTCTGCGACATAAATCACAGCAGGATCCTCTATGATCCACATCCCAGAATATTGGAAATAAAAGCAAAAATAAACAAATGGGACCTAATGAAACTTAAAAGCTTTTGCACTACAAAGGAAGTTATAATTAAGGTGCAAAGACAGCCCTCAGATTGGGAGAAAATAATAGCAAACGAAGCAACAGACAAAGGATTAATCTCAAACATATACAAGCAACTCCTGAAGCTCAATTCCAGAAAAATAAATGACCCAATCAAAAAATGGGCCAAAGAACTAAACAGACATTTCTCCAAAGAAGACATACAGATGGCTAACATACACATGAAAAGATGCTCCACATCACTCATTATCAGAGAAATGCAAATCAAAACCACAATGAGGTACCATTACACGCCAGTCAGGATGGCTGCTATCCAAAAGTCTACAAGCAATAAATGCTGGAGAGGGTGTGGAGAAAAGGGAACCCTCTTACACTGTTGGTGGGAATGCAAACTAGTACAGCCACTATGGAAAACAGTGTGGAGATTTCTTAAAAAACTGGAAATAGAACTGCCATATGACCCAGCAATCCCACTTCTGGGCATACACACTGATGAAACCAGATCTGAAAGAGACACATGCACCCCAATGTTCATTGCAGCACTGCTTATAATATCCAGGACATGGAAGCAACCCTGATGCCCATCAGCAGATGAATGGATAAGGAAGCTGTGGTACATATACACCATGAAATATTACTCAGCCATTAAAAAGAATTCATTTGAATCAGTTCTAATGAGATGGATGAATCTGGAACCCATTATACAGAGTGAAGTAAGCCAGAAAGATAAAGAACATTACAGCATACTAACACATATATATGGAATTTAGAAAGATGGTAACAATAACCCTATATGCAAAACAGAAAAAGAGACACAGAAGTACAGAACAGACTTTTGAACTCTGTGGGAGAAGGTGAGGGTGCATGTTTTGAAAGAACAGCATGTATATTATCTATGGTGAAACAGATCACCAGCCCAGGTGGGATGCATGAGAAAAGTGCTCAGGCCTGGTGCACTGGGAAGACCCAGAGGAATCAGGTGGAGAGGGAGGTGGGAGGGGGGATTGGGATGGGGAATACGTGTATCTTTATGGCTGATTCATATCAATGTATGACAAAGCCCACTGAAATGTTGTGAAGTAATTAGCCTTCAACTAATAAATAAATAAATAAATAAATAAAGTCCGACAGTATTATTGTGTTACTGTTTATTTCTCTTTCATACTTGTTAGCATTGAGGTGCTAATATTAGTGTTAGTATTGAGGTGCTCCTGTGCTGGGTGCATACATATTTGTAATTGTTCTATCTTATTTTATTGATCCCTTGATCATGTAGTGTCATTCTTTGTCTCATATCATGGTCTTTATTTCAAAGTCTGTTTTATCTGATATGAGTATTGCCACTCCTGCTTTCTTTTGGCCTCCATTTGCATGAATATCTCTTTCTAGCCCCTCACATTCAGTCTATGTGTATCCCTTAGTTTGAGATAGGTCTCTTGTAAGCAGCATATGTAGGGGTCTTATTTTTGTATCCATTTGGCTATGCTTGGTCTTTTGGTTGGCACATTTAACCCATTAATAAATTTTATTTATTTCCATTAATAATGTAAAATTTATTTACATTAATAAATGTAATTAAATAATTATATTTGAGGTAATTATTGATAAGTATGATCCTGTTAGCATTTACTTTATTGTTTTGGGTTCGTTTTTATAAACATTTTCTGTGTTTCCTATCTAGAGAAGATCCTTTAGCATTTGTTGAAGAGACGGTTTCATGGTGCTGAATTTGTTCAGCTTTTGCATGTATGTAAAGCTTTTGATTTCTCCTTTATATCTTTATCAGATCCTTGCTGGGTAGAGTAATCTTGGTAGCAGGTTTTTCTCTTTCATCACTTTAAGTATATCCTGCCATTCCCTTTTGGCTTTAAGAGTTTCTATTGAAAGATTTGCTGCTATCTTCATGGGAATCCCCTTGTGTATTATTTGTTGCTTTTCCTTTGCTGCTTTTAATACTTACTCTTTGTGTTTAATTGTTGTTAGTTTGCTTAATATGTGTCTTAGGGTGTTTCACTCTGGATTTATGCTATTTGGGACTCTCTGGTATTTTGGAGTTGGCTGGCTACTTCCTTCCCCATTTTAGGGACATTTTTGACTATTATCTCTTCAAGTATTTTCTCATGACCCCTTTTTTAGTCTTCTTCTTCTCGGACACCTATGGTTTGAATGTTGGGGCATTTAACATTGTCCCAGAGGTGTCTAAGGTTGTCCTCATTTCTTTTTTATTCTTTTTTCTTCTTTCCTCTCTACTTGATCTATTTCCATTATTTTATCTTCTTCCTCACTTATCCTCTCTTCTGCCTCAGTTATTCTACTGTTTATTCCCTCCAGAGTATTTTTAATCTCAGTTCTTGCATTGTTCTTTATTGATTGACACTTCTTTATTTCTGCTAAGTCCCTGTTAAACATTTCTTGCATCTTCTCAATCCTTGTCTCTAGTCTATTTATCTGTAACTCCATTTTGTTTCCAAGATTTTGGATAATCTTTTTTTTTTTTTTTGGATCATCTTTACTATTATTATTCTGGATTTTTTTTCAGATAGACTCCCTATCTCCTCTTTCATTTGGTTTGGTGGATTTTATCATGTTTCTTCATCTGCTGAGTATTTCTCTGCCATTTCATTTTGTTTAGATTGATGTGTTGGGGTGCCCTTTCTGCAGGACAAAAGGTTGTGTTTCCTGTTAGTTGTGGAGTTTGCTTCCTGTGGGTAGGGCTGGACGAGGGGCTTGCCAGGGTTTCCTGGTTGGGGGAACTTGTGTTGGTGTTCTGGTGATTAGAGGTGGATCTCTTCTCTCTGGAGTTCAGTGAAGTGTCCAGTAGTGAGTCTTGGAGTGTGTGTAGGTTTGGTATGGCTTTGGGCAGCACATCTTTTAAAGTTCAGGGATGTTTCCTGTTTTTCTGGAGAATTAGTGTGGTGTGTTTTGCACTGGAACTTGTAGACTCTTGGGTGGAACTTGGTGTCAGTCTGGGTACGGATGCTTTTGGGGGGTCTCTTGTCTGTTAGTGTTCCCTGGAGTCAGGTGTTCTCTGATGTTCTGGAGTTGAGCCTCCTGCCTTTGGGTTTTGGTCCTCCTCTTGCGGTAGGCTCAAGACTTCTCCATCCATATAGTGCAGAAGATAAAACCCCTAGTTTAATGGTGAAACAATTCTCCACAACCAGGAATACCCAGAGAGATTCACAGAGTTAGTGAAGAGAAGAGGGAGGAGGAAGATGGAGGTGACCAGGAGGACAAAAGGGAGAGTCAAAAGGGGAGAGAGCAATCAAGCCAGTAATCAAATCCCTACGTGCTCTCCACAGCCAGAAATACCCAGAGAGATTCATAGAATTATGTAGAGAAGAGAAAAGGGAGGAAGGAGATAGAGGTGAAACACAGGAGAAAAGGGAGAATCAAAAGGCGAGAGAGCAATCAAGCCAGTAATCAAATCCGTATGTGAAAATGGATACTGAAGATTAGATTCTTCAATGTACAAAATTGATAGCAAATATGAAAAAGTAAAGATTAGAAACTTAGAGTAGAAGTTAGATTCTCAAAAATACCATATAGAGATACAACAAAGTTGATCACAAAAATTAAATCTCTATATTTATGGAAATTGTTTTAAAAAATAGGAATTTTTAAAGGAAGGTAATAGTAGGCTATACAAATGAAAGTTAAAGACATAATAAAGGACTGAAATTTTAAAAAAGTGGTAATAGTGAAAATGTATATAGGAATTTCTCTGCAGCTGTTGTGGGTAGTGTGGGGTCAGTTCAGTGTCAGATAGTGCTAGTTCTGGCTTGTACTTGTTCTCAAGGTTTATAGCCACCCCTCAGAAAACGTGTAGTCTCAGCAGTAACTGCAGGACTTTAATCTGTTGCACCTGTCACTTCAGGGGCAGTCCCCCTTTCTGTGTTTACTTTGGCTTCCTCTGTCCGCGAGTCTCTTCAGTGTCTAGTTTCCACCCTGACACGAGGGGGTAAGGTGGCCCCTTGTACCGGCTCACTTGCTCAGCTGTGATGTGGAGAGGGAGGGACGCTACACACACACACTGCTGGGTGGGGCGTGCCTTCAGCGGACTGGTTTGCCACAGCCCAGGGTGGCGTGTATTCCCGGTCCACACCGCTCAGGCCCCGGGGTGCTCCACAGCAGCACTGTCCCAGGAGAGCCCCGCGTCTCATGCACCTCCCAGGTCTAAGCCTCCAGGCTCTCCGGTGCTCTGCAGGGGCATAGACCCAGGTGGGCTGTGCGTGCTGTGCCCTTACCTCATCCATGCAACTCGGGCGAACGAGTGCTTCGCGAGCACACTGCCCCAGCTGGGCCGTGCGTCTCACGCCCCTCCCTGGTCCTGGCTGCTCGGTTTCCCAGGTGTGCGGTGGGTCTCCTGTAGGGAGCTCGTCTTAGGCTGTGACACTCCTGGTGGATGTGCACCATCCAGGATCCCAGGAAGACATGGTCAGCAACTGGCAACCTGGTCAGTTTGATGAAAGATGTGGTCTCTGGGGCCGAGATTGCAATAGCCCCTTGCCTTTCAGCTCTGGCTGCTGCACACCTGCCTCTGCCTCTGGGGAGGGAGGGCTCTCAATGGGAGCAAACTTGCTCTCCTTTGTTTTTGGCTAGGGCACAACCCTTTGTTCTGTGAGCACACCTGGAGTCTCCACGCAGCCTTAGATCCTTTCGCAGTGTAGATCTTTTTTTGGGGGGGGGTGGGGAGTGGGATGATCTCTGGCAATCCCACGGTTTGGGTTTCTATGTCATGTCAGCCCCCTCGCGTTGTCTTCAGTGCATTCATTCCCAGTCCTTATCCTACGGACTGACGATGACGATGCAGCCTGTGCCTCCCTCCTGAGGCCCCGCTCATTGCTGGTGGATGTGAGCATCTGAGCTGCTTCTCTGCTGGTAGTTGCCATTAGGCACATATTCTGTGTGTGTGTGTGTGTGTGTTTCTTTTTTTTTCCCCCAGTTATGTTGTCCTCTGAGATTGCAAAGCTCCGCACTGACATGCCTGTGAGAGGGCTTCCTATTGTGTGAAAACTTTTCCTCCTTCATGACTTCCTCCCCAGGACAGGTCTCCATCCCTAAATCCTTTGCCTCTGTTTTCATCTTTTATATTTTCTTCTACCTCTTTTTGAAGAGATCAGGTTGCCTCTGGGTTCCTGATGTCCTCCACCAGTGTTCAGAACTTGTTTTGTGAAAGTTGCTCCACATTCAAATGATCTTTTGATTAATTTGTAGGGGAGAAAGTGTTCTCCCCTTCCTATTCCTCCACTATCTTGGGACTGGCCTGGGATTTTTTTTTTTTTCCTGTATTAAATACTATAGTCCTACATGATCTGAGGTTGGTTGAACCCATGGATGCAGAACTACAGACACAACGACATATATAGAGGGCAAACTCTAAGTCATATGCAAAATTTAAACTGTGCATTGTTGAAGGGGCTTCTGCATTTATAGAACTATCAATGTGGGTGGGGATAAATTTAAACATGTTTGGTTGCTAAGTCATAAATATAAGATTTCCTTTTTTGTTTAGTAAGTTTGTTTTGAAAGTGCTAAAGAAGTAGTTTTTATCTGATTAAGAACAAAGAGTCCTATTTAGGGAAATTCACTGGGGAACAGTCAGGAACCACGTGCTGGATGAGGGTCCTGGATAATGAAGCAGGAGTTCAGGCCACAAGTCTTAAGAAAGATTGAATAAAAGTTGCCTTTCTTCTTTCTGCTAGAGAACTTGGCAGCCCCAAAGATCTCTTCAGATTGGTGACTTGGCAATTTACTTTTGGATAAAATAATTCCAGAGGAATCAGATATAGTTTTGGCATAGATTATTTAAGGATTCTTTCTCAGCAATATTAAATTTTTCAGGGCAAGGAAGTGGAACCTAGCAGACCTAGAGCTACTCTATAGTCTGAGAATCATAAATGGAGTGGGGATGAATGTGACAACTCTATTACATATATTATTAGTAGAAATTATCTCAAGGCTTAAAATTTTAGTTTGTTTGACATCAGTGTAGTTTACCATGACTCCATGCACAAGTATCTAAAGCCTTTCACTCTGGCAAGCAGTTCTTTTCACTGCAGAACAATGTTTACCTCCCTACCAGGCAGTCACCTTGATCTTGGAAAGTTCCCAGTGATTTTTATTTGCTAAACCCCATTGTAAGTTCTAGTCTTTATGTTTTCCATAAAAGAGCATCTTTGATACAGTTTCTCACTATTTTATTTTTTAATTCTTTTGGAAATCACCTTGGAAAAATCAAGGCTTTTTCCTTCTATCCCAGACCTCATAAGGCTCAGTCTTTAGACCATGTCTTCTCTCTGTGTTACCTCACTGCATTGTTTGCTTTAATATTTTTCTATTGAAATATAGTTTATTTAAAGACTGCCTTTTTAAAAAATTTTTATTGAATATAGTTGATTTACAACACTGTATTACTTTCTGCTGTATAGCAATGTGTATCAGTTCTACATAGGATGACCCTCCCATTGATAGTACAGAATTCTTCCTAAATTTGGGATGTCTATATTTAGTTTCCTGTGTAATTAGTATATTCAATTTGCCTCACTGCTTGGATGTGTAATAGGCATCTCAACATTGGTGCTTTAGTCTCTAGGTCATGTCCAACTCTTGGGACCCCGTGGACTGTAGCCCGCCAGGCTTCTCTGTAGTATTCTCCAGGCAAGAATACTAGAGTGGGTTGCCATTTCCTTCTCCAGGGGTTCTTTCTGAACCAGGAATTGAACCCAGGTCTCCTGCATTGGAGGCAGATTCTTTACCAACTGAGCTATGAGGGAACATTAAAATATCCAAAATCAAACTCATAATCTTTCTGCCAGGTTTGCACATCCTTCTGGCTTGCCTTGCCCATCTCTATAATGCTGGCTCCACAATTCCTGTTGTGAGTTCCACAGGCCAAAAACCTTGGAGTCATTATTGACACCTGTTTTTCTTATACCCCATTTTCCATCTGTCAGCAAAATGTTATGGCACTATATTGAAAAATGTTTAGAATCTGATAGTGAAAGGTTGTTACTGAACGATGAGACACGGGATTCTTGGCCTCCAGAGGAGATGAATTCAATCCGGGGCCAGAGACGAGGCTGGATCACTCAGAGCTTTCGTGTGATAAAGTTTTATTAAAGTATAAAGGAGATAGAGAAAGCTTCTGACATAGGCATCAGAAGGGGGCAAAAGAGTACCCCCTTTGCTAGTGTTAGCTATGGAGTTATATACTCTCCAATGAATCCAAAGAGTGTCTAGAGTTTGTAAAGACCTCACCAGACCTACTCCCATAATTTACATTTTAAGATAGCAGAGTTGGCCAGAAGGTTTGATCCAAAGATCGTCCTCAGGCAGGATACATCCTTGTAAAGACCAGACCTACTCCCATAATTTATGTTTTAAGATAACAGAATTAGCCAGAGGGTTTAATCCAAAGACTGTCCTCAGGCAGGATACATTATTGTTATATAATCCTAACGAATGTAGAGGAAAAAAAAGTTTGTCCTTTCTTCCTCCTTGAATATCCCAGACCTCTCTCTCCTTGGGGACCCCTAGACTTCTTATCAACCTGCCTAGGAAATGACTCTCTCAATAGTTTTCCACTACCTCCATTACCATAACTTTTGACTAAGTGCCACTATTTCTCTGCATTTTTGCAGTAATGCATGTATGCCAAGTCACTTCAGTTGTGTCCAACTCTTTGGAAAACTGTGGACGTTATCCCATGAGGCTCTTCTGTCCATGGGGATTCTCCAGGCAGAAAGAATACTGGAGTGAATTGCCACTGACGAGTTTAAGCAGAAGAGAATGGAATCTGATTTGGGATTACTAGATAGGTGTGGCAAGTAGGCCAATGTTGGAAGCTCAGGATAATCTAGAAGTTTATCTGCTTAAACACTTTAGTGCTTTCCAACATTTCTTAGAGTAAAGGCTCTAATAATAGTTTACAGAGGTTGACAAGATCTTGGTTATATGTCCATTGTGACCAAAACTTCTAATTCCTGTCCACTATCTAGCTGTTTGTTTTATAATAGCAGTGACATTTCTGCTGTAAATAAATCCAGGGACAAGTCAAGGATCTAACCCAATACCCTAGTACCAGGTCTAGAACATCATACTATGAATACTGCATGGAAACCTACTCCTTCATGTATTTTCAAGCTTTTTGCAATACTACCTTATCAGTGAAAGTTGAAGACATTACTAAAATAGTATCTTCACCATCAGTACTCCTTGTCCCTTCCCTGCTTATTTTCCCTTGACACTTTTCATCATCTGACTCCCTAAAACTTGTTTATTTGTCTACTTTCTGTCTCTATCCACTACTCCATTCTATAAGGGCTATATAGTGTCATCAGGTAGAACAGTGCCCGACACATGATAGATACCCAATACATACCTTTTGAAATAATGAGTCAAATAATTAATTAAAATACAGTAAGTAGTATTATCATATCTAAAATAAAAGGACTAGAAAAGTCAAAACACATATTCTTTTTATTTCATTGAAAATCACCATTATGTGCTCCTTTTTAAGTAAAATCTTTTTTGCTCACACAAAAGCTTAATGTTAAGTATGCATGTAAGTGAATGGTCAACACTGAAATCAGATTGGTTATATTCTTTGCAGCCAAAGATGGAGAAGCTCTATACAGTAAGCAAAAACAAGACCAGGAGCTGACTGTGGCTCAGATCATGAATTCATTATTGCCAAATTCATATTTAAGTTGAAGAAAGTAGGGGAAACCACTAGACCATTCAGATATGACCTAAATCAAATCCCTTATGACTATACAGTGGAAATGGAGAAATAGATTTAAGGGACTAGATCTGATAGAGTGTCTGATGAACTATGGACGGAGGTTCATGACATTGTACACGAGACAGGGATCAAGACCATCTCCATGGAAAAGAAATTCAAAAAGGCAAAATGGTTGTGTGAGGAGGCCTTACAAATTGGTGTGAAAAGAGAAGTGAAAAGCAAAGGAGAAAGGGAAAGATATTCCCATTTGAATGCAGAGTTCCAAAGGATAGCAAGGAGAGATAAGAAAGCCTTCCTTAGTGATCAGTGCAGAGAAATAGAGGAAAACAGCAGAATGGGAAAGACTAGAGATCTCTTCAAGAAAATCAGAGATACCAAGGGAACATTTCATGCAAAGATGTGTCCGATGAAGAACAGAAATGGTATGGACCTAACAGAAGCAGAAGATATTAAGAAGAGGTGGCAAGAATATACAGAAGAACTGTACAAAAAAAGATCTTCATGACCCAGATAAATTTAGAAAGATGAATTTAGAGAAAGTAATGCAATATATATAATGTACATCAGTTCAGTTCAGTTCAGTCGCTCAGTCATGTCCGACTCTGCAACCCCATGAACTGCAGCACGCCAGGCCTCCCTGTCCATCACCAACTCCAGGATTCCACCCAAACCCATGTCCATTGAGTTGGTGATGCCATCCAGCCATCTCATACTCTGTCGTCCCCTTCTCCTCCTGCCCTCAATCTTTCTCAGCATTAGGGTCTTTTCCAATGAGTCAACTCTTTGCATGAGGTGGCCAAAGTACTGGAGTTTCAGCTTCAGCATCAGTCCTTCCAATGAACACTCAGGACTGATCTCCTTTAGGATGGACTAGTTGGATCTCCTTAAAGTCCAAGGGGCTCTCAAAAGTCTTCTCCAACACCACAGTTCAAAAGCATCAATTCTGTGGCATTCAACTTTCTTTACAGTCCAACTCTCACATCCACACGACCACTGGAAAAATCATAGCCTTGACTGGACGGACCTTTGTTGGCAAAATAATGTCTCTGCTTTTTAATATGCTATCTAGGTTGGTATAACTTTCCTTCCAAGGAGTAAGCATCTTTTAATTTCATGGCTGCAATCACCATCTGCAGTGATTTTGGAGCTCAGAAAAACAAAGTCAGCCACTCTTTCCGCTGTTCCCCATTTGCCATGAAGTGATGGGACCGGATGCCATGATCTTAGTTTTCTGAATGTTAAGCTTTAAGCCAACTTTTTTACTCTCCTCTTTCACTCTCATCAAGAGGCTCTTTAGCTCTTCTTCACTTTCTGCCATAAGGGTGGTGTCATCTGCATATCTGAGGTTATTGATATTTCTCCCGGCAGTCCTGATTCCAGCTTGCACTTCTTCCAGCCCAGCATTTCTCATGATGTACTCTGCATAGAAGTTAAATAAGCAGAGTGACAATATACAGCCTTGACATACTTCTGTTCCTATTTGGATCCAGCCTGTTGTTCCATGTCCAGTTCTAACTGTTGCTTCCTGACCTGCATACAGGTTTCTCAAGAGGCAGGTCAGGTGGTCTGATGTTCCCATCTCTTTCAGAATTTTCCACAGTTTATTGTGGTCCACATAGTCAAAGGTTTTGGCATAGTCAATAAAGCAGAAGTAGTTTTTTTTCTGGAACTCTCTTGCTTTTCCGATGATCCAGCGGATGTTGGCAGTTTGACCTCTGGTTCCTCTGGCTTTTCGAAAACCGGCATAAACATCTGGAAGTTCACAGTTCATGTATTGCTGAAGCCTGGCTTGGAGAATTTTAATCATTACTTTACTAGCGTGTGATTATGTACATAGAAGAGGAAAATAAAGATATTAAAAAATTAAAATTCTGTGAATTGTTCAGGAACCTAGATCGACATCAAAAGCAGCATCAGCAGGTAATGTCAGCGTCTTGGTGGAAGCAGGCCAAGTTCTTAAATTGGAATGGCTGATCAGGGGTAAAAATCAGAATTTTTAAGCCTAGGTGATATTATAATGTATTAAACACTGTTTATTGGGTAATTGTATATGAAGTAAGCAGGACAGAAGGAAAGTAGCAGATGAGAGAGATAAACTTGGTAACTGAAATATTAAATACACACAACTGGCAACTTCAAAAAGCTAGCAAATCTAGAACCAGGAAAATTGAGTAATGTTAATTCAGTTTGCACTTAAACATAGGATTAATTGGAATAATACCTTGTCTAAAAAAATGTATTTAAGTTGCTTTTAGAGTATATTTTTGTCATTCATTCTTAATTATTTCTTTGTAACTGTCAGATAATTTATAATATATTAGAAATATATACTGTGTATCATGGAATGCTTTTATCTTCCTGTTACTAATTTTATTTGTTTGAAAAATGAATGGTTCTTAATAGTCAATTATTTCAGCTGTAATAGTATGTGTTTTTTTAAATGTAGACAAAATATCTAGAAATCTGAAATATAAATTTTGGTGTAGGAAAAAAAATCAATTTCACATATATGTATTTAATGCCAAATGTATGCCAGTATTGAAACTAAATTTATAAGATGAAGTGATATGGCATTAATTATATGGATACATGTATATAAATGTATATATGTGTTTTCTATGTATATACCAAAATTATACATATATTATGTATATTAAATTATTTTCCTTATTATAGAATACATACGAATGTATGCCTGCCTTCATATAACAAGTGCTATATACATTAATACACTACACATAACAGTAAAATATAGCTAACTTTACCTAATTTTGGGGCTTCCCTGGTGGCTTAGATGGTAAAGCATCTGCTTGCAATGCAGGAGACCTGAGTTCGATCCCTGAGTTGGGAAGATCCCCTGGAGAAGGAAATGGCAACCCCCTCCAGTATTCTTGCCTGGAAAATCCCATGGTCAGATCCATGGAGTCACAAAGAGTTGGACACGACTAAGCGACTTCACTTTCACTTTCACTTTACCTAATTTCTATAGTTATTTCTAAAAAGTTGATGTAATTTTACAGTTGCCTTTGCACCATTCCTGCAGAGCAGGATTTAATATAATCTTTATGCACAAAGCTGTGATCAAAGGGCTATATAGAATTTACTTTGTAATTTTTTCATTTGATTTAAAGATTTACATCACCATAATTCCATAACTCACACATTTACCTCAGGTTGGGTGCTTCTCACTTTGGGTTTTATCCTCGTGTTGCCACATTCTCCTTGAGACAGAAATGCAGTAAATATTTTCACAGCCAGATACAATTTGGAAGTTGTGGTGTTTTTTCTTTATATGTCCATAGTTATGTGTGTCCTTTAGTGTTGAGGTATGAATTTAGATAGCACTCATATCCTTAAAAAATTGAAAGTTGACCAATATTCTTATTCAGTTATAGTTATTATATTATATTTGGTTACTATATTTAAAAAATTATAATCTCTCTACAATATCTTCTTGAACCTTATCTTTCTTTAAAGGTGCCCTTACCTTTAAATAGTACTAAACTCTTTTGATTAGTAAGTACTTATCCTTTGAAGTGCAGGTACATTGCTTTTATTCCACGTTAATTTTTCAATGTTTCATACTATTATCTTGAAAATGTAGCCTTTGTTATAACAAAGTATATGTAAAGTGGCAAATTCAAGTAAATGCCACTTTCATTATTTTGTCACAAAGCTCGTTGATAATGAAGTGGCTTGAAGCACCACTGAATTCTGTACCTCACAGTTATACTCTACAGGAACCCTTTGGTCATTAAAGCAATAGCTCCCTGTAAAGATTTCCTTTGAGGATTCAGTGGCAATGTGGCTTCAAATGCAGACATTTTTCAGTGACAGTTTGCTAATGAATTATGGATACAAATACAGCTACTCAAACCAAGTAACATCTTACTGGAGCAGAGCAGTACCGTGACAGGTTGCTTCCTGTATCACAGCATTATAGGTTTTGTCTTGCTGTGTGTCTAGATCCCTTCCCTACTCTGGGTGGGTGTCATCCAACAGTTTGGTGTTCTCGAACAGAGGGAATGAGAATTCAGATGTAACATTTACATTTTCATAGGTTTCAATATTTAAAGTGAGTGGGCTGCTTTATTTAATCATCAAATCATGTATTTGCCAATAGAGGTGTCACAGCTTGCCTCAGTAATAGTAACCTATTACAACAGAAAATGTAATTTCTGCAATTGAGTTTAACTTGTAGCTCAGATGGTAAAGTCTCTGCCTGCAGTGCAGGAGACCTGGGTTTGATTCCCTGGAGAAGGAAATAGCAACCTACTCTAGTATTCTTGCCTAGAGAATTCCATGGACAGAGGAGCCTGGCAGGCTACAATCCACGGGCTTGCAAAGAGTTGGACACAACTGAGCAACTAACACTTACCTAATTAAAAACTAACCATAGCATTCAAAGTACAATATTTATGAAGTAAAAAAAAAAAATTAAAGATATCTAAGATGATAGTAGGAAGCATTAACTTCATCTAACCTATAGTAGTTTACCACTAGATTTGGGATCAAGTTTTGCTTATTTATACATATATGCAATTATCTGTAACAGGATCTATCATATAGTAGATACTCAATGCTTTATTGAGTTCATGACTGCTTAGACTCCTACTTAACCAGTGTCCTTATGCAGTTAGGATTATTATATTAATATTAGTTTCTATATTCAAAACATCGTAATTTTCTATAATATCTACCTCAACTTAATCTTTCACTAACAATGTTCTTAGATGCAAGACAGAGATTTTCACATCAACTTCTCTTTTCTTTCTGGTTGTGTGGCAGTGGCAAAATTCCCTCTGACATTTTCAGTGAAAGATAAATTTGAAAAGACTACTTGAAATTTAATTCAGAAGTAGCAAGAACTCCGAATCATTACATGAAAACTGTTTGAGAAACCAGATATAAGTTGTTCCTCTAAGTGATAGTTCTCTGAAGTTCTTCTCACCAAGATGATGATAACTATCCTTGTTGATAAGTTGGTAATTTTTTTAAAGTCAGTATGTTACTCAAACCCCTGGTATATTCATCACCATTAGTCATCTGCTTCTGTTTCCTTAAAATTATCTTTCATCTTAGCTTTCATGGTAGTAGTTTCCCTGGTGTTCCCCTTATGTCTGAGTAATCCTTTCTGTCTTCCTTGCTAAGTTATCTTCTTTTAACTCTAAAGTGGTGATGTTCTACAAAGTTCCTTCCTCAGTTCTCTTATTTTCCTGGGATATCCTACTGGCCGAGATAATTCCATTCCTCTCTTATTTCAGCTGGCACTAATATGTGGACAGCTCTGAAAGTGGCTACATGCATGCTTAGTCCTGTCCAAAGCTTTGTGACCCCATGGATTGCAGCCTGCCAGGCCATCTCAGTCCATGGGATTTTCCAGGCAAGAATATTGAAATGGGTTTGCTATTTCCCTCTCCAGGGGATCTTCCTGACCCAGGGGTTAAACCTGCGTCTCCAGAGTCTCCTGCATTGGGAAAGATTCTTTACCACTGAGCCACTGGGGAAGCAGCCCTGAAACTGGCTATTCCAACCCAAATAAATAAATTCCAAATCCATATATCTAATTTTCTACTGGATATTTATTTTTTGGTTTTACATTAAATCCCTTCTCTAAAATTGAACTCAAGATCTTCAGCTTGAAATTTATTTTTATTTTCAAATAGCTTAGCAACTCTGTTATCCAAGTCAGTTCAAAAAATATCATTTTCTTTCTCACTCATGTGCTTAATAGATGAATACTTATCAGTTTTACTTAATATTCTTTAATCTGTCTACTATATATTCAATCTCATTGCCTTGGCTATGACTTTCTTGTCTGATTACAGTGCTCTGTTTTCCTAATATCCATTGTTTCGAACTTCTAACTTATGCTCTTTTAGTGTAGTAAAGTGTCTATAAAGTGAAACTGTTACTTGTCACTCTTTACCTAGAATTCAAGGTAAAATTCAAAGTATTCATCTTGGGTCCAGGATTTATCTTTCTTCGGTTTGTCTATTCTTTGTATCATGTCCACACACCCATTGCACATTACACTGTGACTACTGCAGTGCTTGAATATTCATGTTTTGTTACAAATCCGTGAATTCATTCTTGCTACTCCTTCACATGGAAGAAATCCTGCTTCTACTATTTAATCTGGCAAACTTCTAGTTCTTTTTGAAAATGGACTTCTTGATAGTGAACTCCAATTCTGCTGGCCCTCTTCATCCAAGCAGCCATATTCTTCATACCCATGTAGAGCCTTATCTCTCTTATTATGCCACTTTATATAATAGCATTTTAAAATGTATTTGTCCTCTAACTCATCACCTGGCATTTAAAATATTCAAATTTAATCATAATGTTATAAAATCTTGCTTAATGCATTATTTATGCTGTGTAATTTCATGTTATCTTGAGTTACAAAGATGGTATTTTAGAATAGTACACTGCCAAAGTGGTGTTCTACTTGGAAACAGCAACACAGAATTGTTGTTGTGAGATGATGGAAAATACAGTAGTTGTTTTGAGAAAAATGCTCCAGCCCTTCTAGAAGTCTAAAGAAATATTTAAAAATAGAAGTAGCTAGGAGAAATAATATTTAGCACTCTAATTAAAGCCTGATATTTTTGGAAACACACAGATAGAAACACTTTTTTTTTTTTTTTTTGATTCTTGACAGTGTGTGTGTAGTGTTTAAATAAACCCAAATTCAGTTTGAATAAATCAATCCCAGATAAAGAAACTTTACAAAAGTAGATTAGGAAGAAATTAGATGTTTGAGTATATATCTAAGGGGATAAATAAGCAGAGAAAAAAAAATACTATAAACAGATAAAACAAGTTGTTCCAATCTTATTTTTGGGGGAATGCAACAAAAAGCAATCAAAAAAAGTTAAAAAAGAAAATATCAATAAAACAAGAAAAATGAGTCCCTTTTCTAATGGTGTGGTTAGTAAGACTTGCCTGAAAAGTCGGATTGGTACATTAATAGCTTAAATATTTTTTGATTCATTCTCTCAAGTATGTTTTGAGCTCTTATCTTGAAAAATGATTGCTAAACATACCTAAAATAAAACAGTAGAATGGTAAGTTTAAAAATAATCTTGATAGAATATCTGGATGAGTGTTAAGAAAATGATCACTAAAAAAGACTAATTTCTTTAAAAGCTAAAATTAATTGGTCTTTTGAACTCAGAGGTAATGCAGAAAAAAATTTTTTTTTTCAGAAGTTGATTGCCTGTACAGTGAAATCCTGAAAAACAATATCTTTTCTTGTGACCTTAATTAGGATCATTGTGAAATACACTGAACTTTTCTTCTCACCTTTTGTCTATGAGAATTCATTTGTAAAGAAATAAATGCATTAAAGCTGACCTGAAAATTTTCAGTGACTAAACAATAAGAGCTAATGAATCAAATTTTACTCTTTGTTGGAGATAAAAGTATTTCTGTTTTTGATGAAGAAGTAGGGGAAATTAAATACAGAGAATCATCATGATTTAAAAGTAATCCCTCAGTACAAAGGTTTATTAATATATCAGAAGATTGTATTTTGTTTCAAATGCTGAACAATATCAGATTATTTAAAAGCAGAAATAGGAAGCGATTTAGAATTTTTGATTATACAAAAATAAAATCTAACTTGCAATTTAATTCCTACAAACAAACATGTCCTATGAGGTAAAAATGATTATTGATTCTACATTTTGGTTGCTTTCCATCCAAACCACATAAGGAGGAAATGGTTCATCATTCATAGTCCTGGAAACACATTAAAGATAAATTTTTTCTTCCTTGAATTATCTTTTACATCAGAGCACTCACAGCCTTATGTAATTTTTACAAAAGTTTTTAATGTCAGGAATGCTTTTTTTTGAGCATAAATACTTTCTTTCTCAGGAATTTGTAATTGTATTTTTAAAATGCTCGTTATATTTTTCAGTTTCCAGTGTTCCTTCATGCAAAATTAAACATTAGTTTAAAAAATATCTTTGCTTCACAGCCAGTTGAATGAAGTTAGACATCATTCATGACTCAATGGACATGAGATTAAGCAAGCTCTGGGAGACGGTGAAGGACAGGGAAGCCTGGCGTACTGTGTCCATGCCGTAACAGAGTAGGGCATTACTGAGTGGCTGAGCGACAATGGACATCATTCAGTTATATAGGAGCTGATTTTATTTCAGTGTAGAGATCTTTTTCCAGATCAATAGTACTTTATTGCATAGGTATACCACAGTATATTTGCTAAGTTGCTTCAGTTGTGTCCAACGCTTTGGACCGTAGCCTGCCAGGCTCCTCTGTTTATGGGATTCTCCAGGTAAGAATATTGGAGTGGATGGCAATTTCCTTCTCCAAAAGTATGTTTAACCAGTCCTATGATGATGAACAGAGAATAGTTGTGTTGTTTCAGTCTTACTGCAAATGATGCTGGAATGCATAATCATGTATATGTGTTATTTCATATGTTGGCAGTAAAACTCTCATATGGATCTCTGGAAATTTATTGCTGATTCAAAGGTGACTGCATGTATAATTTTGTTAGACACAGTCAAGTTCTCTCCATTTTTTAGTCCTACCATCTGCTGAGAATGCCTCTTTTTTCACAGACTTGCCAACAGACTCTATTGTCAGACAGTTTATGTTTTGTCGTTCTCATAGGTGAGGAATGTTATCGCAACATGTGTAAACAGAGGATTTCTCTTAGAGTAAGGCTAAGCAACTTCTATGTATATAGATTCACCTTTCAATTATTTGAAACATGATTTTCCATGCTTATTTTGTACCTTATTATATTAAAGTGCCACAGTATATTTAATATTTAGTTTGTTTAGCTATCAGGTAAACAGTCAAATACTTAAGCGATTTTTCCTTTAAAGCATCTCTACTTTCTTGAGGCTTTCTCATTTCAAGTTAGTTAAAGGAAAACCTTTATAAAATTAGAAAAACAATATATCAATAGGATAGCTAGATGTGCTAGCATAAATTGTATAATAAAATATACTTAAATGGCATTTGATACTAGGGTTACAAATTGTAATTATTTTAAAAAGCTTTTTAAAAATTACCAAAAAAATGAAACATCTCATAGTGTTAATATGTACACTATGAATTTTTAAACCACATAAGCTTTAAATAAAACAACTTTTAGGAAGTTTAGCTAAAACAGGCTTACCTATCTACCGTATGGATATATTAAATTTAAAAAGAACATTCCATAGTTGGTATTAATACTGAAGACAGGATGACATATTTTTATTATTATATTTGTTTTTTGGAAACTTTGGTTAAAAGTAATATTAAGTTGCATCTGCCAGAAACAGATGCACATATAGCAGCACCAAAATGCTAACTCCAACATAAATGACCATCTCCATATGTTCCTGGGATTTATTTCTTTTGGTACTTTATGCTGCACATAATTATAAATTGTGTTTATTGCTTGAGAAAGCCAATTTGATAATCTGGTCATGAAGACTCAAAACGTATTCTATTCTTATTAAAACTTTTTGTTATTTTAAAATGTATCTCATTGAGGTGGGCGGTGGGTGAAGGGCAGAGGAAAAAAATTAAAAAAATAAAAATAAAATGTATCTCATTAGTATATAAACATAAGTATATTTGTATTATAAAATGCTTATTTTATAAAATATCTGCTATAGGTTTCCTGTAGTAAGAGATGTTTTTATCAGATTTTTCATCAATTTGATAGAGACTAATATACAAAGCCTTGTATCACTATAAATATGAAAACTGAGATAACATGTGGTTTTTAATGCATAGAAAATTTGAAAAATAAGAAAGCAAAAGAACTTGGAACCAAAAAAAGAAAACAGTAAATGCAAAGTAAAAACAAACAGCAGAAATTTTAATGATTAGACAATCTTGGGAATTGTGCATTGCATATACTCTAGGACTCAGGATCTAAGAATGTGTGGGAAAGGTAATCAAGAGTCAGTCTGTGTGCACAAGAGAGTAATAACTGGTGTCCTTGATAAATAGTTGGGAAAACGTCTAAATATAGGGCCTATCTTTAAATGCAGGACTACAAAAATCTTGCCTTAGTTGCTTGAGAATGACGCATACAACATGGTCTTTACTTGACATGTAAATGACAGAAGAGTGATAATTGAATGACTTATGCACCACACATGTATTGGGACTTTTCACACTGCCTTCATGGTGCTGAAATTCTGACATTAAAAAAAAAAATGAAATATATCATGATGCTGATATGGCAAAACCCATGGGCCCATAAACTGGCAAAAGCAAGTGAAAACTGAAATGCAGAGAAAGCTGTTTCAGGGGAATTACATTAGAATTCATAGCATCAAACTATTGAAAACAGTTTCTATAGAGGTGATTTCACAGTTAAAATATTATATACTTAAGAGGCAAGTGAAATAGACTTCTTTGGAAAAACAAACAAGACCTTTGCGATGAATGTGTTTTAAAAAGAGAAAATGGCTGAGATAAAATCAAAGTAGAACTCTACATAGCTTATTCAAAACTGAAGAGAAAATTCATGAATTTAAAAGAGATTCGAGGAAATAACCTAAGAATTAAAGAAAATTTTCAAGAATATACAATTAAATTTCTTTTTTTTTTTCTTTTTTTTTCTTTTTTTTTAATTTTATTTTATTAGTTGGAGGCCAATTACTTCACAACATTTCAGTGGGTTTTGTCATACATTGACACGAATCAGCCATTGAGTTACACGTATTCCCCATCCCGATCCCCCCTCCCACCTCCCTCCCCACCCGACTCCTCTGGGTCCTCCCAGTGCACCAGGCCCGAGCACTCATCTCATGCATCCCACCTGGGCTAGTGATCTGATTCACCAGTACAATTAAATTTAAAAGCAAAGACAACAAAATGAATTTTTTCAAGCAGTGTTTAATAGGCATTGTAGTAGAGATAAATTCAACAAGATAATGGTATGTAAGTGTTAGGAACACATAGAGACATAAAACTGCAAAGATAATATTAAAAATCATTAAAACTATAAGAAAAAAAGATTACTTGCAAAGACATACAGCAATTATTTTTCAGTAACAATAGAAACCAGAAAACGATGCAGCAACATCCTAAAAGAGCTAAATTTCATACTCAGAGTTTTATTTTTCTTAATTAAATGTGGTTCAAAATTGTGAAATTCAAAATCAATATGACAGAATTATTGGATTTATTAAAGATACAATTTTCTAAGAAAACAAAGCCATAAAAAGAATTAGGTTAAATATAGTGGTAAATAAAGAAATTGGTCCTTATTATAATATATTAATATGTAAAAACTAAAAATATAAAAACTAATCTCAGAAAAATCAAGAGAAGATGGAACTAAATTGTTTTAAAGTAAATTGTGGAGGATAGTAAGATTGTTATAAGTGATAGAGTATACTGTGATAGAGTGATAGAGGAAAAAAGTATACTTTTTTCACAATAAAAATAGGATTATATTTCTTAATTGTATAATGCTTTTATTGTACAAAGCCAAGTAACTCTTTTATTGTACAAAGCCAAGTAACTCTACAATAAAAGACATATAGTTTGTATATAAAGTCAACACACAAAAATGAAAAATGTAAAAAATAGAAATGTCAGACCAGTCTTTCTCGTGTTCTCGGTGGTTTCCAGCTATTTGCGACCCCATGGACTGTAGCCTGTCAGCCTACTCATGGAAGGTTTTAGGCAAGAATACTGGAGTGAATTGCCATTTCCTCCTCCAGGGGATGTTTGCAAGCTGGGATTGAACCCGTGTCTTCTGTGTCTCCTGCATTTGCAGGCAGATTCTTTACCACTGAGCCACCTGGGAAGCCCTTAGAAGGTCACTACTCTGAGATAAATGCATAGACATTTTCTTAACCATTCCTCATACTGCATTTTGTATATTTACATACATACTTGATAAAAAAGAATGAATATTTTATACCTATATATAATTTTATTTTGCAAATACAGTTTTTTATATGAATTATTTTCTGTTCACCTTTACTCTTAGTCTCTCCTTTTCCTTAATCCTCTCCATAGATTTGATACAACTTCATGCCTGTTCTTTCCAGCTTGATGGGTATCCTACTATAACTTCTTCTGGGAATACATACATTATTTTCATTTGTGAACAAAGTAATAGATTATAAGTCATCTATTAGTACTTTGAATATCTGAATTTATTCTATATGCAGTTCACATTATATAGTAATATGTACTATAGTTCATTTTTTTCTGAATGGCTGGATAATGCATTTAAGTATTTATTGCTAGATATTTGTTTCATTTTATATCACTGCAAAATAAGCAAATAGTATTGATTTGATATTTTTATTTATACATGTCTTTATTTTTATAGAATATATTCCAAGAGTTGTGATTTCTTGGTGAAAAGATATTCATAGATAATTAGAAGACATGTTATCATGTTTATTCTGTTAAAATTTTTAAATATTCTTTATACCAAACTTCTGAAAAAAGTAGGTTGGATTGGCCAAAGAGGTCATGTAGGCTTTTCTGTAGCATCAGAAAAGATGTTACAGAAAAACCCAAAAAACTTTTTGGTCAACCCAATATTTTTAACATAGAAACTTTTAGAGATAGTACTTTATTATTAATTATATTTCTCTGATATCTAGTAAAGGTTGATATCTATTCTTATCTATTTGTTGCTACAATATCTTCTTCGCTGAATTTCTTACTAATAATATTTAAGATTCCATTTTGTTAATAAATCTGTCCATCTGTAAGATTCTGCTTTATAGAAGGACTGGAATTGGGGTGCTTCTAGTATACACTAGTTAAAAAATGGACTGAAATTCTCTGATGTTTATAATGGATTGTATCTGGATCTAGATTATAAGTTAAGTGCATTTATTTTCGAATAGTGATTGAGTTTTTACACTTTTATGCATAGTTTAGACTAATTTTTAAAAGTTTTATGAATACAAATTTGTTCTAAGAAAATCTGAAATCTACTTAAATGCCATCACTGATGACTTTTACTTCTTTTTTGTATTATTTTAATTAATTCTGCATCACCAATCCTTGTGTTGTCACAAAGGACTGTGTAGAACAGAAAACAATAAACACTCTGGATCCAATTCAATAATGATTCAGAAGAAATAGATTTTGAATTTGAAGAAATCCTCAAAATGTCTATATAAATTTATTTGCTTGCGTTTTCTTTTTCTATAAGAAATGAGTGATTTATTATAAAAAACCCATGGATATTAAAAGCTAAAACTATCATTAAATAACTGTTAAATATCAATTCCAATGGAATAAAATACATATATCATTTTGTCACATTTTTGTTTTATGTATTATATTTATTTTTTAAATTAATTTTTTATTTGAGTATAGTTGCTTTATGGTTTCCCTGGTGGCTCAGTTGTAAGAATCCACCTGCCAATGCAGGAGGCATGGGTTGGATCCCTGGGTCGAGAAGATCCCCTGGAGAAGGAAATGGCAATCCATCCACTGCAGTATTCTTGCCAGGAAAATCCCGTGGATAGGGGATCCTTTCGGGCTATAGTCCATGGCGTCGCAAAACAGTCAGACACGACTTAGCAACAAGAGCAACAACAATAGTTACTTTAAAATATTGTTTACATGTATATTATCTATAGTGAAACAGATCACCAGCCCAGGTGGGATGCATGAGACAAGTGCTCGGGCCTGGTGCACTGGGAAGACCCAGAGGAATCGGGTGGAGAGGGAGGTGGGAGGGGGGATAGGGATGGGGAATACATGTAACTCCATGGCTGATTCATTTCAATGTATGACAAAACCCACTACAATATTGTAAAGTAATTAGCCTCGAACTAATAAAAATAAATGAAAAAAAAAGAATTAAAAAAGAAATGTTGTGTTAGTTTCTGCTATCTAATAAAGTGAATCAGGCACACGTATACATGTATACCCTCTTCCTTGGATTTCCTTCTCATTTACCAGAGTGTTGAGGAGAGTTCTCTGTGCTACACAATCACTCTCATTAGAGTTCCCTGAGCTGCAAAATCTGTTGTATGCGTAGTAGTGTATATATGTCAAGCCCAATCTCCCAATTCATTCAATGCCCCTTCTCTGCTTGGTATCCATACATTTTTCTCTACATGTATATTTCTATTTCTGCTTTGTAAATAAGTTCATCTATAACATTTTTCTAGATTCCACACATAGGAGTTAATGTGTGTGTGTGTGTGTGTGTGTATGTACACTTCACTCTGTATGACTGTCTCTGGGTCCATTCATCTCAGCAAATGACACAATTGTTCCTTTTATGGTTGAGTAATATTTCATTGTATATATTAATTTCATCTTTACACATTACTCTCCTGATAGATATTTAGGTTGCTTCCATATACTGGCTATTGTTTATAATGCTGCAGTGAACATTGGGGTACAAGTGTCTTTTTCACTTATGTATTTTTCAGGGTATTTGCCCTGTAGTGAGATTGCTGGGTCATAAGATTATTTTATTCATAGTTTTTTGTTTGTTTTTGTTTTTTTTAAGATATCTCCATAATGTTCTCCATACTAGCTGTATCTCTATCCTGTTCTCCATAGTGGCTATATCAATTTGCATTCCCACCAAAAGTGCAAGTGGGGTTCCCTTTGCTCCACACCCTCCCCAGCATTTATGGTTTGTAGATTTTTTGGTGATGGCCATTCTGAACATTGTGAGGTGATACTTCAGTGTACTTTTGGCTTGCGTTTCTCTAATCATGAGCGATATTGAGCATTTTTTCATGTGTTTTTTGGCCATCTGTATGTCTTTGGAGAAATCTCTAGTTATGTCTTCCACTCATTTCTTGATTAAGCTATTTGTATTTCTGGTACTGAGCTTCATAAGCTGCTGGTATATTTTGAAGATTAATCCTTTGTCAGTTGTTTCATTTGCTGTTATTTTCTCCCATTCTGAGGGTTGTCTTTTCACCTTGTTTATGGTCATGTATGGATGTGAGAGTTGGACTGTGAAGAAAGCTGAGCACTAAAGAATTGATGCTTTTGAACTGTGGTGTTGGAGAAGACTCTTGAGAGTCCCTTGGACTGCAAGGAGATCCAACCAGTTCATCCTAAAGAAGATCAGCCCTGGGTGTTCATTGGAAGGACTGATGGTGAAACTGAAACTCCAATACTTTGGCCACTTCATGTGAAGAGTTGACTCATTGGAAAAGACCCTGATGCTGGGAGGGATTGGGGACAGGAGGAGAAGAGGATGAGATGGCTGGATGGCATCACCGACTCGATGGGCATGAGTTTGAGTAGACTGTGGGAGTTGGTGATGGACAGGGAGTCCTGGCGTGCTGCGATTCATGGGGTCGCAAAGAGTCGGACACGACTGAGCGACTGAACTGAACTCAACTGATAGTTTCCTTTGCTGTGAAGAAGCTTTTAAGTTTAATTAAGTCCCACTTGCTTTTTTTGTTTGTTTGTTTTTGTTTCTATTAGTCTAGGAGGTGGGTTAAAGAGGATTTTGCTGTGATTTATGTCAGAGAGTGTTCTGCCTTTGTTTAAAATTTCTGGCCATACATTTATGTCTTTAATCCATTTTGAATTTATGTTTATATATGGTATTAAGAAGTGTTTTAATTTCATTCTTTTACACATAGCTGTCCAGTTTTCCCAACACCACTTATTGAAGAGGCTGTCTTTACTCCATTGTATATTCTTGCCTCCTTTGTCAAAGATAAATTGCCCCTTGGTGTGTGAGTTTATCTCTGAACTTTTTATCTTGTTGCATTGAACTATATTTATAGTTTTGTGCCAGTACCATCTTGATTTCTGTAGCTTTGTAATTTAGTATGAAAGCAAGAAGATTGATTACTCCAGTTCTGTTTTTCTTCCTCAAGATTGCTTTGGTTATTGGGAGTCTTTTGTGTTTCCATGTAAAGTGTGAAATTTTTTGTCATAGTTCTGTGAAAAATAAAATTTGTAATTTGATAGAGATTACACCAAATCTAAATTGCTTTGGGTAATATAGACATTCTCACATTGTTGATTCTTCCAGTTCTAGAACATGATATATTGTGTTTGTGTTGTCTTTGATTTCTTTCATGAGTGTCTTACAATTTTCTGTAAACAGGTCTTTTGACTCCTTATGTGGATTTATTCTAGGAATTTTATTCTTTTTGTTGCGAGGGTAAATTAGATTATTTCCTTAATTTCTGTGTCTGATTTTTTCATCGTTAATGTATAGAAATGCAAGGGATTTCTGTCAATTGATTTTGTATCCTGCAACTTTCCTAAATTCATTGATTAGCTCTAGTGAATTTTTGATGGTGTTTTTAGTTTTCTATATATAATATCATGTCACCTGCAAACAGTGAGAGTTTTACTTTCTCTTATCTAGTCTAGATTCCTTTTATTTCCTTTTCTTCTCTGCTTTCTGTGGCTAGGACTTCCAAAACTACATTGAATAATAATTGTTAGAGTGGGCACCCTTGTCTTATTCCTGATTTTAGAGGAAATACTTTCAGTTTTTCACCATTGAGAATATTGTTTACTGTGTATTTGTAATGTATGGCCTTTATTATGTTGAGGTAGATTCATTCTATACTGATTTTCTGAAGAATTTTTAAGCATATATGGCTGCTGAATCTTGTCAAAACTTTTTTCTACATCTATTGAGATTATCATATGAGTTTTAACTTTTAATTTGTTAATATGATACATCACATTGATTTATTTGCATCTATTGAAGACTACTTACATCCCTTGATAAACCTGACTTGGTCATGGTGTATGATCCTTTTCATGTGTTGTTGGATTGTTTCCTAGAATTTTGAGAATTTTTGCATTTGTGTTCATCAGTGACATTGGCTTGTAATTTTCTTTCTTTTGGAATTGAGCATACATTTTACAGTGTCTTTCACATGTTTTTTATTTGTTGTATAGTTTAACTTTCAGGAAAAAAAAAGTAAATTCCTATGTGTCTATTTTTTTCTTAAAGATTTGAGCTTTATTTCTAACATGGATATGTTAAATCACATGCATTTGTGTATGTGTATTATTTTCCATTTTTGTTTTGCTTATATTCAACTGTTTTGTCCATTTAGAATTTTGTGAAACTAATTTTTATATATGTTACTAGCTAGATGATACTTTATGTTCTGTTGTGCAAGCAAAATAGTATCTACCATTTTTCCACTGTGTCAGTTCCCAGTAGGTAGAATTTTTTGATATTTTGAGTTCTCATATGCTTTTTATTTTCTGTTTTTTCTAATTTAACTCACATATGTATATTTCTAATGCGTGCACTGATATTATATACGTGGGATAGTGAACATGTCATGTATTAGGGTGACCAAGTTCCCTCCCAATGTCCCTCACAGTGTTTCTCTTTTCAAAATTAACTTTGTAAATAAATGTGATGTGCACATTAAAAATACAAAGGTAGGTCATGAAAGAATAGGAGTATATATATCTCCCAATCTATTATGGGAAGGGACTGAAGAAAATATAGAATCCTACTGAAGTCAAGAAAAGAGAAAATAAAAAGCACAGAGACATCACATAGCACAATAAATACACAAACCAGATGGTTTCTAATCAGGAGTTCGTGAGACAAATTGGTTTGGAGGATAGATATGAAAAGTTGATTATGTAAGTAATAAGTTTAACAGAGGTGAAGGAATAGGTGGATCAAAGACAATACTGTCTGTATATTTAACTGTTATCACTTGATCTATTTGACTGCCTTCTTTTCCTCCAGCACCTGGCCATAGAAAGTTCAGAATATATAATAGTCAAATTTCTAAGTACGTGTGGAAAAATTTTTTAAATCGAAAGCACACTACCACAAGCAATTCTTAACAAATTCCAAAGAGTGAGTGTGTTATATATGTTCTTTGACCATAGTATTATAAAATTAGAAGTTTTATAATTTCCACTCAAAACTTACAGCCTATAGCTGTAACATACTAAAACAGGTTTGAAACTATATGCATACATAAGAAAACATGTAAGCATTTTCATAAATTATTGCATGTCAAACTCTTAGGTGCTAATTTCTGTGAAAGAAAAAAAAAGTTATTGCCGCAAATTTGAAATCCTCTAGTTAATTTAGAAGATCTGGAATACAGAAGTTCAATTTACAAATTTTTTAATATTTCCATTCAAAAATACATGAAATTCAGAAAATTTGACATATTTTCTCCCTTTTTTTCGCATCCACAATGTAAAGATTATCTGAAAAAATATACAAAATTCAAAATGTAGAAAAATGTAGAAAAAACAAATTATTCAGTAAATTATTCAGTAAAATGTAGGAAAATGTAGAAAAAACAAATTATTCAGTAAAATAATATTTTTACAATTTTATTCCAAGAATATAATTGAATTATATGTTCTTCTTTGCCCACGCTCATGTTTTATTTCTTCTTTCTACTGAGTCTGTCTTTCCCAGGTCTTTGAATGGAAACAACATTGGATTTAAGACAAAGGGGAGTCTTAAGTTCAATTCTCAATTGCACCTCTTAATTTTTGGGTGACATTTAGCACAAGAATTCACTTATATAATTCATTAATTTCTAATTTTAAAGTAGATGTTATTATAAAACTTTTGTTATTATAATGTAAATGGAATAATTTGTCTAGTAAACATTATTGCTTAAGGCATACTACATGGTTACAGATGGACTTTCTCTCATCTCTGATTGGTGAAACCATTTATTTTTAAACTAAAATTTGTCTTTCTTTGGTTTACTTCATTCACTAGGACAATCTCTAGGTTCATCTGTGTTGCTGCAAATGGCATTATTTTGTTCCTTTTAATGGCTGAGTAATATTCCATTATATGTATGTACTACATCTTATTCCACTCTTCTGTTGATGGATAGTTAACATGTGGAATCTTAAAAAGAAGGTAGAAATTAACTTCTGTGAAACATAAATAGAGCTACAGATGTAGAAAACAATCCATGATTACCAGGGAGGAAAAATGGGGAGGGATAAATTGGGAGACTAGGATTGACATATATACACTGCTGTATATAAAATAGATAACTAAATAATAACTAAATAAATAATAACTAAGGATCTACTACATATCACAGAGACCTCTACTCAATACTCTGTGTAATGGCCTCTATGGGCAAAGAATCTAAAATGAATGAATATTTGAATATATATAACTGATTCACGTTGATTTTGATGTACACCTAAACTGACACAACATTGTAAATCAAATATAGTCTAGTGAAACTTGAAAGAAGAAATTTGATGTTCCCTGCTTCTATTGAGGATTCCACAGTGGCTTTCTTGGCTTTTTCTCTCCACACTTCAGGAAAGAATGAGTTTCTTCTCCTCACCCCCGCCATATCATCTTACTCTCCTTGAGTGTTCATTTTCTTTGCACTTACCCCACATAGTTGTGCTAGTGGTAAAGAACCAGCCTTCCAGTGCAGGAGAGTAAGAAACGTAGGTTTGATCTCTAGGTCAAGAAGATCCCCTGGAGGAGGGCACAGCAAGCCACTCCAGTGTCCTTGCCTGGAGAATGCTGTGGACAGAGGAGCCTGGTGGGCTACAATTCATGGCATCACAAAGAGTTGGACATGGCTGAAGTGACTTAGCATACACATAGTTGCAGTTTTTGGTTAAATCTCTGTGTTTCCCCATAATGGTGAAACCTTAGAGTATAAGCCTTATACTTTATCACTGTTAGATATAGGATTGTAAGACACAGTTCTATCAGCAAGGAGCTTACTGCTAAGTAAGACAGTCAGTAATCTTGTTGGCTTAAGAACATAGAGAATTTTGAGTACTTAGAGAATTTTGAGTACTCTGATGAAGTTGGATTTCCTAGATTATAAGAAAGAGTGATTATACAGTGTTTTTAGTACTATGACCCTGAGAGTCATAGTTTATATATATAACTAGTTTATATGACTATAAACCAAGGACACTGTTGCAGGCAAGCAAACATTTCAGATAAGATAAAAATAACATATATTATTTTCCTAGTTAACCTGGTTATAGATACTCTATGCTAAATGATACTTAAAGAGAGGATGAATCAAGATGTTGAAAAAGACAAAACTGACAAAAATGTCTTATAAACTTTTTGCCATAAAATTTATAGTGGTTTAAGAATTTATGTTGAACATTCTGTGAATTGTAAAATATTGTAGATTTCCCTGCAAAGTGAATAAAAGGGGAGTACTCACGCTTTTGTAACTAATTTTAAACTAGAGACTAGTTACAGTTTCTTCTTGAGGGGAAACATTGTTTTTTTTTTTTTTTTTTTTTTTTGGTTGCTGTTAGTTTTATATTATTGAATATGCCTCTGACAGATTTGATCTCAACATGTTGCAGAACTCTAAACGTATAGCTGATTGTGACGTTGAAGATAGTTTCATTTATATTCTAGCTTATATCCCCAACATCATCTATGATTTAGTGCATAGTAAGTGATTAATAATAGCTTATGAAAAGTATGAATTAAAGTATAAAGAAAGAGAGAAGCAGGAATGAGAAAAGTGGGAAATGGTACTGATGTTGATGATAATTACAAGGAAAGATAAGCTCAGAAAACAGGACCTGCAGTTAAAGTTCACTAATGTCAATATAATAATTTGATGATAAGAATCTAGATCTAGAATGTTGGCATGAGAGTTTAAGCAAAAAAGATGATATCAAACAGCTTTTTTTCAAGTAAAATTCAGTAAGTCCTACTGAAGAATAAAGGAGGAAAAAGAAGTCAAATATAATTCAGTCAGTTCAGTTCAGTCACTCAGTCGTGTGTCCGACTCTTTATATAATTACTAGGTTTCAATTCTGAGGGCTAGGATTGTTTGTGGTCTGATGACATCAGGTAAGATAAAACACAGACACAGAGAACAGACTTTATGGACATGGCTGGGGGAGAGGAAGGAGAGGGCGGGATGTATGCAGAGTAACGTGGAAACATACATTACCATATGTTAAATAGATAACCAGTGGGAATTTGCCGTATGGCTTAGGGAATTCAAATCAAGGCTCTGCTTGGTAATAAGCTAGAGGGGTATGATGGGAGGGAAGTAGGAAGGATGTTCATGTAGGAAGGGACATAGATAAGCATATGGATGATTCATGTTGACGTTTTGTAGAAACCAACACAATACTGTAAAACAATTATCCTTCAATTAAAAATAAATAATAGCAATCATAATAAAAGCAAAGGGAGCCCTATAAGCATTTTGTCATTTAGTTTTAGACTAAATTTATTCAAAGCTTAAATTACGATAGAAAATTTGTGGAAAATGGCTTTTGAGTCAGTTATTGCTATAACAACACTATATGACAAACCATGAGAAATCTAAGAGCCCTAGAAAAGCAACCAGTTAATCTCACACTTGCTTGTGTGGGTCAGCTGCGAATGAGCTGAAGTAGACTGATCTTACCTGTATTTGGTTTCATGTTAGGATGTGCTCAGGTCTGATTCAGATGCCTCTTATCCCTCTGGGATCAGTAGGCCACTTGGGGCAGATTTTTTCACTGATACAGATTAGGGAGAGGGTCAAAAAGGACCCTTCCTTGTGGGCCTCCATTCTTGGTAGGTACACAAAGAGGAATCTGAAGCCTTATCCATGGCAGAAACAAGTCTACTAGGGAAGGAACAGGACAAACAGAAAGATCACCTCAAGAGAGAGGTGGGCCAAGCCACGAGAGGCACTGGTGCAGAAGTGATGACGTACGGGGGGGTTTTGAGACAGCGTTTTGTGTATTCATTTAGGCAGGCGTGGACTGACAGTTTTGATTGACAGTTGCAAGTTACTTAACAGTTTTTTATTGCACATGTCTTTCCCATAAGTCAGTCTGTTATAATCAAATATATGTATGCGTAGTGTACTGATGAATCCTTAGTACGCTCCAAGCTGCCAAAGGTCACTTGAGGACACAACTGTGCATCGAGGGCCAGTTGCTGGAGTTGGAGAAGTTCCAGTTGTCAGTTTGTACCCACTATGTGCTTAAGGGGCATGTGCAGGAGTTGGAAAAGTCTCTGTGGTTATTTTGTAGCTTGTCTGTTAGCTATCCTGGGCCGCACTGTGGCTATGTTAATAAAGAGCCAGACATGACTGAGCGCACATGCACATTGCTGTTACACAGAAGAGTCTTTGGGCCTTATGAAAGTTCAGCTTGCTTTATGTACCACCTGACAGCAAAATATTGACTAAATGGTTTGTCTCTGAGATAGAAAATGCAGTCTAGAAGGTGTAGTGCACTTTATTTTTTAGGAGATTAATTCCTGAATATAACATAGATTTCTCAGTCCCATTTTAAATTAGTACCAGATAATCAGTACAGTAGAATTTACAATCTGAAAAACACTAATGATAAATCTTTTTGTAAACATGATCTCATTAAAAGAAAATATTAACTATAGTTGCAGAGTTTCATGTAACATCTCTTACAACAAAGGATATCTATATCATACCTCTAATGTTACTGTTATAACCTTAAAATGACATTTCACATTTAGAAATATGTCTTATAAAGATTATATATTAATTCAAAATAAATCTTTAATTATCTTCTAAATGGACAATTTTAGTTGAAAAAATTTACTGCAAAACCATGTCAATACAAATGAACTTCATAACAGTTTATAAAATCCATTATAAATATTATGTATATAGTCTTACATACTTTGGGATGATCCTTCTGATTGCTTATGCAAAGGTGGTTGTTAGTTCTTTCTGATTCTTGAAATATAGACCATCAAAACTCAGAGATCTCATTAAGCAATATTTGCACTACATTTGTAAAGCAATATTTAAATGTCTGACAATACCGAGATAGAAAATCAAGTGTAGATGAGAGAAATACTCCAAGTTAATATAGCCTGTCATTATCTGCCTTAGATCCCTTTACCTGGATGTAACTAAGAAAGATTAGAGTGAGAAGTCACTCATTCCTCACTTTTCCCCCTGTTAAGAATGTTCATGTTATTGAACCTAATATTGACATACCTCCTCCCTGTAGCAGAACAATTAAACCAGGTCTCAAAAGAAATTTAACCTTTTAGTGAAATGGATAATATTCTTTTTTCTTTTGCTGTTTTGTCAGAAAATCATGACTAGCTTCTGGCCAAGACCAGAGTTATGTCAGCATCATTATGTAACACCTGTGATGGGTGCAGAATGGAAAAGGTTTAAGAGCCAGAACAGAATATATAGCTGAAAAGTTTCTCTGCAGTGTTAAATGCACTGCACAATTCCCTACAGTAAAGTAAATGGCCTGCAGCGAGGTCTGAAGGAGGCTCTGCTGTGGCATGAGTATAGTCACATGAAAGCTGGCACAGAGGCATTCAGTCTTGAATCTGCTTTGCTTCAAAATATTAAGCCTGCAGTTGCTAGAAGCTTTTATTTCTGAGGCATTTTTAGCTCATCGTGTTGAACAGTTGTACTTTCTCAGCTTGATTGACATTCTGGAAAATATTGATCCGACAGTTTGGTGAACTTACATTCTGTTAAGTAAGTGTGCATCACATAACACAACACAAAGCTCACTCAGGCCAAAATGAAGGGAAAAAAAAAACCCTGCATTTTTAAAGAAAAAATTCATATCTTCATGTTTATTTTGAAACTCATCTAATCATTTAGAATTCTAAGTGTAGTCTGAAAATTTAGATTCTTTAGAATTAATTTGGAATAAATATCTGACTAACTCAAGCAAACAACAAGAAAAACACACAAGAAATCACTCTGTAGTAAATGTTTTCCTAATTATTGAACAGTATCAAAATTTCCCATAAAAGTTTCTCCCAGAGGATCGCATTTTGTCCTCTGGGTGAGACATGTTATCATGTAAGGCAGCAATTCCCATGACCCTCTTCTTTGGATTCATCTTTACAATAGAATAAGCTATATGCTCTCAAGACACAGAGCCCTGTTGCTGCCTTCCTGGGACTTTCCGTAACTTCCCAGGATGGATAGGATCTGCTGTTCCTATAATCAACATCTTACATCTTTGTTTTCCCTTCTGTTTTGGGATCATAGTCTCAAATCACTTCCACTGCAAATGTGTATCAGAGAATTAAAAGGTTTCTGAAACCTCAGTTTTCTAAAAATCACTTTATTCTATCTTTTTATTGATTGTTTTTCTGGTTATAGCATTGTGGCTTGAAATCATCTTTGAGTTTCAGTTCTGAGTTACTCAGTGCTGTGTGAGGGCAAAGTGGCTTCTCTCTTGTTTATAACATATCCTCTTGTGAGTTCTCAAAATAGTCAAATCCTGTACACACCAATCAGTATAGCCACTTTTGAATTTCCAGAGATTTTTTTTTTTTTTTTTTTTTAAACAGAAGCCTTGAGCCCCTCTCCACTCTGGATTTCCCATCATTTTCCCCCCTTTGTTTTCATTTTATGATGTCTTATTTTATGGAGAGAAAATTATATGTTTTCAATTTATCATCTTTACCTTGAATTTTATACTGTTTCTTGCTAAACTGGTATATTTAAAAACCATTCTTAGGTAAATATTTAAAGAATAATATCTTAGAAGCAAGATAATCAGATTCATAATGTGTGCTTATTTGTTTATATTGTAGAACCAGTAACGCAGTAAAATTTCTGACCTGTGTGATATTATACTTGCATATTTCTTAATTTAAAATAAAAGCAGGCATACCTTAAATAAAAGAGAATTTTAAAACACTGTTTCCAAGTAATATGTTACATCATTCCACAGTTTCTGTTGGTTTTGGCAACTTGAATCCAAGACAAGGAATAAAACAAAACAAAACAGAAGAAATCTTTGATGGGGATTTACCCTCATGAGTACTGCTCTCGAATAAGCTTACCCATAATATTGAAATTCCTCTCTTCCACTTCTGTAATCTTTTAATAGTAATGACTTGCTCTTAGCCATACAGTTCCCTCAGGTTTCCTTTTACCAAAAGCAAATCTTCATATTCCTTTTTCTGCCTACAATGTCTATAAACTCAGGAAAATAATGTTATTTGATCGACTCTCATCCAAGCAAATGCCCAGTTCATATCCTTACATTGATTTGTAAAAGATGACACTTCCTTTGTCAGATTCAGGATATTATTTATATACCTTCTCCCCAGCACAGAGACAGGAGCTTTATATTAGTTGGTCAGAGATATAATTCATGTACAGGAATTTTAAGGCTGAAACTAAGTATTCAAATATCTTAAGAGATAACTGCTTCCTGACAGTAAGTTACTCTCCCCAAATCCAAGTTTCATTAGAGTGGTTGGCTACATTTTATCGATATATAATTCTGTTATAATAACTGAACTTTTTAAGAGGGAATTGCATGTTATAGGAAGGGAAATATTTGATAATAGATGTACCTAGATTTAGATTCTAGGGTTCCTGTTATTTATTGCTGTGAAACAAATTAGCTTAAAGCTGTGACTAAAAAAAAAACATAAATTATTATTTGTTTCCATGGGTTGATTGAACTCAGGTGGACAGCTTTTGCTTAGGGTCTGTCATGCAGATGTGAGCAGGTAATAGTTGAGGTTAGGAGCTTCTGAAGGCTCAGTTGAGCTGGACACAATGATCGCTCATTCACCTGGCTATCACTTGGTGCTGGCTTCTTACCCCGTGGTCAGTTGAGGCAGGTGACTAGAGCACCTGAGAGTGACCTGCATGTGCCTTCCCATAGCAGAGGTGCTGGATTCCAAGGAAAGGGTCATAATACCTGAAGAATAAGTACTGTAAGAAACCCAAGAAGAAGCTGAGAAACTCCTTACGACCTGGCTTCAAAAACCACTGAGTTGGGCTCCCTTTGTTATACAGCAACTTCCCACTAGCTATTTATTTTACATAGGGTAACATATATGTTTCAATTCTGCTACGTCAGTTTGTCCCACCCTGTCCTTTCCCCCGTGTCGGTAAGTCATTGTTTGGCGGAAACTAAGACAACATTGTAAAGCAGTTATCCTCCAATTAAAAATAAACTTTAAAAAATCACTGATTATTACTTTGTCCATATTCTGATGGTCAAAAGGGAGTCACAGGACAATCTCATAGATTCAAAGAAAGACTATACAGAGTACTGATTCTAAGAGTTTCAGTACACTGATGGAAGGGAGATATTCTGGAGACCAGCTCCCCATAAATATTTAGAATAAGTTACTAGAAACTGTTGGAGGATTATCCTTTGCTAGGGACTGGATGTTTGTAACCCACCAAATTCATATTCATTGATTCACATGATGAATCACCAATATTTAGTATTAGATATGGTTATTAGGATGAGGCTTTCATGGTGGGGGTAATTCTCTTGTGAAAGGAGGATTAATTCTCTTGTAAAAGGAGAAAGAGAGTGGAGAGCTCTCTTTCTCTGCCATGTGATGACACAGTAAGAAGGCAGTCCACTGCAAGTCAGAATAAAGCTTTCACCAGGAATCAAAATTCATCAGCACCTTGATCTTGGACTCCCAGTCTCTAGAACTGTGAGAAATAAATTTATGTTATTTAAGTTAGCCAGTCTGTGTTATTTTGTTGTAATAGCCAGAGCAGACTAAGACATCCCACCTTAGGATAATTAGAGTACTCATGTTATAGCTCTTTTGAAAGACCTTTCAGTGAATGCTGGAAACTATTATATTTATTTTAAACATTTAAAATTATTTAGCCTACTCCATCTGTACAAATAGTCACATTTAAATAGTACAGAATATCAATGGACTTCCCTAGTGGCTCCGATGGTAAAGAATCTGCAATACTTGAGACCTGGGTTCAATCCCTGGGTCAGGAAGATCCCCTGGAGGATGGAATGGCTGCCCACTCCAGTGTTCATAAATACCTATAAAATTCCTCTCCAACTTTAGTTCCACTGCTCAGAGATAGCATTTCAGGTTATTTCTTATTTTAGGTTAAATTTCTTTACATTTTGATTGCTATATCATTTTAATTACTACATTGCTAACATTAAAATCTTGAAATCAGATATTTAAATATCTTTCTTTTCCTTTTTTTTTTTTTTTGTATGTGGTAAGAAAGTGATTAATTTTTCTTAATGGAAACTTGCTGCTTTTAAATTAATTAGGTACGGTTTTATTTTCATTTTACACAAGAGGGGATTGAGGTCCAGAGAACCTCGACATTAGTCATCATCGTTCAGTCACTCAGTTGTGTCTGACTATTTGCAACCCCATAGATTTCCTTGCCAGGCCTACCTGTCCATCACCAACACTCAGAGGTTGCTCTAACTCATGTCCATTGGGTCAGTGACATCATCTAACCATCTTGTCCTCTGTCGTCCCTTTCTCCTCCCGCCTTCAATCTTTCCCAGATCAGGATTTTTTCCAGTGAGTCAACTCTTCACATCAAGTGTCCAAGGTATTGGAGCTTCAGCTTCAGCATCAGTCCTTCCAGTGAATATTCTGGGTTGATTTTCTTTAGGATTGACTGGTTTGATATCCTTGCTTGTCAAAGTCAGTAATCTGTTCAAACCTAAGCATTTGGCTCCATCACATGTGCTTTAACCCTGAACCAAACAACCCATTTCCCAGGAAGGAAGGAAACTGAGACATTCTGAGTCAGTTAACTTTTCTACAGTTCCACAGATAATATGTGTCAGAACAAGAGTTTGAGCAAGGGGCCTGATCGTGAGCCCACCCTCTTAACTGTACTATACAGATGATAAACGTTACCCTAGGTGATGCTCACAGCCCCTGTATGAGGTTACTGCCATTATGCCCATTTCACAATGTTGAACTTCAAGAAGGCTGGTTGATTTGCCCACATGTGGGTTAATTTTCCCATGGGCAGATCATAAATGACAAATCTAAGTTATAAGTCCAGATTTTCTGACTCTTAAGTTCAGTACTTGTTTGTTTATATTCTTCAACTGCCTCTATTGTCATTCAGAATTTTCAATGCTGTTTAAACAAAACACAGGGACTATTTCCTGCTCTGTTCATTTCATGTAATTCAAGAACACTTTTCCTACTTACTAGGTAGTTTCCATAATTATCACTGTATTGGCACTGATAGCATCCAGCAGTGATAAATCATAATGTATTTTAACACCATGTCCATTTATTTCTTTTATATTTTATCTACTATTTTAAAATTAATTTATTTTAATTTGAGGATAATTACTTACAATATTGTGACGATTTTTGCCATACATCAGTATGAATCAGCCACAGGTATACATGTGCCCCTTTCATCCTGAACCCACCTCCCACCTCCCTCCACATCTGGTCCCTCTGGGTTTTCCCAGAGCACTGAATCCGAGTGTCTTGCTTTATACATCAAACTTGCACTGGCCATCTCTTTTACATATGGTAATATACATTTTATCAATGCTATTTTCTATCATCTTACCCTCACCTTCTCTCACTGAGTCCATAAAAGTCTGTTCTTTACATCTGTGTCTCCTTTGTTACTCTGGATGTAGAATGATCAGTACCATCTTTCTAAATTCCATATATATGCACTAATATAGGCTTCTTGGGTAACTCAAACAGGAAAGAATCTGCCAGCCATGCAGGAGACATGGGTTTGATCCCTTGGTCAGGAAGATACCCTAGAGAAGGGCATGGCAATCCACTCCAATATTCTTGCCTGGAGACCCCAAGGACAGAGGAAACTGTTGGGCTACAATCGATGGGGTCGCAAAGAGTTGGACACAACTGAGCAACTCAAACACACACAGATATGCATGAATGCACAGTATTTGTTTTTTTCTTTCTGACTGACTTCACTCTATATAATAGGCTCTAGGTTCATCTATCATATAAGAACAGACTCAGATGTGTTCCTTTTTATAGCTGAGTAATATTCCATTGTGTATATGTACAGCAACCTCTGTATCCATTCATCTGCCAGTGGACATCTAAGTTGCTTGCATATCCTAGCTATATTTTATAGTGCTGCAGTGAGCATTGGGTATATGTGTCTCTTTCAGTTCTGGTTACATCGGGCTGTATGCCCAGCAGGGGGATTGCTGGGTCGTATGGCAGTTCTATACTAAGGGTTTTAAGGGATCTCCACACTGTTCTTCATAGTATGTGAACCAGTTTGCTTTCCCACCAACAATGTAAGAGGGTTCCCTTTTCCCACATCCTCTCCAGCATTTATTGTTTGTAGATTTTTGCTGATGGCCATTCTGACCAGCATGAGATGATACCTCTTTGTGGTTTTGATTTGCATTTCTGTAATAATTAGTGATGTTGAGCATCTTTTTAGGTAATTCTTAGTTTTGTTTGCTAGTATTTTCTCCCTTTCTGAGAACTGTCTATTCACCTTGCTTATAGTTTCCTTCATTGTGCAAAAACTTTTAAGTTTAATTAGGTCCCATTTGTTTATTTTTGTTTTTATTTCCATTATTCTGGGATGTGGGTCATAGAGGATCTTGCGTGATTTATGTCAGAGAGTGTTCTGCCTATGTTTTCCTCTAGGAGTTTTATAGTTTCTGGTCTTGCATTTAGGTTTTTAATCCATTTTATTTTTGTGTATGTTTTTAGAAAGTGTTATAGTTTCATTCTTTCACACATAATTGACCAGTTTTCCCAGAACCACTTGTTGAAGAGACTGTCTTTTCTCCATTGTATATTTTTGCCTACTTTGTCAAAGATAAGGTATCCAAAGGTGCATGGATTTATCTCTGGACTCCATTTTGTTCCACGAATCTATATTTCTGTCTTTGTGCCAGTACCATATTATCTTGATGACTGTAGCTTTGTATTATAGTTTGAATTCAGGAAGATTAATTACTCCACTTCCATTCCTCTTTGTTAAGATTGCTTCAGCTATTTAGGATCTTTTGTCTTTCCAAATTGTGAAATTATTTGTTCTAGTTCTGTGAAAAATACTGTTGGCAGTTTAATAGCAACTGCATTGAATCTATTGATTGTTTTGTGTAGTATGCTCATTTTCACAATATTGATTCTTCCAATCCAAGAACTTAGTGTATGTCTCTATCTATTTGTGTCATCTTTTAGTTCTTTCATCAGTGTTTTATAGTTTTCTGTATACAGGTGTTTTCTTTCTTTAGGTAAATGTATTCCTAAATGTATTATTATTTTCGTTGCAGTGTTGAATGTGATTGTTTCCTTTAGTTCTCTTTTTGATATTTCATTGTTAGTGTATAGGAATACAACAGATATCTGTGTATTAATTTTATATCCTACAACTTTACTATATTCAACAATTAGCTCTAGTAATTTTCTGGTAGCATCTTTAGAGTTTTCAATGTAGAGGATCATGTCATTCACATACAGTGAGAGTTTTATTTCTTCTTTGCCAATCTGGATTGCTTTTATTTCTTTTTCTTCTCAGCTATGGCTAGGACTTCCAAATCTGTGTTGAATAGTAGTGGTGAGAGTGGGCTCCCTTGTCTTGTTCCTGGTTTTAGAGAAAATGGTTTCAGTTTTTCTCCATTGAGGATAATGTTTGCTGTTGTTTTGTTGTATATTGATTTTATTATAAGTGATGTCACAAGAAAGAGATCTATACACTATCATATTTCTTTTTAAGTGTTTCTTCAGGAATAGTTAAGTACAGCTTCTGTCATTTTGTTGAGTTTTTAAAAAATGATTCAACCTTATGCAATATAGCATCACCTCCTTGCAGACAACAACAGACACATTCCCTGCAGCCCTCCCTGTGTGAGCTGCCTGGAGTGATCTGAATTTTTCTACTCTACTTCTGCTTCAGTCAGAGGCATTTGACAAATCAAGTTATACCACCCACTTACTGGTAGAGTGTCCATTAACCAGAACATGGCCTTCTGTCTTTTTCTAACAATTTTCCCCAGTGACTCAGCAGATAAAGAATCTGCCAGCAATGAAGGAGACAGGGGTTTGATCCCTGGGTCAGGAAGATCCCCTGAAGAAGGAAATGGCAACCCACTCCAGTATTCTTGCCTGAAAAAATCTCATCGACAGAGGAGCCTAGCGGGCTATAGTCAGTCCATGGGGTTACGAGAGTCAGGCAAGAATTAGCAGCTAAGCAACCATTAGAATGATAGTCTGAAATCCCATGGGGATAAGCATTGTATTTTTAGTTATTTTCTTCACAGTAAAGAGAACTTTGCCTTTGGTAAAGATATTTTGTACTTGTCTTGTAATGATTTATCTAATAATTATTTCCTCTTTCATTAACTGGATTGCTCTTCTCTATTTTTTTTTTCTTTATGTATTTCATTTCTTTTCCTATATATTATCTATTGTAAATAGAAGCATATTATCAGGTTAGTATTTTTTTTTTTATTTCAGCAAGAATTTTCATGATTTGTAAGATGTAGTTTTTGCTGATTTTTTTCATTTATTTATAGTATATTTTTTAAAGATGCAATGCCTTCTTGAATCTGCATATAAAATTTCGAATGATTTTTGTTGTTACTAGTTCCCTTCTGTTCCCTAACTTGTTTCCTTTAGTGTCAGTTTATTTGAAAATTTATTTTTAATATTTTTCTGTGATGTGTCTGCTTTTCTTTTATGTCTTCTGACCTTTTATTGTCTGTTCATTAATTATAATACATCACCTAGTGCTGATTTTTTTGGTCTTGTGAAAGTAGATCTATTTCTAAAAGGTATCTTTATAAATGGAGTATCTTCCTGATAGGAGATTTATATAGGTGAAGAGTACTTTTCACTATCCACAGATGGTTTGTCTTTGTTCTTTTAAATAAAAATACATCTTGCTTTGATTTTATTTCTGTGTTTGTTTTGTTATTCAGTCTGCGGTTAAATAATGGCCTGCATGTGCTTTATAAGATAGAAGATCCAGTTCATCAACAAATTTCCCTTTTTGTACTCTGATTTTTCCATATGTGTGTGTGTATAATTTTTAAAAGACTTAAAAAAAAATTACCCCGATTTCCCTAGATGACCTTACTATAATTTTTACTAATAGTCTTTGCAGATTTCAGAGATTTGTCTTTATATTCTACATGTTTGCAGGTTTTCAATCACATGTTGAAATCTCTTTCACTGAAGTATGTTTAACAAAGTCAAGGAAAGATTTTGGAATGTAATTTAGGATACAAAATTGTTCATTCAAATTGTTTGCCAAGAATTACTTTTGTATGTGACAAAGCATATATAAAAACAAAACAAAACAAAAACTAACAAATAAACCAAGGCAGAACTCTAGTCTGTTTAGTAATTTCCTAGAGGACATCAAATTATTGTTTTCATTCAGGTCAGGAAGCAACAGTTAGAACTGGACATGTAACAACAGACTGGTTCCAAATAGGAAAAGCAGTATATCAAGGCTATATATTGTCACCCTGCTTATTTAACTTCTATGCAGAGTACATCATGAGAAATGCTAGGCTGGAAGAAGCACAATGCTAGGCTAGAATCAAGATTGCCGGGAGAAATATCAATAACCTCAGATATGCAGATGACATACCCTTATGGCAGAAAGTGAAGAGGAACTAAAAAGCCTCTTGATGAAAGTGAAAGAAGATAGTGAAGAAGTTGGCTTAAAGCTCAACATTCAGAAAACTAAGACCATGGCATCTGGTCCCATCATTTCATTGTAAATAGATGGGGAAACAGTGGAAACAGTGCCAGCCTTTATTTTTTTGGGCTCCAAAATCACTGCAGATGGTGATTGCAGCCATGAAATTAAATGATACTTACTCCTTAGAAGGAAAGTTATGACCAACCTAGATAGCATATTAAAAAGCAGAGACATTACTTTACCAACAAAGGTCCGTCTAATCAAGGCTATGGTTTTTCCAGTAGTCATGGATGGATGTGAGAGTTGGACTAGAAAGAAAGCTGAGCACTGCAGAATTGATGTTTTTGAACTGTGGTGTTGGAGAAGACTCTTGCAAGTCCCTTGGACTGCAAGGAGATCCATCCAGTCCATCCTAAAGGAGATCAGTCCTGGGTGTTCATTGGAGGGACTGACGCTGAAACTGAAACTCCAGTACTTTGGCCACCTCATGCGAAGAGTTGACTCATTGGAAAAGACCCTGATTCTGGGAGGGATTGGGGGCAGGAGGAGAAGGGGAAGACAGAGGATGAGATGACTGGATGGCATCACCGACTCGATGGGCATGAGTTTGAGTAAACTCCGGGAGTTGGTGATGGACAGGGAGTCCTGGCGTGCTGCGATTCATGGGGTCACAAAGAGTCAGACATGACTCAGCTTCTGAACTGAACTGAAGTGGCAAAGGTGATAGAATAGCAGCTGAGCTATTTCAAATCCTAAAGGATGATGTCAAAGTGCTGCATTCAATATACCAGAATTTGCAAAACTCACTAGTGGCCACATGACTGGAAAAGGTCAGTTACATTCCAATTCCAGAAAAGGGCAATGCCAAGAATGTTCAAACTATTGTACAGTTGTGCTCATTTCACATGCTAGAAAGGTAATGCTCAAAATTCTTGAACCTTGGCTTCAATGCTACATGAATGGAGAAATTCCTGATGTACAAGCCATTTAGAAAAAGCATAGGAACCAGAAGTCAAGTTGTCAACATCTTTTGGCTCATAGGTAAAGCAAGAGAATTATAGGAAAATAACTGCTTCATTGACTATGCTAAAGCCTTTGTGTGGATCACAACAAACTGTGGAAAATTCTTCAAAAGATGGGAGTGCCAGTCCACCTTACCCACCTCCTGAGAAACCTGTATGCAGGTCAAGAAGAAATAGTTAGAACTGGACATTGAACAATGGACTGGTCCAAAATTGAGAAAGGAGTATGTCATGACTGTATATTGTCACCCTGCTTATTTAACTTAAATGCAGAGTACATCAGGAGAAATGTCAGGCTGGATGAATCACAAATTAGAATCAAGATTTCTGGGAAGAATATCAATTACCTCACATATGTAGGTGATACCACCTTAATGGAATAAAGCAAAGAAGAACTGAAATGCCTCTCGGAAAAGATGAAGAGGAGAGTGGAAAAGCTTACTTAAAATTCAACATTCAAAAAACGAGCATCATGGCATCTGATTCCATCATTTCATGGCAAGTAAATGGAGGATAAAAGGAAACAGTGACAGATTTTATTTTCTTTGGCTCCAAAGTCACTGCAGATGGTGACTGCAGCCATGAAATTCACTTGCTTCTGGGGGAAAAAAAGCTATGACAAACCCAGACAACATATTAAAAAATAGAAACATCACTTGGCTGACAAAAGTCCATATAGTCAAGTTTATGGTTTTTCCAGTAGCCATATATGAATGTGAGAGTTGGACCGTAAAGGAGACTTACTATTGAAGAATTGATGTTTTCAAAGTATGGTCCTGGACAAGAAACTTGAGAGTTCCTTGAACAGCAAGGCGATCAAACCAGTCAATCCTAAAGGAAATCAACCCTGAATATTCATTGGAAGGACTGGTATGCCTGGCATGCTCTCCTGTCCATAGGGTCACAAAGAATTGGACTTAGTGACTGAACAACAGCAACATTTTCCAAGTAATTAGGTCAAATTATTTTTATCAATGCAATAAAAATTTTAAAAGATTCATAAAATTCTTTTATGGCTATTATCCTTGTCCACCAGCAGTATTTTATGAGCCTTTAATATAATTATTTTATTTGATTTTTATTTGAAATTTTGTGTGTTGTGATGAGATGTCGCAGCTCTTCAGAATCTGGAATGGGGAAATATAAAATCTTTTTCTTTAGAAAAGTTTATGTAAATTGAATAATTTTGAGATATATAAAACTGTTTGAAATACTGTAAATAATAAAGATCTGTAGGATATACCATGTGCAATAATTATAGCAATAGCTCTCAAAGGATTAAAGCACTAGAAGTTGTAGTGTACCAGTCTGCAATCAGGTAAATTAATCCTCAGAGGAGTCCTGTACCAGTCTCAAGTAATCAGTAACAACTGTGTCATATTGCTGAAGCACACTCCAAGAAGTAAATAGTTTTCCCTACCTGTTAATTGGACTACAACAACTGAAATTTATTAGCCTGTGACAAAAATTCAGGCCTGTGATCAATGGAAATCCAAGAGATTAAACTACAAAGGTAACACTACTATTATAAGTTTATCTTTACTTTTCTAACTGTTTTAGTTATGTTTTTATGAGACAAATTTTGCTAATAACATATTTTCATTTACCATGATAAAATAATTTCAAATGCTTTAATAATTGAAGACATAGAAAATAGTTTTGTTATAATAAATATAAATACTTTGATTAAACGATTTAGCTATATTTACATGTTTTTTTTTTTACTTTAGCAAAGCATCCTCCTTTTTAAGCAGTTTATAGTGTATAGCCATGTAACTCTTCGCATTTTGCCGAAATATATATAAACTGTATATAAGAGTAACATGGAAACTTACATTACCGTGTGTAAAATAGATAGCCAATAGGGAATTTGCTGTCTGGCTCGGGAAACTCAAACAGGGACTCTATTTCAACCTAGAGAGGTGGGATGGGGAGGGAGATGGGAGGGAGTTTCAGAATGGAGGTGATATATGTGTACCTATGGCTGATTCATGTTGAGGTTTGACAGAAAACAGCAAAATTCTGTAAAGCAATTATCCTTCAATAAAAAAGAAATTAAAAAGTTGTACTGCAGTAAGTAATACTAAAAGCCTGGGTTAATAAATTTAACTGTGATTTGAGTTATTTGAAATGTCTTTGTTAATAATAATGTCCTTTCCAGAGCCATCAAATAAAGTTAATTAATTTCACAGTTGTGTTTAATTAGCTCAATCACTTTTTGAAATGTATCAGGCTATAAAAAGAATGATCTATTGACAGAATGTTTAATGGCAAATTGTTAGCTGCCAGATTTGATCCCTGAATGATTGTTGGATATGTGGAAACATAAAATGCATTAAAATCATTGTATTCATAAACAGGCTTTGTAGATTAAGAGGTTAGTGCACGCAGTTCAAAACGTTTTCTCTCTATATCGGAAAGGAGTAATTACAAGATGAATTTAATGGTATATACTGAAGCTTTTCAGTAAAGGAAGAAGTTACACCTGTAGTTTCACTGTAGTTATTTCACCTGTTATTTCACTGTGGAAATACAGTTTTACAAGAAAGACTTTAATCTTTGGCAATATAAAGAAGTGCCATAACGTGAATATGACCTTTAATACTGCTATGGGAAAGTTAACTTAATACCGTAAGGGAAAAATTACCCTAAGGATACCTCTTCTGTCAAGATTCATACTTATTACTAATCCAGCATAACAACAAATTATTTATTTGTTGAACAAATTACCATAGGTTTACAAACCAGATTTCAATTAAAGTTCACTTCCCATGTTATTAGAAAGTAAGGTGGGTTTTTTTGCTGTATTTTGTGAAAACACAACTCCAAATTTATTTTTTTAGTGGCTAGGAGTTATTTTGTTTAACGTAGGAAATCCTCAATTTTCATATTATTGTTTAGGGTATGGTGAGGTGAGATGGGATTCAAACATAAGACTATTATAATTTTGTCAGTCAAACACAATTTTACTATCTAAATAGTTGAATTTGAAATTATTTTGGCTTTGAAATTATGACAAAATAGTTTCTTCAGGGAAGTTATTTAAAAGTAGTGTGGAATAAAATGTTTATTATGGATTAAGAGAAACAACTGTGTTTATATTATATAAATCAAGCAATTACCATTAAGCACTTTCTTTATGTATCTTTATTTGCATGTCAAATTTAAATAGAGGGCAATTATATTTTAATAATATTTAAAATGTTATAATAAAACACTAAGACCCCAAATTTAAGCATTTAACATATATACAGGTTCATTAAATATTAAAGTTATTGTACAAATACAACTAAATATACATGCTGCTCTACTTATATGAAAATTAACAGAGTGTAATTTGGGATTAATATATAATAAGCATATCTGTATTTCCATATTCTGAATTCTAAAGATGACAGGGAACCTTTTTAAGAAAAAATAGTGAAGTCTTATTGAAAGATTAGAGATTTTAAAGTAAGCACCTGTGACCAAATAAATATTTTTGTAGTAATTTCCATTAAAAAAAAAAAAAAAAACTGATAGCAAATTATAGCGCAAGGTAATTCCCATCCCAATCTGATCTGTTCTCTGTACAGAAGATTTGTACCAATTTGTACCACTCTGTACTGATTTGTACCACTCTGATCCTTTTCAATTTTTGCAATATTTTATCTCATAGAACATCATATACTAACATTTAAAATATTTCTATAATGTATGATCAAGAAACTGATTTAGAGATCATTTAATTGGGGGACGGCTGGTATATACTTTTCATGTGTTAATAGCTTCAGTAGCAGCTGCCTGGAGGTCTGAGTGGAGAGGGATTCAAGGGGAAGCTGGTTTAACCTCCTCAGAAAACTGTGCTGATATGATGGGTGACCTTGTTAGAGACTGGGGGTGAGCATGTATGCTTACATAGGTTTTACTGCATCTTTTGTCCAGTTATATGTATTTTGTATTGATTTCCCAATCTAGGTCTCAGCATCACTCTCTAAAAAGCAAGAACAAAAACCCAAATTAAAAGTGTTTATAACTTATTTGTTAAAATGAAGTGAAGTGAGTGAAAGTTGCTCAGTCGTGTCTGACTCTTTGTGACCCCATGGGTTATACAGTCCATGGAATTCTCCAGGCCAGAATAGTGGGTAGCCTTTCCCTTTTCCAGGGGATCTTCCCAACCCAGGGATCAAACCCAGGTCCCCCTCATTGCAGGCGGAATCTTTACCAGCTGAGCCAAGGGTTAAAATGAAATACAGTATTAAATTATTATGACTCTGTAAAGATTGTTCTTGAGCTGTTCCATGTAGTGTAGTATGATTACATTTTCTTTCTTGGACAGATTTTTATTTTGTTTTCTCTGGAGTTAATCAGTGCCTAATGAAAGCTTTTTTCTTGATTGTATGCTATTTTAGGGTAGATTTCATTGTTTCTTTTGTTCACTGATACATCCTAAAATATCTAGTACAGCAACCGAAATATGTTGCAAGCTCAATAAACATTTTTGTCAAATTAAAATTATTTATTATTTAAACTCAAATAGAACTATAACATTTCTCTTTATGATCAGTCACATCAGCTAATTCTTTGTTTGGTTCCACTTTTATTCTTAAAGACACATCCTGTGAAGCCCTATATATTGTTCCCATTGGATAAGTTCCTACTGCATGCCTGTGATCCTAGGATATCCCTGTATTTGTCGAAATTTTTGGGTTTTCCCCCATATGAGTTCTCTTTTTCATGGATTACTTCATACTTTCTTTCTTTGTTTACTCTCTTGTTTTGGTGAAGCCTGGGCTTCCCTGGTGGCTCAGATGGTAAGGAAAATGCCATCAATGTGGGAGACCCGGGTTGAATCCCTGGGTGGGGAATATCCTCTGGAGAAAAGAATGGCTACCCACTCCAGTATTCTTGCCTGGAGAATTGCATGGACAGAGGAGGCTGGTCCAAGGCTACAGTCCATAGTGTCACAGAGAGTTGGCCACGACTGAGAGATAAAGACTTTGACTTTTTTCTTTAGGTGAAGCATATCCTTTAGTATCCTCCCATGAAAGAATGTAGAGGTGAGAATTTTTTCAGCTACATATCTAGAATTGGTTATGTGTTAGAGTGGCTAGAAAGAAGTAAATTCTACATAAGAAAAGTTTCCTCATTTTCCTGACTTTCAGATTTCCAGTAATGCTTTTGCAAATTCTGATGTCATATAATACGTGTGTGTGTGAAGTCACTTCAGTCGTGTCTGATTATGCGACTGTGTGGATCGTAGCCCACTATGCTCCTCTATCAGAGTGGGTCGCCATTTATATATGGGACACATTTTGTGGTATGTGTTTCTAATCTAGAGACTGTTATTTGGAGATCTCTGTCCTACAATTCTATTTCTTAAATTATTTACTCCATTTATTTTTCTGCCTCTAGGCTAGTTTTCCTTGTTTGGACTTAGCATTTCTCAATCTAATCATATAAGTTTATTATCTTATTTTTATTTTTTTAAACTCTGCTTTGTGGAAAATCTGCTCAATATATTTCCAATGCAATGATTACATTTTTTTAAATCTATGCTATCTTATTTTCAGTTTTGAAGTTCAGATTCTTTGAATATCCCTTTTAATTATTTTAATAGCATCTAGTTAGCTTTGACATAGATGCTTTATCTGTTCATATTTAAGTGAAGATATTTATCACTTTTATTTTCTTAAAGTCAACTTCTGGTCTGTTAAATATGTTTTTTCTTTAATTTTGATTAGACTTCTCTATTTTTAGTTTAGAAGCTTTTAGTGATGATTGGTTTTATATTTTTTAAATGAGGTACAAAAGTGCTATTTGGAAAGCATTGTGTATGTTGACATAACTTTCCAATAAAATATAGTTTAGGCAAAGGAAAAATATTCAGAGGCACAAAATCTTTAGAGAGCATAGCATTTTAGGAAACAAAGTATTGAATATGATTAGAATCTTAGGATCAGAGGAAAAATTAATCTGTAGAAAGAACTCAGAAAATTAAAGCATCAAAGCATAAAATAATGTAGGGAGTATTCCAGTGTTGAGCTGTATAGTATAATGATTTATTATTTGGACTAGTTACCAGGAAATGTAGTTTATTGCCTGTTTGAGTTTTGATGAGTCTCTTAACTTGTGTAATGAGTTTTTGATTTGAGACTACTTTCATTTATTTTTCCAACCCTGATTTAATTGAGATGTTCACAACCACAAGAATAAGGCCCAATTGGCAGATCCTTTTGAAATTTCAGACACTTCTGCATCTCCCTAGTAATATTATGGTCCTCAGCCAATCTGGTGAAAATTATTTTTTCCTACACACACTATAAAATATTTTATGTTTTAGGAAATGTTATGTAGAGTCACTTAGTTCTATTCTGGCAAAGAATTTTAGGTTTCAGTGAATCACAGAACTATGGTATTCTAGTAATTCTGTAAGCATTAGTCATCTTCTAGCCCAAATACCCAGCTGATGCTTGAATTATTTCCAAAACATCTCTGCCAGTGGCTGTCTTTGCTCAGATTGAATATTGTAAGTTATATTTAACTAGATACTCTCAAATAAGTCCATGATTTAGACTGCTCTAACTAAAAGTTATTTCTTATATCATCCCTGTTTTTATAGTTCTAATTTTCATGACTTTTAAGGTTGTAATTAAATGGAAATTATCATAAAGTGTTATTTTAAGATGAGAGTTAATGGATTTCAAGTGCCTAACTCAGTGTAACTCTTCGACAGTCAGAAAATGTTAGTGATTATTGTTCCTCAAATATTTGAAGACAGGAATCAAATTATCCTTCTCTCATATTCAGGCTTATCTTAATTATGGCTCAGCTGAGAGGGTTTGTAGCCCAATAAAATTTGAGATTGCTTCATCTAGTTTATGTGTATGTGTGTGTGTGTGTGTGTGTGTGTGTGTGTGTGTGTGTGTGTGTGTGTGTGTGTGAATCATTCTTAGAATGTGGGGAAGTCTCTATCAAGCTTCGAAAGTTGAAACAAAACTAGCAATGGAGAAGCAGTTGAAATCATCCAGGAAGAGAAGATAGAGGTTAGGCTAGGATGGCAGTTGAGTAGGTTGTGGTAGTAAAGTTTGAAGGACTTTGTGATGGATTAGGAGAGAACACTAGGAATAAAGTTGATTTCTCAATATTTAACTTGAACTGCAGAGGGGATTGTGGTACCATTTACAAACTGGGGAAGACTAGTGGGGAAACAGATTTTGTTTTGGATTTAAGTTTGAAATGACTAAAAGATATTCTGGAGGAGATCTTAATTAGAATTTTGACTAGATATGATTAATAGAAACTTACTTATCTCAATTTAAATTATGACCTCTAACCCAGAAGTGAAGCTCTTCATTTGAAAAGTTCTGCTGCATTTCCCATATCAATTTGCTCTCCTATTCTTTTAGATTGATGTTTGTCAAAGTTGAGGTACACACTTGAGGATCTTATTAAACTGAAGGTCCTAAAAATCTTGTGAGATACCTGATAATTTGCATTTCCAACAAGCTGTAGGGGATACCAATGATGATTGATCCTCAGATTCACTTTGAGTTACAGCTCTTTTTCACTTCCATTTAATTTGAAATTTCCTAATCATCCTTTATTGATGATTGTCCTTGTCCTTTTGTGTGTGTACCCAGTTGTGTCTGATTCTTTGTGACCCCATGTTCTATAGCCCGCCAGTGTCCTCTATCACTGAGATTTTCTAGGTAAGAGTATTGACGTGAGTTTCCATTTCCTTATCCAGGGTATCTTCCTGATCCAGGGATTGAACCCACATCTCCTGCATTGGTAGGTGGGTTCTTTACCAGATACTGTGCCTTATTCATGGAGAAGGAAATGGCAACCCATTCCAGTGTTCTTGCCTGGAGAATCCCAGGGACGGGGGAACCTGGTGGGCTGCCGTCTGTGGTGTCGCACAGAGTTGGACACGACTGAAGTGACTTAGCAGCAGCAGCAGCAGTGCCTTATTCAAGGAAAGATTAGAGGAAAAAATCAGAGAATTTTTATGTACTTTCGTCATTAAACCTATGAATCTACTAAATCAGTAGGTCTTCCTTCTTTCAATGATAGGCTTCTAACTAAGTCCAGTTACTCCGCTTATTTACTAGATTGCATCCACTCTTATCCCATCACTGCTACCTCTAAGCACCATTACATTTTCACTTCTTACAGAATTATTCTCCTCAACATACTTATATGTTGAAATTTACCCTAGCTTCAAGATTTAAATAAAAGGAAAATTATGTCAATGCTCCCTCTACTGCCCTACCTCTTTGGTTCCTTTTAATGAAAAACTTTCCACAAGAGCGTATATGAGTACTTCTTTTCTCTATTGCTTTCTTTCCATTTTTCAGTGGTAGTTCTAGTAAATAACTATTGTTAAAATCAATCATTTACTTTACATTTCCAAATATAATGGTAAATTCTCAGTTCTCATTTGATCTAGTTTATCAAAATTATTTACATAGTTTTTAAACACTATCTTTCCTTGGCGTCTGTGACACCAACTTCTCTTTGATTTTCCTCTGACTTGACTGGTTTGCCTTCTCTGCCTTTTTGTTGTTGTTCAGTCGCTAAGTCATGTCTGACTCTTTGTGATCCCATGGACTGTAGCATGCCAGGCTTCCCTGTCCTTCACTGTCTCTCAGAGTTTGCTCAAACTCATGTCCATTGAATAGGTTGAAATAGTTTGTGTCTCAGTTATAGGGCCTCTTCTCTTTTATATCTGTATGCCAACGCTAGGTCAGCCCTTAGTTTCATGTCTTTAAATTCCATATGTGTTCTTGATTCCTGGAAGTACATCTTTAGCCCAGGTATTTTCAGTGACCTGCAGTCCCATATCTAGAGTGACTGTGTAATTTATTGTTTAAACTAGAGCACTTTTGAATATAGAATAATTATTTTGTGACAACATTTGTAATACAGGACTGATACTGTCTAAACTGTTTCATATGATTTATATCCAGTTGCTCACTCATCATACGCATTTGGATTTTATGACAAAGATGGTTAGTTGTCAAAAAATTTCCATTTTTACATTTCTTTAAAAAAAGTATTGGAGTATAGGTGATTTCTGATGTTGTGTTACTTTCTGGTGTATAGGAAAGTAAATCAGTTATAAATATTCAATTTGCCACACTTTTTAGACTCTTTTCTCATATAGTTCAGTAGAGTATTGAGCAGAATTCCCTGTGCTATGCAATAGAGGTACTTGAATTATCTATTTTATGTATGGTAATGTGTACATGTCAATCCCAATCTCCCAATTTATCCCTGAACATCCCGTAACTCTATTTTCGTTTTGTAAGTAAGTTCATTTGTACTATTTTTTAAAATTTCATGCGTAAGTGATATCATATGCTATTTGTCATTCCCTGACTTACTTCACTCATTATAACCATCTCTAGGTCTCCAGTGATATAACACCAGATCTTTGACTGTGTACATAACTTCCTGGAATAAGAATTCACTATCCAATTGTCTTCTACAGTTGGATGTGTTAAGATGATTAAGTTTTGGGCAATAAATTACAAAGTACATTGGTATGTGCAACTTCTAGAAAGTGATCGAAATATAATATCTATGCCCTCCTTTTGTCCTTTTTCTTGTTATTTTCCTAGATTACAAGTGCAGAAGCTTTAAGTATAAGCCACATGTGGAGAATAGCAATACAGAAAAATAGAAGGAGCTTGAATATTGATACTTTATGAGCCATCAGACTAGCCCACTGAACTACTTTTATTTATGTGAAATATAAACACCTATATTGTTATAGTCATTTGTTAATTTAACATTCATTAGTTGATTCTAACCCTCACTAATAGAAGTGTCAAACAATTTATTAATTTATTTATTTGTCAAATATTTATTAAATGACTTGTACTGCTCTAGACATTTGAAGTATAATAGTCAACAGAAAAGGGGTCTCCTCAGGGATTATGTGCTAGTAGTCTTACAGATATATTCTAATAAATGATTAAACATTAACAAACCAATAGTTTAATAAATAGTATAGTATGCTATGCTAAATTATAAGGGCTAAGGAACAAAGAAAAAGTAGAGAATGATTAAGAGTTTTAGAAGTTATGGCAATAGGGAGAAGGTTGACAGTAAGTATAAGGGGATTCCCAGGAGGCTCCGTGGTGAAGAATCCTCCTGCCAAGGCAGGAGGCACAAGAAATCAGGTTTAACCCCTGGGTCAGGTTGGGAAGATCCCTTGGAGTAGGAAATGGCAACCCACTTCAGTATTCTTGCCTGGAAAAGTCTGTGGACCAAGGAGCCTGGCAGGCGACAGTTCATGGGCTGCCAAAGAGTCTGATCCGACTGAGTGACTGAAGAAACACACACCAGTGAGACCAACGGAGGCGATGTCTTGAATAGGGGAGACGTCAGTCTTCAGCAGGTGACAGTGAGTGCAGCGGTGAACAAGGTCACTAGTTACCCGTGAATATCTCGAGGACCTTCCAGGCGGAGATCCATCCAGAGTCCCTAGGTTAAGGAGTTTGCTTGTGCAAGTAAAATTAAGGAAGATGATGAAGCAGGAATTGAGTGTTTTGTGGAAGAGCATTGAGATGAGTTCTGAGAGGTAATAGAATCAGTCTGTCAGTCAGTCAGGTTGCTCAGTCGTGTCCAACTCTTTGCCACCCCATGGACTGCAGCACTCCAGGCCTCCCTGTCCATCAGCAACTCCCAGAGTTTACTCAAACTCATGTCCATTGAGTTGGTGATGCCATCCAACCATCTCATCCTCTGTCATCCCCTTTTCCTCCCGCCTTCAGTCTTTCCCAGCATCAGGGTCTTTTCAAATGAGTCAGTTCTTCCTGTTAGGTGGCCAAATATTGGAGTTTCAGATTAATCATCAGGCCTTCCAATGAATATCCAGGATTTCCTTTGGATTGATTTCCTTTAGGATTGAATGATTGGATCTCCTTGTAGTCCAAGGGACTCTCGTGAGTCTTCTCCAACATCACAGTTCAAAAGCATCAATTATTCGGTGCTCAGCTTTCTTTAGAGTCCAACTCTCACATCCATACATGACTACTGGAAAAACCATAGCTTTGATTAGATGGACCTTTGTTGGCAAAGTAATATCTCTGCTTTTTAATATGCTGTCTAGGTTTGTCATAGGTTTTCTTCCAAGGAGCAAGCGTCTTGGCAATAGAGAGCCAGATAATAAAGAGCCTGTGGACTGAAGTAAAGATTGGATTTTACTCTGAGTAAATAGAGAGCTATTGCAGGATTTTGAGTAGAAAAGTGCTATAATCTAACTTTGGTTTTTCAGTAAGATCTCACCAACTGCAATGTGAAAATATACTGTGGAGGGAAGGGGTATGCGAAAAGGGTATAAACAAGGAGACCACTTTGTAGGCTACTGCATTAATCTGTGTGAGGGATGATGATTATAAAGTCAGCACAACCTAATACAGTGCTTGATTTCTCACCACTGCCTCTCATCTAAAGAGCTATTCCTGCAGGCTCTGTATCTCAGTAAATAAACAGTTTCATTCTTCCTAGCAGTTAAGTCAAAAACTTTTGGTTCATTTGGAATCATTCAAGATGACAGCTCAGAGAAACTTGTTAATATATATAGATTTTTAGTGAGTTTTCCTGAGGCCCAGTTGTATTACTGTCCTCAGTTTTGTTTTGCCACAGTTATTCTTGATAATATAATATTCTCCCAATAAATCCTCAATGCCAAAGCTAGTTCACAACAGTTTTCTGTCTCTACATTTGATCAACAAGTGTTTATAATTTTATATAATTTTATATAATTACAGATCATTAATTTTGTTAACTTGCAATAAAATATAATTTCTATTAATAATTCACTTGCTAAGTAGTTATTAAGTGCCTACTATGTGCTATTTTAATTCAAATATTAAAAATCAGGGCACAGGCTTGCTTTGTCACTCTATAAAAGTGAAGAGAAATATTAATTAGAACTTTCAAATTTTAAGTATATATGCATACACACACACATGTGTGTATGTGTTACTTCACCAAAGAAACAAGAGTTGATTGAGGAATATGAGCACAGTTTTCCATTGTGAATTGTCCCTGTCTCTTAACTGTTGAACTTCTTGCCTGGAATAAGCTATACAGATGAAAATCATAAATAATAAGTTTAAAAAATCATGATTTTCCAACAAATAGATGGCAGTGATTACTGAAGTTATATTTTAAAGATTTCATTACTGTTACTTGCACTTAACCTTATATCATAATAGAAGAGGTACATTAGAGAGGAATATATATAATTTCAATTGTGTTTATTAAAGTGGTACAAATCAAAAACGTCTTACTACCAGGGCCAGACTAATACCAGAAGACACTGTGTACGGAAATATTACGTATGTTAACACTGCTGACATAAAGACAATATAAAAGTATAAGTAAACATAAGGGACTCTCATAATTCTAACTCTGAAGAGTTAGATGAATTAATAATTTCTGTAAATACCAGTTTCTTAGGCTATCAAGTGGATAATACATCAAGTGGATAATACAACACAGGAAGAGATAAAATTTTCTGGGATTGCTTGTCTCACTTGTCCTGAAATCTATGTGATTTAAAAACAAACTAAAAGTTTTAGCAGCCAGAGGAGCAATTCAGTTAGTTTGAAATTTGTGTACATAAAATTCATTTGGTTAAAAAAAGAGAAATAAACTAATTGTTCAGGGATATGGTTATTAATGTCAGTATAATTCAAGAATGCGAGCAAATATTAGTTGATGTTTTAACTCATTTGTAGATCACTGTACATTTTCAAATAATTCTAATTCAGCTTTAGAAAAGAACAAAATAATGCCATTTGAAGCAACATAGATAGACCTAGAGATTGCCATACTGAGTGAAGTAAGATGCAGAAAGAGATATCAGATGATATTGTTTATCTGTGGAATCTAAAAATAAAGGGTACAAATGCACTTATTTATAAAACAGAAGTAGAGTCTTGGATGGAGAAAGCAAACTTTTGGTTACTAATGGAAATAGGGGATCAATTGGGAAATTTAGATTGACACACATACTATTATATATAAAATAGATATCTAATAGGAACCTGCTATATATAGCACGATACTCTGTAGTGACCTACATGGGAAAACATTATTAAAAAGCAGACGTATGTTCAGGTACAGTTGGTTCACTGTGCTGTGCCCCTGAATCTAACACACATTGTAAATCAGCTACATTCCAATACAAGTAAGGTAAAACTGATGCTTGAAGAAAGGGTGTATTTCCAGTTTATTCATTCCCAATGGAGAAATCACCCGAGGAAATAATTAAATTTGTTTATGCTATCTCAAAGACACAGATTATAGACAGAAAAAATCAATTTATCTCTGAAGTTCTACTCCTCAGTTTACTAAGGAATACATAGAACTGTTTTTTTTTGTTGTTGTTGTCGTTGTTGTTTAAAACTTGGATTGGTAGATTAGGCTTATGCATAATATTGTAGTTACCTAAATTCTTTTTTGTTTCCCAAGAGTGATATATATGTCACATGCATTCAAATAAGTACATCTTTACAGTTTATTCTTCCCTGTGGAAAACACATTAAAATTATGCCTTTTTTTTTATTGTTTTATAATGTTTAATAGTCACAACTCTTTTATTGTGTCCCAGGAGCATACTTGAGGTTGGAGTATATTTAATGAATTTTAAAATGAAATAAAAATAGGTACCTATAATAATATCCAAATTTTTATGGTATTTTATATTAATTTTATTTAGAGGAATCCTTTTGCACATGCAAATAATTCATAAACTTTTTTAAAATCCTGGGAAATAATATAAGCCTCCATTCTGTTTGTTGCTATGCAACACATGTAACAAAAGTGTCACTTTTCTATTATAATTTTTTCTCTCAATTTTGGTTTATAAGTGAACATTTTATTTTTTAGTGAAAGATATGAATAACTAACAGGAGAAAATCATTAAAAATAATGCATCAATATACTTAAAGTCACAAAGGTCTACATAATTATTTTTTATCATTAGAGACCTGCCTTTTTTGCCTTTTCATATTGTTCATGGAGTTCTCAAGAAAAGAATACTGAAGTGGTTTGCCATTCGTTTCTCCAGTGGATCATGGTTTTTCAGAACTGTCCACTTTCACCTGTCTGTCTTGGGTGACCCTACATGGCATGGCTCATAGTTTCATTGAATTAGATGAGGCTGTGGTCTGTGTGATCAGTTTGATTAATTTTCTGTGACTGTGTTTTGCTTTCTGTCTGCCCTCTTATGGATAAGGATAAGAGGCTTATGGAAGCTTTCTGATGGGATAAACTGACTGAGGGGGAAACTGGGTGTTGTTCTGATGGGCAGGGCCATGATCAGTAAATAGCATTCAAAACATTAAGATCATGGCATTCCATCCCATCACTTCATGGCAAGTAGATGGGGCAACAATGAAAGCAGTGCAGACTTTATTTTCTAGGGCTCCAAAATCACTACAGATGATGACTGCAGCCATGGAATTAAAAGACACTTGCTCCTTGGAAGAAAACCTATGACAAACCTAGACAGCACATTAAAAAACAGAGATATTAATTTGCCAGCAATGATCTGTCTAGTCAAAGCTATAGTTTTTTCAGTAGTCATGTATGGATGTGAGAGTTGGACCATAAAGAAGGCTGAGCACCAAAGAATTGATGCTTTTGAACTGTGGTGTTGGAGAAGACTTGAGAGTTCCTTGGACTGCATGGAGACCCAAACAGTCCATCCTAAAAGAGATCAGTCCTGGGTGTTCATTGGAAGGACTGATGCTAAAGCTGAAACTCTAATACTTTTGCCACTTGATATGAAGAACTGACTTATTTGAAAAGACCCTGATGCTGGACAGGTTGAAGGCAGGAGGAGAACGAAACAACAGAGGGTGAGTTGGTTGGATGGCATCATGACTCGATTGATGTGAGTTTGAGCAAGCTCTGGGTGTTCAGTGATGGACAGGGAAGCCACGACTGAGTGACTGAACTGAGTTGAACCTGTCTTTTAGAGATAATCCCCATGCATTTATTTATGCCACACATGTTAATATTTACAAAACAAATTAAAATGACAAAAATTACCTTGTTCTTTTCCTATATGCTGCTTGCTAAGACAAAATATTCATATTTTATACATATATAATGAATGAATGTAACTAATGTAAATTATTTGCAGTTTATATGTGCATAGATTATATCATTCTATTAAAATGTACAAATTACACAACAAAAATGAGAAAATGTATGTACATATACAGGTAAAAGGAAGAGAGGGAGGGAGAGAGAATAAAGGAAAGAAGAAAAACAGAAAATGTACTACATTATGAATAAACTGCAAATGAAAATATAATGTTTTATTCAGACTCAACTTTACCAAGGTTTATTCTATCTGGAAATTTCTCAGAACTTTAATTGTGCATATTATTAGGATATTAAAATAGAATTTCCCAACCAAACTTATGAAGAATTTAAAAAAAATAATATATTAGATATTACATATTGCATTTATAAACTGTATCAATATATCATTGTTCATTTATAAACCACTGCATTTTGATACTGATTCAAATGGAAGTCCAAAGTTTATAAGACTCAGATGTCTTTTATTAAATTGATTACCTCAGTTCTTGTCATTTTACATTATAAACCGTTCCAATTCTTATAGATGGTATACGGTTTCTGTTACAAAATGTCTTCTGTTTCAGATCAATAAAGTTCATTTTTACTCTCCCTTGTCTTCATTGTTAATAACTGTTTATGATTGATTTAAGCTTTCTTTTAATACTAAGCAACTAAAAGAAAAACATGTGCTATTTATTAGATATGTTAAAAAAAAAAAAAAGAAGAAACAGTCATAGCCCCCGACCACTCGTTCTTCACTCTTTGGTCGAATTACATTTTCCTTAAGTGCCAGGAGTGATCATGGCTCTACAGGAACTCAGCTCCAGTAGTCAATGTCATCATGGTTTCTTTCTCAAATAGAGGTGGAAGTGGGCCTGAAATTGATAACAAATCAAACGTAGTGCTTACCGTAGTAGCCCTGTGTTCGTCAGAGGAAAACAAAATCTCATTGATTCTTTTCCACAACTTTTAAATCAGAGAGAGAGAGAAAATGGGGCACATTAACTCATTTAAGTAGATAAATTTAATAAATCACAATGTATTTCTTGCTTCATACTAATATTAAAGTAATCTTTAGATTCATTAAAAAAAATTAAAATATATTTGTCCCTCAAATCTGAAAAGTATCATGGATTTAATCCATGTTTGTCTCTCCGTCTCTCTCTGTTTAAAGGAGCAGTATCAAAGTTTTGCTTCATATTCTTATAACTTAAAAGAATGTACAGAGGTTGATGTTGAATTGTTGAATCTTGAATGTGGAAAGACTGTATAGTTTATCAGGAAGTATAAATAATGCTTGAGCCCTGATTCTGTTATCCCAACAAAACTGTCTTCTGTCTTTTACATGAAAAGCTCCAGTAATAAGGAGTTTCTCAACCCTTGAGAAACTCACCCTGTTGTTTGATGGTACTAATCATCACGAGTTCTTCTTCATATCAAGTAGAAATCTGCCCTCTGCAGCTTCCTTTCATTGATAGCTTTGGCACTTGAAGCCTATTAAATCTAAAGTTTGTTGCCACATGCAAGCTTCTCAGTTAGTTGGAGGGACCTTTTATGTTCTTTCTGAAATACTTAGTTTTCCAGCTATTTTTCCCCCTATTTCCTCAGTCATTTGCTATAAAATATATTTTTTTTAAGTACACTCATTTACTGTGGTCTATGTCACTGTTTTATCTCCCCATACACCATGTATCCCAAACAGAAAAAAAAAAAAAAAAGAACTTCCGTGTTCCTGACATAAAGCTACACTGCAGAGAATGCCATTCAAGGTACTAGTTATGGTTCAGTCGCTCAGTTGTAGCCAACTCTTTGCAACCCCATGGAATGCCAGGCTTCCCCATCCTTCACCATCTCCTGGGGTTTGCTCAAACTCATGTCCATTTAGTTGCTGATGCCATCCAACCATTTCATCCTCTGTCACCCTCTTCTCCTCCTGCAGTCAATCGTTCCCAGTATCAGGGTCTTTTCCAGTGAGTCAGCCCTTTGCATCACAAAACTAAAGAATTGGAGCCTCAGCATCATTCCTTCCAATTAATGTTCAGGGTTAATTTCCTTTGGGATTGACTGGTTTAATCACCTTGCCGTCCAAGGGACTCTCAAGAGTCTTCTCCAGCACCACAGTTCGAAAGCATCAATTCTTTAGCACTCAGCCTTCTTTATGGTCCAACTCTCACATCCATACATGACTACTAGAAAAACCATAGCTTTGATTACATGGATCTTTGTCAGCTAAGTGGTGATGTCTCTACTTATAAATGAGCTGTCTAGGATTGTCATAGATTTTCTTCCATGGAGCAAGTGTCTTTTTTTTTTTTTTTAATTTTATGGTGGCAGTCACGTCCACAGAGATTTGGGAACCCAGGAAAATAGAATCTGACACTGTTTCCCTTTCCCCCCTTCTATTTGCCATGAACTGATGTGACTGATGCCATGATCTTAGTTTTTTGAATGTTGAGTTTGAAGCAAGATTTTTCATTCTCCTCTTTCATCATCATCAAGAAGCTTGTAGTTCCTCTTCATTTTCTGACATTAGAGTAGTATTATCTGCGTATCTGAGGTTGTTGGTATTTCTTGCAGCAATCTTAATTCCAACTTGTGTTTCATGATGTACTCTGCTTGTAAATTAAACAAGCAAGTCACTATATACAACCTGGACATAATCCTTTTCCAATTTGGAACCATTCCATATTTGGTTCTAACTATTGCTTCTTAATCTGCATATAGGTTTCTCATAAGGCAGGTAAAGTGGTCTGATATTCCCGTCTTTTAAGAATTTTCCACAGTTTTTATCCACACAGTCAAAGACTGATGTGTTCAATGAAGCAGAGGTAGATTTTTTTTTTTTCCTGGAATTTCTTTGCTTTTTCTGTGATCCAGTGGATGTTGCCAATTTGATCTTTCATTTCTCTGCCTTTTCTAAATCCAGCTTGTACATCTGAAAGTTCTTGGTTCATATACTGCTGAAGGCTAGCTTGCAGGATTTTAAGCATTACCTTGCTACATGTGAAAGGAGCATGGTCCACTGGAGAAGGGAATGGCAGATGACTCCAGTATTCTTACCTGGAGAACCACATGAACAATTATATTACATTACATATCCTAAAATAACCTAATGGATGTTCAATAATAAGTTTGCAGAAAAGGTGCTAAAAATGTTAAATCTTTTTTTATTCCACAATTTAGCAGAGAGAAATCTCAAACACGTTTGAAGGGGTGAAAGACCAGAGCTGTTTCTGTCTTTATTTCTGTTCATGTATTTTAGTGTTATTCGAACATTTGATTAATTCTCAGTATATGCAGTATAAGAAATTATTATCTTAACGCTGTTCTGACCCTTACACTAATTAATACATCCTGTATTTATTATAGAACAGCAGAGGTAAACTTCAGAAAACTTACCTATGGCAAAAATAAGCTCAGAACTTAGCAACTCCTCTCTGTGACATTATTATCATGTAAAAATAATAAAATTAACTTTTGTGAAAAGACCCAAAATTTCAAATTGCCCTAGAAGGTATTTGTAATGGATGCAGTGATGTGTAGCATAGATGGCATCTCTTTCTAGATGAAATCACCCATTATGCCAGCTCGTGAGAATGTTATTGACTGATCGGTTACAGCTGGGTCTCTTCCAGACTGGAAAGTAGTATCATCCAAGGACACATTCTCTTTCCAGGGCAACCCCCCACGTCTCCAGTGATGAGTCAGTGCATAAGCTTACAGGTCTACCCCTCAGATGAGTGATGACTTCAGTGCATTTATTCTGAAAAACACGAAAGTAGGATCATACTGTCATAAGAGGGGATGGTATTTTGAAGCCTCAGTTTTGACTAATGGAACATTAGTTGTGAAAGGACTGTCTGGGAACATGTTAGTTCGACACAACTGTTAAACATCCAAGTGGAGATTTCCAGAAATTAGAAGGAAACAGACTTTGGGATTCAGAGGAGAAATTGAATCTAATAATACAGATTTTTTTGGTTTAGAATAATAGGCAAATGGTATATAAAGCCAAAGGACTAGATAAAATATCCAAGGTAGTAAAAGAGATCAAACCGGTCAACCCTAAAGGAAATCCACCCTGAATATTAATTGGAAGCAATGATGTTGAAGCTGAAGCTCTAGTACTTTGGCCACCTGATACGAAGAGCTGACTTATTGGAAATGACCCTGATGCTGGGAAAGATTGAAGGCAAAAGGAAAAGTGGATGACAGAGGATGAGATGGTTGGATGGCATCACCAACTCAATGCACATGAGTTTGAGCAAACTCTGGGAGATAGTGAAGGGCAGGGAAGCCTGGTGTCCTGCAGTCCACGAGGTTGCAGAGTTGGACTCAGCTTAGCGATTGAACAATAAGTATAAGTCAAAAAGGGAAGAGACACTCCAACATTTATGGAATTAGGACATGAAGAGAAACCAATGGAAAGAAAAAAGCAGAAGGAACAGACCTAGTAGGAAATGGAAGCAAAATGGGAAGGTTGTTCTCCATGTAATAACACGGAGATCACAGCAACAGGCCACTAGAAGCTTCAAAGAATAAAGGAGAGACTGGCTACTGCTAAAAAGAAAACAGGAACATGCAATGATTCATATTTCTTTTTATATTTCACAAAGTGATTTTTCATGCAGTATAACCAGTCAAATGACCCAGTAGAATTCGTCTCTTAAAAATGTTTCTTTATGAATGTTTCAGAAGTTTAGGCATTCACTTCAGAAGCATTCAAAAGTTTGGATTTGTTTAGATTCCCTTAGATAATCATTACCTATTATCATTAAGAATCTTTACTCTATTGGATAGGCCCCAAATATTCCCACTAATACTTCTTTGACCTGCCTGCATTTGAATATGTTCCATACGTTCTTACAACCAAATCTGTGTGACACAATTCATATATTTCTAATGTGGGGCTCTGTTGAAAACACACATGTTTTTCCATTAGTTAATCATCTTAAATGCAATTTATTTAATTTTTTTTCTATAGATGCTCGTAAAAGAGAAAGTACTACTGACAGACATTTTGGTATATTGTTTTAATAAAACATTTTGTTTTTATTTTAATATTTGACATGTACTTAAAATATCTAAAGTGGATTGAGGTGTGGTTATAGTTTACAGATAAGCATGTAATGCATAGGAGAAATATATTTGATTCTTAACAATAAATGAGGAAATATCTGAAAGACTACTTAGTCCTGGATTTAATAATATTTTACTGAAGTACATAAAATCATTTGACATCATGAAAATAATTATATTTTATAATATCTTAGAAAACTGTTAAACACATTTAAGAGATATTGATATTCTATTTGAAAAACGATGGATAGAATTTAAGTGCCTTTAAAATATGACCGTGCTGTCCTTGATTGCTCAGTTGTATCTGACTGTTTGAGACCCCATGAACTGTAGCATGCCAGGCTCCTCTGTCCTCCACTGTTTCTTGGAGTTTGTTCAAATTCATGACCATAAAAAGCTTTAGGTGCAAATAGAGTAACTAAAAATGAATTCTAGTCAATCTATCACATAATTTCAGCCCTGAATTAAAAATTTAAAGGTATGCTAGCAAAGTAAACGAACACTAATGTGTGAGTTTGTAAAACACCCTTACACATACTTCTGGTGTAACATATACATATTATTAGATGAAGTACCAAACTCAACATAATACAAACAGTATAGGTCAAATCTACTCTTTTGCACAGATGACTTTGGATGATACTTGTGTGCACATTCTCACTAAGCAACTGTCTGGTCACTTCTCACTTTTTATCTTCCAACCCCATGCTTGGCCTCTTTTTATGTTTCCTTCCTCACATCCCTCCACAAAGTCTGCCTGCCAATGTTACTTGGCTAAAAGGCCATCTCCACTGTGAAGTCTTCTTTTGAAATCAGGGTAAAACTCTACTCGATTACCTTAATACATATGTGATATCTTTGTATAGAAAATCACTTTGTGACTAAAACGGATATATGTTCCTCTCCCTCTAAATATTAAGTTCCTAAAAGTCAAAAGTCACACATATGTGATGATCTCACATCTATTCACCTTTCTCTGTGTCGTATCATTTGATATATGATAACTGTGGTCAATAAATTTTGTTGAGTCCAATTAAATTGTTGAAAAATAGAATTCTTTTCCACCACACCTTTACTAGTTGTTTGGCATTAGGTAAATTGTTACTTTTGTAAGCATTAAATTTCTCAACTATGAGATAAATTCTGAGAGGAATTCTGCAGTGTGATAAGTGTAAAAATGACTATCATTGTGCTTTGCGTATAACAGTAGAGAATTAGCTAAGAAATATTAGTTCCTTTCATTCAAAAGAACACATAAAATGTAAGATACACCTACATGTGAGTACACTATTGTTTGTGTTTGATAGCATCATTTTATTAATTGCCTGGAGGCTGTTATATTTCATGTTGGTAGAATAGCCTAAAAACATGCAAACTCAAAAAACTTACCAGCAGTCAGGAAAAAATATCTCTTATCTCTTCTTAAGGTAATTATCTCAAGATGTGGGTAAAGGAAACAAAATTATTTCTGAACAATTTTACATACTATTTATTTTTAAAATTATTTTTAAAATTATATGAGCATGATGAGAATCCTTTAAATCCTATGTTTAGATAAATTATTAATGATGAAAAAAGGAGCTTGTAAAAATATGTAATTTGAATACAAATTTATTTTTTATTAAAAAGAAGACTTCTTATTTTAAGAATGACAGAATACTTAGAAAACATGGAGTCATGCACAAAAGGAGGAAATGTGATCTTTTCATTTAGGGCTATACCAATAGAATGTTAATATTTTATTGTTCTTTCCATCTAGTTTGTATATTCATGACATAGTTATACTTAAATATGCATGAGCATATACCTGTATGTATTTATATGCAGTATGGCTACTAAAACAGGTTTGTTTTGTCCCACACACAAGAAGCCAAAATGATGGGATGGGAAAGTTCTCAGCAGAGAGAGTCTATTCACAAGGCAGCCAGGGGAGGCAAGGAGCTCAAGGTATTTATGTGACAAAGAATAAAGAAGCAGCAGGATCTGAGGCATGGGGAGTGTGTGGAAAAGTGATTGGAAGAAGATATGATAATTTTCATTCTGCACAAGCGTAACTAAGCTTGCAGGTTCAAAAGTCCCCAAGCAGCTTGTTCATGCGCAGCTGAAGCATCACTGGCCCTACCCATCCAGTCTTAACCAACTCAGTCAACTAGTGGCCGCTGATTCTAAGTTCTTGGATACAACTTGGGTAAATATCTTATTGTTTAGACTGCATACCTCTTGGAGAACATGTAAGTCTTAAAACGATGATGAATAGTGAAGGCAGGTGAAATGGATTTGCATAATAATTACCCATGGTTTTAGGCTTCCCAGGTGGCTCAGTAGTAATAAAAAGATCCACCAGCAATGCAGGGGATATGGGAGACTTGAGTTCCATCTCTGGGTTGGTAAGGTCCACTGGAGAAGAAAGTGTCAACCCACTCCAGTATTCTTGCCTGAAAAATCCCATGGAGAGAGGAGCCTGTCCGTGGGGTTGCAAAGGGTTGGACACAGCTGAGCACACTTGAATATGTGGCCTATGGTTTTACTACTCAACTTTTTTGTTAATGTAAAATGTGATTATTTTCACATATCATTAAACATTTTGGTAAAACATTAATTTTTAGATGTCATTTACCATACTCTATGATTGATTGGAATACTACTCAATTATTGGATAGTTCCTCTTTTTGAGGCAATTATAAACAGAATTGGATTAATCCTTATCAGAATATAGTATTATTAGATTTTAAATATTCTGTGAAATCAGTTGTGTTCTTTGAAGGAAAGATTTTTCTCATAAGCATATATTGCTTTTCTTAAGTATTGATATTTCGATTTTCTCATACAAGCAAACCGTTTGTTACATTTGTCTGCCTTTTTGTGTATGTTATTTTATGCTGTACGTAAAGTTTTAAAATGCACATAAATATTGATTTTATTTCATTTTGATTATTTAATTTGCATTTATATTTAGCCTTTCTGGTTTATAGATACACAGATAGATAGCTATAAGATGTATGTGCTGAGTCACTTCAGTCCTGTCTGACTTTTTGAGACCCTGTGGATTGTAGCACGCCAGATTTCTCTGTCCATGGGATTCTCCAGGCACAAATGCTGAAGTGTGTGGCTGTGCCCTCCTCCAGGGGATCTTCCCAACCCAGGGGATCTGCCTAACCCAGGGATCAAACCTGTGTCTCTTACATCTCCTGCATTGGCAGGTGGGTTTTTATATATATATATATATATATATATATATATATATATATATATATATATTCATTTATTTATTTTAGGGGGCCTTCCCTGGTGGCTCTGTGGCAAAGAATTTACCTGTCAATGCAGGAGATTATATGTGTATATGTGTGTGTGTATACATATATACATATATATGTGTGTATATATATATATATATATATATAACTTGCAGATATATATATATACACAGACACACACACACATATATATACACACTAACCTTAAAACGATAATTTCTACTCATTTTTGTTATCATCATAAGCATTTTTTTAAATGATTAAGATCATACTAAGTTTCATATTTTGTAATTTTTCAAACATATAGTGAGCAATTTGTTGTGTCATTAGATATACAGGGTAGCAGTATGCATATTATTATCAGCAAGTAAATTTACAAAATTGTTTTATAATTTAATATTAGATATTTTATCTAAAAGCTATGCTTAGTTTTGAATTCTTGACCAAACATATAAATATTACAGATTGTGTTAAATAGGACAAACATGACTTTTTATTGGATATATCCTAAGTTAATGAAATGATATGTTTAAATCACTTTTGTAGGTCATACTGTTATCTAGTAATGTGAATAGTTGGCATTACATGCTGCACAGATTTTTCTGTGTTACTTACATCTTAGTTTCTTCCTCTTAATCATGAAGTTTAAGAAAAGAACTACTATATTATAAAAATTACTGTTTTCATCCGTTGAATGATAAAAACTGTATCACAATTTTAAGAAAAAACAGGACACAGCATGAAGCCAATAAGAGGAAGGACAAAGTAGAGAGCATTTTATTTCCAGAAAAGAAGCCAGTAATTGTTACTCAGAACACATCAGGGGAGCATGATTTTAAACATTTAGAGGAAATCATGAAAGCCTGAAGGGCTTTCCTCCAGGGGCACCTTGGAGGAATTCATGTTTCTAAAATAGGAAACATTTATCAAGACGTTGAATACAGGTGCTGTTTCATGCCACAGTGTCAGCATAACTAGAGCAAGTGAACTTTCTGGCCTCAGTGTTCAGTGCCCCTTCTGTCAACATGGTCTGTTCTTCTTAAAAATGTATACATACAAAAATGTACATATATAGAATGTTAAAGAGAAAGAAGAGAAATAATTTCCTCTTGCTACCAAAATATTGATTTTTCAGGATAATAGGTCAATTGCTAACTATAAATAGCATGCTTTTATTAAAATTTCCTGACAAACTTTTGTGACTCTTTTCTAATGGAATCAATCAAGTTCATATTCAAATGTTTCTTTTATTGTTAAATATTCATACTTAAAATAGTCTAGAAAGCATTTTTTCTCTAATGGGATTGATCATTTTAGAATGATATAGTTTGCTTTATACAGTTGGAAAGATTATTCATTATTTTCTGGCAAGACCACAGTCATTCTGGCCTTGAAGTTAGCAGAATTTGATTGCAAAAATGATTGACAGACCTTTTAAAAACAACAACAAAAAAACACAATTAACCGTGAAATCTGACCTTTCAGTTTTGAAGGTGAATTCACTTAATTTTATGGAAATTTTTAAATTAGCAAAATATATGTTTTCCATTTTTAGATGTGAAAAAACTACGTTATATGGCATCTGGCTGTTTGCATATTCGCTTGTTCACTTTTTACTTATTATTTTAATATTTAATGAGCAGGCTTTAGAATAAGCAGAACAAGAACTCAATGACATACTTGAAAGATTTATCACAATTTAAAACAAATCATCAGTGATTATTAAGCTTTTCGGCATTATAATAGCCTGTTACCATATAACCATAGTCTTTTCCTTTTAACTCTAAGGTCTCGTGGGATACTTATTGTGGGATACAGATGTCTTATATCTTCAGTTTTGTAATTGATAATTGCCAAAATGTCATAGTACTAATCTGGTATTAGCTAGAATTGATATGTACTTATCCCTATGACTTGTTACTTCCCTGTAGCTCATGCAGTAAAGAATCTGCCTGCAATGTAGGAGACCTGAGTTCGATTCCTGGGTCAAGAAGATCCTTGGTGGAAGGGCACGGCAACTCACGCCAGTATTCTCCTCTGTAGGATCCCATGGGCAGAGGAGCCTGGGGGGCTACAGTCCCTGGAGTTGCACAGAGTCAGACACGACTGAGCAGTTAGACTGCTACTGCCGTCCCTGTGACCTAATGGCTTTGGTTTACTGCTTAAATTTTTGGAATGCCCTGCTAGTTTTCCCAATTCAGTTTGTCAGAATATAATCTCCTCTTTCATGTCAGTTTTTGGATCTGGGATGTAGGATTATGGAAAATGTTAAATAGATAAAATTATGAAATATTATTCTTTAGTACAGAAGGAAGGTAAAGGTCTTTACTGAAGCACAAATGCAGGATGGCTTGCCCAGCTAGAGAGAGAGTGGCGAGAAAAGGTTTCCTGAAGAAAGTCATCTTCAAGTACTTCTTTTCTGTAAAGCAGGTGTTTGAGGTTTTTGCCCTCACTCTACGTGTCCACATAGCTGCATTTAATTTCAGTTAACTCACACAGAAACTCTTTATAGTGCTTTCTCATGACTGAATTGAATTATTGTATATAAGACTTTTTAAATCACAGGAAATAATATTGTTCACTCTCAGCAAGGAAATAATTATTTACAGTTTCTTAAAAACTTTTTCTGATGACTCTCCTGTAGTTATTAAAAATTCTGTAAGAGGAATTTTCCTAGCTTTCTGTTTGAAATTCAGACAAAACAAAGAAAAACATATCCAAAAACGTACTCTATATGGAAATCTGAATTTCAGGAGTACACTGATTAACATACAGGCTCAAATAGCATGTAGATACCAAAAAATCTCCTCAAGTAAAAATGTTTTTAGTTTATCCATGTTGACATTCCTTGACCTTTTGTGTTAAGCATAAAAGAACTGGTCAGAATTAGCCAGCAGGAGAAAGAGATAAGTTTTACTGAGAGGATAAGATGATATAGTGGTGGGATAACCTTTAAATTTTAATCATATGTGAATAAAATAACTTGTTTCTATATAAAAATAAGTATTTACTAATATAATTTCACAGATAGAGGTGAAAACAAAGGAGGTGAAGAATTGCCTACAGAAGGATGGGAAAAGTATAGAACATGTAAAATCATAAAGGGATTCAAAATAGAGAATTCTCTGTTTCTCTGTACTCTGTGTCTAGAGTTTAGCATTATATCCACAAACAGAAAATACTCAGTACAGTTTTTAACTGTTAACAGGCGTTGCAGATATTGTTACATTTATTAAGTTTTATATGTAGTTCTGCCTGTAATCCTTATAAATCTCTATCACTATTCCTATTTGCAACCCCGTGGACTACACAGTCCATGGAATTCTCCAGGCCAGAATACTGGAGCAGGTAGCCTTTCCCTTCTCCAGAGGATCTTCCCAACCCAGGGATTGAACCCAGGTCTCCCACATTGCAGGCAGATTCCTTACCAGCTGAGCCACAAGGGAAGCCCATTCACTTATTATGTAGTTCTACCTGTAAACCTGTATACATCTCTATCACTTACTATTACATGACTGGATTATTTGTTTGGTGAGTATGTGGCTTCCATTGCTCAATAACCATTCTAGGGTAAGTGGACAGGATAATAATTATTTTTTCATTCCACTATAGCTGGATTTTTCTGCCTAATAGACAATCACATGTTAAATAGGCTGAACTAACAAAGGTGCTATTACATGAATAAGCATCATCAACAACATCATCAACCATCATCAACAACAACAGTTCTGAGAAACTACTCAGCTTGCCATGACCACTTCATGAGAAAACAAATAAGTGCATTGCAGTTTCTGATCTACAGATAGTTTTAATGTGACTTTAAAGCCAGATGAAATGCTTTTCTGAGGTATGCCTTTTTTTATATAAAACAAACAAAAGTAACCCATTTTTTGGGAAACCAATACAACTAAAATTGTTTTAGTAGTTACACTGAAATTGATTCCCACATATATGTATAATCAGATATTAACTCACCTTTAATGATTTAGTAAAGTGTTTCAAATGTTTATTCAGTCAATGTCATATGTGGTATTACATTGTTGTGTTCTTGTCGCTGAGTTGTGTCTGACTCTTTTGCGACCCCATGAACTATATCCCAAGAACTCCTTTCTTCATGGGATTTCCTAGGCAAGAATACTGGAGTGGATTGCCATTTCCTTCTCCAGTGCAGTCTTGCGTACAAGATATAAAATATGAAGAAGCCGAAGAGAGCACATAAATGAAACTTTAGTATATATTAAAATGGAGGTAAAAGATGAATTAAAAAAATAAAGAAAAATATTAAAGATTACATATAAAAGGTAATCATACATGAGGCTAAATGTATATACTTTATTTTACATGACAACTTTTTAAATCCATTCATGGATGAGCCACATATTTAAACAAAATTTTGTAGTTGCTGAAGGAAAAGAAAAAAATATCAGTTTCATAATTTTGTATCCCCATAAATTAAAACATAAAAGTTACTGTGTTCCCAGGAAAATTACACTTATTATATTATTCTTGAATTATGTACAGAAGGGTCTATAATAATAGTGAAGAGTGTCCTTGATGCTGTCTTATAATAAGCATTTCTTATGTCAGCCATCAATACACTATAGTCTGAATACATTGGTTTGTCGAGATCTCGTTAAATCGAAGAATACTTCAGACTATTTCAAAGAGTGACATTTTCCCTTTGAATTGTAATCTCTTAATAGGTTTTTCTGTCAAATTTTGAACGAATCTTATGAGTTAATTGAGTAAGGAGAATATCTGGAATGCTAGCGGAGTTTGCTTGAATAAAGTTTGGACTCCTTTGTTTTAGGGGACAACTGAACTGAGATTGTTTCATTAATTGCACTAACAGAAAGTGACTGAATCTGGCCTTTGGGGTGAATCAAAAGGAACTTCCCATCATGGGACATGACAGTCATTTTGTTTTTTGTTTTTTCTTAAAAAAAAAAATAGATTTGAAACTGTTCCAGTACAGAATTAAATGAACAGTATGAACTCCACAGTTATAGAGTGATCAATATGCTTTTATCTGGAAAAAAAAATCTAGTCAGAAAATGATGTTTGCTATGAGTAAAATACAGTCTCTGTAATGAAGCACCCAGCATTGTGCACCAATATTTCATGATATTGAATGGTGTTGAATCCACAATAATGCTGAAAATCCCCAGAGTAATGATGTGAGTTAATTTGGTTTAATAATTTGTGTGTTGGAGAACGCTGGTCCTTCTGTCTCTGCCTCTGGGCGCCTTCTTTCTCCCCTTATTCTGTTCTCCAGTACTTTCCTTTCCTCTGTTCTTTCCCTCTAGACATATCATTTCAATGTTTCTTAGATGCCAGTATTTCTAGATGCTGAGTAACTAAATAAACCCTACTAGTTGTCTGTTCAGGCCATCTAATTTGAGATAATAAAATCATAGTAACTGCAAATACTGTTGTTTAGTCGTCAAATCATATCCACCTGTTTGCAACCCCATAAACTGCGGCAAGCTAAAGTTCCCTGTCCATCATTGCCACCTGGAATTTGCACAAACACATGTCCTTTGAATTGATGATTCCAAATATCAAGAGGTATAATTTTTTGGTTCTCTATCTCAAAAGAATATTTATCAGTGTATGCAAGAGCTTTATCACCTACTTAAATAAGAAAAAAAACAGTGAAGACTAGGAAGAGTTCTAGATTTTTTTAAAATATCAATTTTGAGCATTGTCTTAATATGTACAAAAGTTAGGATTCCCTATCTCCCCACCAAACACACACACACACACACACAGACACACGCACACACACACACACACACACACACACACACAGCAAACATAAATCTCAGTTATATTAGGCCAAATTCTCATTGAACTGCTTTGTATATCTATAAATTTAGACAAATTTATTTTCTTATTTATCTTCTCCAAGCCTTAGTCTCCTCATTGGTAAAATAGATATAACAATAATATCTTACTTACAAAGATTGTGTGAGAATTATTAAATGACAGGATCCATATATGCTTAGGTTAATCCCTGGGAAATAAAATGTTCTTTAGAATATCAATTAATAATAATGCTACTGAGAAGGTAACAGGCAGGAAGGCCAGGGGTCTCCAAACAGAGGAAAGAGGCTGCAAGTGCCAGACATTTTCATCTCTCTTAAGCGGCAGGAGGAAACAAACCAGCGATATTTTTTCTTCTCTATACAAATTTAAAAGGAGGTTTCTCTTAAAATGCTGTGTTGCCATGACACCTGGTTTCACCTGAAGGTAACTACTCTCAAACCTTGAGTTAACCAATACATTTCTTTTTCTTATGGCAATGTCTTAAGCTATGTTAATGTACCCCAGCCTCTATCTTCCAGTTGGTTCCGCCAAACCTCCTTACTCAGATATTGTTCCCTAATCTATGTAAACAAAACTATTTGTTGGTAATCTGCCCTTCTACAAGATTCAAGTCAATTGTTTTATGGCCAAGAATGAATTATCTGGTGCCATTCTAAATTCTAAGACATTCCTTTCTTTTCATTAACAGACTGTGAGTGACTATATAACATATAGCTAAAGACTAGGAGGGGGGTACTCTTTTACCCCCTTCTGATGCCTATGTCAGAAGCTTTCTCTATCTCCTTTATATTTTAATAAAACTTTATTACACAAAAGCTCTGAGCGATCCAGCCTCGTCTCTGGCCCCGGATTGAATTCGTCTCCTCCAGAGGCCAAGAATCCCGCGTCTTATCGTTCAGCAACAACTTTTCACTACTACTACTTCTTATATTAAACTAATGTACAAACGCACTGCTGTTGTAATATGGAAAATATGGCCTTTTCGTCTTTTCCTATCAGTACCAAACACTGTATGTAGTGATATCTTCTGAATACACTCTTTTTTGGTTAATTTTAATTTTTAACTTTTATTTTTAATGATTGGGAATATTGATCCATAACATTAATATGCAATGTTAATGTGACATTTAAGGCATAATAGCTATCTGTTATAATTATGTTTAATGACATTCACATTATTTTCAAATTATCTGTCCTAAGCATAATGCTGTTATGGACATACTAGTAGATATTTTTTTATTAACTTCTCTAATGTTTTTCCTTAAATCCATCATTAGACCTGAAAGTGCTCAATAAAAAGTTGTTTACATTTTAAACCCTGTAAATATATAGAGTCCCTGCCTTCAAGAAAAAAAAAAATTAAAAACATATACTCTTATCAATATATTAGAGCATCTATTCCAAAAGTCTTAGTAACACAAAAATGTTTCATGATAACTGGGCATACAAATATAATAGATTTTAGAAATTCATTGTTGCTTTAGTATGCAATATTTTTAATGATGGCAGTTATTTTGTATAATTAAATATTTGATAGGTTATACTCCATTTAATATTATCAAAACTGACTATATTTTGTTGTGCTGTACAATATACCCTTGTTCCTTATCTGTTTTATACATAGTAGTTTTATCTGTTAATCCTATACCCCTGTTGTACACCTCCTTTTCCTCCCCCCACTGGTAAACACTTGTTTGTTTTCTGTGTATGTGAACTTGTTTTTGTTTTGATGTGTGAAACCAATTTTTTTAATTCCACACATAAGTGATAAAATAAGAGTGTCTGTCTTTCTACGTCAGACATATTTTACTAAGAATAAAGCAGTGTTGCAAATGACATAACTTCATTCATTTCTGTGGCTGAGTAGTGTTCCATTCTATATGTGTGTTTGTGTGTATAATGCCATATGCATGTATTTGTGTGTGCTTTTGTGCTAAGATGCTTCAGTCATGTCAGACTCTGTGTGACCCCATGGACTGTAGGCTTCTCGACTCCTCTGTCCATGGGATTCTCCAGGCAAGAATACTGGAGTGGGTTGCCAAGCCCTCCTCCAACGTGTGTGTGTGTGTGTGTATCATATTTTCTTTAATCCATTCATCTGTTGAAGGACACTGCATTCTTGCATGTCTTCGCTATTATAAATATTGCTGCTATGAATATTGGGTTGTAAGTGTCTTTTCCAATTAGTGTTTTTGTTTTTGCTTTTTTCAGAGAGGTAACAAGAAGAGGGATTTCTGCATCATATGGTAGTTTTATTTTTAGCTTTTTGAGTAACTTCTGTGCTGTTTTCTGTAGTGGCTGACCTAATTTACATTCCCACCAACAGTGTAGGAGGGTTCCATTTTCATCATATCTTCACCATCATTCGTTTGTAGACATTTTGATAATAGCCATTCTGACAGCTATGAGGTGATATCACATTGTTGTTTTGATCCTCATTTCTTTAGATTAATGATGTTGAGCATCTTTCCCTTTGCATTTTACAATCTGTACATCTTTAGAAAGTGTATATTTGTGTCTGCTGTGCATATTTAATTATTAGGTTGTTTCTGGATACTGAGTTTTATAAGGAGTCTATATATTTTAGATATCAGCATCTTGTCAGTCTTATTATTTGAAAATATTTTCTCACATTGAGGTTTTTTTTCCTTTTGTTGATTATTTCTTTAATGTCCAGAAACTCAAATTTAATTATTTTATCTGTTAATTTTAGCATTTATTTTGCCTTAACAGAAAGATCCAAAAAATTTTTGCTATGACTTATGCCAGAGAGTGTTCTACCTATGTTTTCTTCTAGGAATTGTCTGGTTTCTGATCTTGGATTGCAAAGAGTCAGACACAATTGAGCACTTACACATACACAGATTATTGGGTACATAGGTGTTAACATGTATTATTATATTGCATTTTTTGTATTATACCTTTTTGTATTATACCTTTATCATTATATAAAGACTTTCTTTGTCTTTTGTTATAGAATATGTTTTTTAGTCTGTATTGTATAACATGAGTATAGCTATTTTCATCATCTTGTTTCTGTTTATATGAACATCTTTTTTCCATCCTTCACTTTCAATCTGTGTATGCCTTTAGCTATGTTGTGAGTCTCTTGTAAATGATATTTAAATGGCTGTTGATTTTCTTTTATCTAATCAGTTCACTGTATGTCTTTTGTTTGGGGCATCTAGTACATTAACATTTAAAGTACTTGTTGAAAAGTATGTAGTTATTTTCATTTTATGACTTACTGGCTGGTGGTTATGATTCTTCTTTGTTCATTCCACCCCTTTGCTCCTTCTCTTGTGGTTTGATGATTGTTCCTTTCTCTCTAGCTTTTGTGTATCTATTATCTGTTATGTCTTGATTTGTGGTTATCATGGGCCACTTACATATTTACCTATTGCTATATCTACTTGTTTTACACTGTTTTAAACTTGTTTTAAACTGGTAGTCATTTAAGTTTAAAAATATTCTAAAAGATCAGTTTTTGTTACTCCACTTCCATTTAATCTGTGTTTTTGAGGTCGTATTTCTTATCTCCATATTTATTCTTTCACTCTTTATTCTAGTTATATTTGATTTTATAATTTTATTGTCTTAATCTGTGTTCTAGCTTATATAATTGATCCTCAAACTTTACTGTGTATTTGCCTTTACTAGTGGGATTTTTCTTTTCTTTCAGATTCTTATTTCTTTGAATAGCTGTTTGTTTTCTACTTAGAGAAGATCTGTAACATTTCTTTCAGGTAGAATTAAATTGGTGTGCTTTCCTGGTGGCTCAGATGATAAAGAATCTGCCTGCGGCACAGGGGATCAGAATTTGATTTCTGGGTCAGGAAGATCCCCTGGAGAAGGGAATGACAGCACACTCCAGTATTCTTGTTTGGAGAACTCCATGGACAGAGTAGTCTAGTGGGCTACAGTCCCTGGGGTTGCAAAGAGCTGGACAAACTGAGCGAGTAGCACTTTTAATTTCAGTATTGGTGTATTCTTTTAATTTCTGCTTCTGTGAGAAGTTCCTCATCTTTTCTTCTATTCTAACTAGTAATCTTGTTGGGAGAGTGTCCTAGGTTGCTTATCCTTTTAGTGCTTTGAATAAACTGTGCAATTTATTCTGATCTGCAAAGTTTCTGTAGAAAAATCAGCTGATAACTTTATGGAGGTTCCCTTCTATATGACTTTTTGTTTTTCTCCTACTGAGTTTAGAATTCTGTCTTTAATTTTTTCTGTTTTAATTAGTATGTGTCCTGGTGTGGGTCTGTTTGGGTTCATCTTTTTTGGACCCTCTGTGCATCTTGTACCTTGATATCTGTTTTCTTCTTCAGGTATGGGAAGTTTTCAGTCATGATTTTGTCATTACCTTTTCTTTCTTACATTTTGACCTACTTCTATGTCTATTCTCCTTCTAGGACCCCTAAAACAAGAGTATTCATATGCTTTATGTTATCAAAGAAGTCTCTTAAACTGTTTTCCTTTTTCAAATTGTTTTTTCTTTTAGCTGTTCTGATTGAGCGATTTCGATTATTCTGTCTTCTAGATCATTTATGCCTTCTTCTATATCACCTGATTTTCCATTAATCCATTCTACTGTGTTTTTAATTTCAGTTATTGTATTCTTCAGTTGACTAGTTTTTTTTTTTCCTAGTTCTTTGTTAAAATTCTCACTGTTTTCATCTACTCTTTTCCCTAATTCAGTTAGCATTCTTTTAACAAATGCCTGTAAGTCTTTCTTAAATTGTTTACTTCCCTTTCATTTTTCATTTTGTTTTGTTTTCAGGTGCTTTCTTTTGCTCTTTCAGTTGAGATCAAGTCTTCTGCTTTCCCTGTTTTGCTTAACTTTCTTTGTTCCTTTGAAATTTGATGAAACAGTTTTCTATTCGGTTCCTGAAAGGCAGTACTTATATGGAGATGTCTCTGTACAGTCTGCCTGTGCCCAGTCACTTTGGTGAGAGAGCTGGGTTTGACATGAACATAGGTCATGTTTGTCTTTAGTTTGTCCTGGCAGGGATCTCATTAGTAGGAGGTAGGGCTGGAAGAGGAGATAAGGCTGCAACAAGGTGTGAGCTAGGACTGTTTTCACTCAGTGCCCTTCACCATCCTATTGGGATGAGGGTAGGTCCCTAGTTGAAAAGGTCCCTAGTTGAGGTAGGTCCCCAGAGCAGAAGCCTGGGGATCGGTTCTGAGCTGGCTTTGTTTGCTGTGGTGTCTGTTCTCCCTGCTTTTGACACCAGCACTCTTGCTCTGACATGGAGCAGTTTCTGTAGGGAGGAATCTGCGCAGGCTCTTGCTGAGTGCTGCAGCAAGCGCTCTGGCAGCCTGGTCACAGAGGGAGTCCAGGGCTCCTTACGTGTCAGGCGCTGTTAATGCTGCTGCTGCCCTGCTTAGCTGCTCCTTTGGGGCTGTTTGCTACTGTGTCTCTCAGACAAGGTTGTTCCTTGTTCTTTTAGCCCTCCTTCCATTGTGGAGCTGCAAAAAGTATTTGGGGCTGGAGCAATTTCCCAGCTTAGACTGGGCATGCTGAGGCAGGCTCAGGAAAGCGGCTACCTGCAGTTTCAGTGCACTAGCTCCCCCACTTAAGAAGAAGCAGGCATTCACAAGCTTGTCCTAAGCACAGTCCATGCTTGCCACAGCCCTCCTGATTGTTTCACCACCCCTCCAACCAGCAAAGGGGCTTGTCTTCCCTGTGTTAGGCACCAGGACTGCGGTGCCTGAGATGCGCTTTGAACCACTCACTCCCAGGGAGGGTCTCCATGCAATCTCCCTTTTTCCTTAGTCTTGACCTAATCATTTATCTTCCCTTCCTACATGATTTCATGCACGTCTTTTTCTCAGCCTTCATTATACTGGAGTTTTTCCACTAGTTTCTTGTTAGTTTTCTGTTATTCCATATGTATATGTATTTCTGTCGTGTTTGTGGGAAAGGTGGGATTGAGTTATATATCCTCCTACTCCACCATTTTGATCTCTTTCCTAGATATTTTGTTTAATTCTTTATTTCAAATAGGCAAAACTGGAGTTCTATACTGTGAGATATGCATTAGAAAATACATAACTACTTATTATAAGTACATTTGCTTAAAATTTCATCTGTTCTTTAATAATTTATATCTTCACCATAGTCTGGGGCTTCCTCATAGCTCAGTTGGTAAAGAATCTGCCTGCAATACAGGAGACCCTAGTTTGATTCCCGGGTCAGAAAGGTCCCCTGGAGAAGGCATAGGCTACCTACTCCACTATTCTTGGGCTTCCCTTATGACTCAGCTGGTAAGGAATCCGCCTGCAATGCAGGAGATGTGGGTTCAACCCCTGGGTTGGGAAGATACCCCAGAGAAGGGAAAGGCTACCCACTCCAGTATTCTGGCCTGGAGAATTCCATGGACTGTATAGTCCTTGGGGTCACAAAGAGTCAGACACGACTGAGCAACTTTCACTCACCATAATCTAAATTACCGAGTGCCTAGGAGGTGTCAGATATTTTATCAGAATCTTAAATTTAATATACAACTATAGAAATGATTTAATTTTTAAATTAGATCATATAAAAGTCATGGGATCAATCTATATAAGTGAAACAACTTTATCTTATTTAAAATTTCCTTTGGTTTTTCTCATTATTGGCTACTATCTATATAACTAAGGCCAAGAAAAAGTAAGTAGCAGCTGTAAATTGTTGCTTTGTTCATGACGCATTTTTTCTAAAGTGGTGCTGTGCTTTGCCAAGTTGCTTTATTTGTGTCTGACTCTATTAAGCCCATGGGCTGTAGCCCACCAGGCTCCTCTGTCCATGAGATTCTCCAAGTAAGAATACTGGAATGGGTTGCCATGCCCTCCAGCAGGCGATCTTCCCCACCCAAGAACTGAACTCACATCTCTATGTCTCCTGCATTGTGAGGCAGGTTATTTACCACTAATGTGACTTGGGAAGCTTTCTAAAGTGGCACATTGTATGAAGAATGGCTTTCTATATAGAATAACTGTATAAAACACTGAAATTATTTGTTATATAATTTGAAAAATAGTTGCAATTTTATAAGTTGGAAATAATGACTTCTAAAGTAATTTCTCTAGGGAAATTATACAGTAATATGTATCATGTTCAATATCAATAGAATACAATGTCTTTGGAAAATTGGATAAATCCTTTTACACATCTGTCTATGTGGGATCATGCATATGGGTTTAAAAAAGAGGAGCAAATTTAAAAACCTCTCGAGTCCATATGGAGGCAAAAAGCAATCTCTTCTGCAAGACTATTTGGCTTAATGTTTTGTAATGGGATCAGTCAAATACTTTAGAAGTTTACTGAATTCTATTTACAATTTAAAATAAAAAAGGAACACTTGACTTTGGTTCTCAAATCAGGAGAATTATAATTTGCCAGATATGAGTTGAAATCTGAGTCTGCACAATCTCAATTACCAGATTCATTCTTAAATTTTGTTCCAAAAACATAGTTTTTGGAATCTACCCTTGCTGAGTCTGAAACATAACTTCAGGAACCTTGAATGTTTTTAATTAAGAAATCTGTTTTGAAATCAGTTTAGTTTGAGATATTGATTGTGCGTGCATCCTCAGTTGTGTCTGACTCTTTTATGACCCCGTGGACTGCAGCCTGCTAGGCTCCTCTATCCATGGGATTTTCCAGGCAAGAATGTTGGGAATGGGTTGTAATTCTCCAGGGGATCTTCCCAACTCAGGGATTGAACCTAAGTCTCCTGTGTCTTTTTCATTGGTAAGGGGATTTTTTTTTTAAACCACTGAGCAACCTGGGAAACCCAAGAAATTCATTATGGCTTTTTTAAATGAATATTTTATAACATTATACATTTTGGAAGCATTGATGACTTTGGAAGTTTACCTAACTTGGCAAATGAAACAGTTTATAATGATCTCATGCTATGTTAGTTCTTTCAATTTTTCAGTTTCCAGATAAATAATACTATGTTTCGTAGAAATGTTACAATTGATTATAAATGTATTCTGTCTAAATAAGTATATGATCTGCATCTCAAGAGAAATTTATACAGTTGTCAAAGAAATGTCCCTTAGAATGAGTAAAATTCTGTCATGCTCTGATTAACATAAGAGCATGACAAGTACATTTTTAAATTTATAAACATATTGATAAGAAAATCATTCCTAATTTGTATAACTGTAGAAAACTTGACAAATACAGAAAAGTAATGCTGCTGCTGCTAAGTCGTGTCAGTCATGTCCTACTCTGTGCAAACCCATAGACAGCAGCCCACCAGGCTCCTCTGTCCCTGGGACTCTCCAGGCAAGAACACTGGAGTGGGTTGCCATTTCCTTCTCCAATGCATGAAAGTGAAAAGTGAAAGTGAAGTCGCTCAGTAGTGTCCGACTCTTTGCAACCCCATGGACTGTAGCCTATCAGACTCTTCTGCCCATCGAACTTTCCAGGCAAGAGTACTGGAGTGGGTTACCATTGCCTTCCCTCATTTATTTAATAAGGCTTTAAATAATGCCTCATTCGTTTAACTTAATCAGATAAGTTAAAATTACCTATAACCCTCACTCCTACTATAATTTTTGTTGACTCTATATTTCATTTGGTTTACGTAGTAATTTATTTCTATATTCTTCTATACTTTTCACTTGGCTTATTTTCAATTTTAATTAAATATAAATAACAGTGTAAGAAAACTACTGTATAATAGTGTTTAATCATGTAACTAATTAATAAAATACATGATTTTTAAAATAAAAATTCACTTACCAGGAAGGTATGAAATTTTATAAAGTAGTGGAACTGAAACAGTGTAACAATTAGTTTCTGATAATATTCTAAGAGAGCAAATTAAATGTAAACTTATCAGGTTTAAATATTGAATGAAAAAGCATTCAATTATTTTCTGATTTCATTGTCTGAGTTTTGAGTGATAATCTTTATGGAAGTTGGTTTTGTTATGGATCAATGATTTAAAAAACTTTAGTCCTTAGTCCAAGTTAATGGGACATTTTCTGATATAGTCATATTGTCTCCCACATATTAGGTGACCTCCGTTTTCCTATATGAATTGCTTTTAAGACTGTTGAGGGATGGAAAATGGCTATGGGAGGGTGTTTCTATAAATCAACTGTGGCTTTTCATATATAGTAGTATACTTGTTAACATCCCATAACCACTGATCTCTTTTCATAGACCTCATGTAGAGATTTATCAAAGTTATGACAACTCAGATGGGACTAGAAGCCATGAAGAGTTACACTAGAGAATTTAGAAAAAAAAGTTAACCATTGACTTATCCTATTTAATATTTTTTTCATGTATTATCAAAGAATATACATCTAGTCATAATATTTTAGTAGCCCTTGTTCCAGATGCACACACACAAAAATAGTATGGTAGGTATTGTGAATCTTAGGTCACAAACTGAAGCTCACATATAATATATTTTTTAAATCATTTTTTATTACTATTTCAAATGCCCATTCTTTTACATGGTGAAAACTTCATGTCAAACAGTTAGAGGATTCTCAGTTTTTGACTAGGGTATCTTTTAAATCCCACTGAACTTTGCAACCAAGGTCTTATGAAAAACATTAAGAAGAAAAATGAGAAAAATTAATTAAGTACGTGCAAAGAAGAGTAAATACTAGGAAGGAATTAAAGGAAGCAGGTATTTTCTGATCCTGCAGGTTAGTCCTGTCTGTATTATCCTCACTCTATCCAAAAGATATGATAAGGTTCTTGCTTATAATATGTGGCTTGCTGTGCCCTAGCCAAACTTGGGTGCGTAAGAAAACATTTACCTACTTCCACAACATACGGGACATTTTCAGGGCTGACTTAGACCTTAAGGCCGTGAAACAAGTCTCGTCTTCCTTCCCTCCTCCTCCTCCTCCTCCTCTCCCTCTTCCTCCTTCACTTTCTCCTTCTTTGCCGTGCTCAAAGAGGAAAAAAATCTGGGATCCTGAAACTTTTGGATCTCTAAATGTATCTAAGAAGTTCTATCATGCTTTTGGATTCTCATTCTAAATACTGAACAAGACAACTTATAATATGTGCATTTTTGTAATGGTTGTAACATGCTATAAATGACAACATGAATGATCAGTTTCTGTGGGTGGGCTCCATGCCAAAAAAATATGCTGCTTCAAATCCATTGGTCAACTGTTGTTATAGTTTCTTGAAAAATTGTTGATGCAAATATACTGAAAATAAATTTTACTTAGGTATCTTATAACTTCTTGTTTATCCCTTATAGCAGAGATTCCCCCATCAGCTCTACTGCCTGATGATCTGAGGTGGAGCTGATGTAATAATAATAGAAATAGAGTGCAAAATAAAATGCAATGTGCTTGAATCATTCTGAAATCAATACCAACCAAGTCTGTGGAAAAATTGTCTTCCATGGAACCTATCTGTGGTGCCAAAAAAGTTGAAAACTGCTACCTTAAAGGAATTGCATTATAGTTTTACAATATCAAGTAAAAGTACTAGAGAGAAGAAATTTTCCATGCTAAGATTTCCATTAGCATCTTTAGAAATTCCTGAAAATAGGTCATGCATTTTATCAGTGATTCTCTAAGTACCTAGGAGTGAATCAGCATGATGTAGGGACCTGATATGTATTAAAATTTAAAAATGAGAAACTTAATAAAATTAGAAATTAAAATTGTCAAGGACTGCCCCAGACCTTTTATAAAAGAAATTTGGGGGGCAGGGCCCAGAAACTTAAGAATCCCACCAGATAATTCCAATGGAGCTAATGTTTGAGAATCCACTACATTACTTTTTCTTTCTCTGTATAACTATGTTTTTCTGTTTTTCTTCTATCTAGACATAAAGAAAAATGTAGGAAAAATAATTTGTTTATGCACCATTATCAAGAGAAGAGGCATTTAATAAGTTAATTTAACAGATAAAATTGTAATTAATAGTATAACACAGCTTAAAATAGATGCTTCTGTATCTTCATGCCTTCATTTTCCACTGCATTTTTGAATTTTCTCTTTCATATGTCAACTTTTATCCTTTTTCTGACTTTTCTGATCACATTCCTTGAACTTTTGCTCTCCATTTTCCTTACACATTGGCAGCACTCGAAACCTGTGTATAAGGATAAGGTTTCTTTGTTTTTTGCAGCCAAATGATACTGCTTAGTGACCTGGCACAATGGATTTCCCACAAGGAAATAAGTATCTGGGCAGTCATGAAAGAGGAACTGCTTGCATTTTCTTAATATCTAAGGATCACTATCATAAGTATTATTTATCACTGCATCTATAATGTTATTTTTTATTATCCAACACAAATATGATACCAGAATGCTTGACTTTTTTGATTTACTATTTTTTCTCATTAATTGTTGTTCTGTAATGATTAATTTCTCTGTGCTTACGCATATGTGACACACATGCATGCACAGACATTACTGTTTCTAAAATAATTCAGGATAAGATCACCAAATAACTAAATTTGTTATCATTTTATACGGTAAAAGTAAATTCTCAGTAGAATCTGACGTGACTGAGCCATAAATAAATTAACTGAGGTTTGATGCATGCTGACTCTGTCATATTCTTTAGTGGAACAGTTTCACTGAGACAGCGTTTTGAAAGATGTTGAAAACCTTGCTTTGCTAACTTGACCTCGGGTTCTAATGCAAGGACCAGGTGGTGGTGGTGGTGTTCAGTCTCTATCTAACTCTGAGACCCCATGGACTATAGCACTCCAGGGTTCTCTGTCACCAGGTAGTATTGAACAAATGCAAGGAACTAACTGTACAATGACACCTAGATAGACACTTTGAATTGTAATATAATGGAAGCACAGTAAACATTTAGTATTTTTTGAATTAATAAATGAAAGTAAAAGTTTGTGAAGATAAGGTGCTTTGTGAAAACTGATAGAACTGAACCCATTGAATGAGAACTACCTGAAGTTTGTTACACTTAATTTAAGCATAAAAACACATGCTATTAAGAATAATAATAATTAAAATTATGACCTAGACTGTCTGCCACACTGGGCAGATTAAAAGCAAAATAAAACAAAACCCCAAGTCCTTGACTAGAGTGACTAAGGGGTAACTTCTGTTTGGGTCGAGATTTATTTTATGATAGGATTTGGCCTTGTAACCAAGCAAAGATTATATCAATGTAAGAATTTTATATTTTTCACTACTGAAAATGAAATATGCATCAGAAAAATTATAAATATGAATTTTATAATTTAAAATGGTCTTAAGTTAGTAATTACTCTAAATATTTCCTGCAGGAAGTCAATGTGTAAATGTACACAATTCCAGATTTAGACGATAATTTTATATGGATCATCTATCTCTTTTAATAATAACCTATCAGTAGTGAAATTAATCCATTTTAAAACCTTTATTTTTATTTTGAGATCTATTTCCATACCTACTAATGTGTGTGTTCAGAGTGTCTTTCTACATGCTCCTTTAGGTATTTATTTCTCTGGACTGTGTACTTATTCCAGTCTATTCTACCAGTCTGTTCTTCTTCCAGTCTATTCTATACCAGTTCACACTTACATATTTTCCAACAAAAGATTTGATGTTCTCTATTCTGATTACTCCTTCCTTTTATTGTATTATTTCTTTTGATACAATTCTCTCTAATGTCTTGATGTGTGTCTAATATCTAATGAACTGTGCTGTGTCCTCCTGGGAGAGAAGAGTGACAATGATTAGGAAGTAATCTCAAAATTATTTCTTCTTCAGATTAAAATGCAAGCACTAAAATCACTCAGTTTTAACATAAAATAGAAAGGGAGTATTTCTGCTTAGAAAGGGAGTATTTCACACTTAATAAGATTCCGGCCATATAATTATATAATTATACTTGTTTTTGTGTGTGAGTGTGTGTATGTGTCTGTGTGTGTATATAAAATATTTTTTAATTTGGCTTTTCAGATTTAAAAAATATTTCCCACATTTCCCTGTATTCTTAATCACTTTTTCACAGCATATGGTCCTTTTGTAAGCTCAATGAAAAGGAATCCACGATTCAGTATGTTTAGATAACACTGCTTGTTTTATCTTGTCTTTGAGGATTAGAATTCACAACCACATAATAAAAGCTATAAGAAAATCTGTAGTAAATAAATAGATTTAAACTTTGTATTTCTACATTTTAAAAATTTTCAGTGTTGTTTGTTTTATTTATTGGAATGCTTTTCAAATTATCCAAATTTAGTGCACCAGATAGTTGAATCAGAAAAACAAAAAAACATGTACACACACATGAACACATATTATAATTTCTCTTTGTCCTTCAAATCAGAGAACTTCAAAAAATCGTGTCTTGTTAGGTAACAAGGTGGTAACATTTCATTATACCACACAAAAAATATAATTATAAGAATGTATGTAATTCTAAGACAGAGGTATAAAGGCAGCAAAAATAAAACATGCAGTAGGTTTTCACAAGTGGAAAATAAATGTCAGAAATATTTCCCAAGATTGTTACTTTTAGTTACAGTGTGACAGATGGAAACGACCTCATGTAAGAGTCAGATATGGTACTGCTTTCAAGTAAACATTAGCCTTTTAATATAATATTAATTAACATTTTTAAAAATTGACTGATAGAATTGTGGGTCTGTGGAGAGAGATGTGGAGGAGAAACATATTTCAAAGGAAAGAAATTCTTAAATGTATTATCTCATTCTAGAATTTACTAATAAATCATCCCAAAATATGCATCTGAAGAAAACTATTAATTGTCTCTGCCTTATGTTAGTAATTCATCCTCTGTCTTCTCCCACTGGATTGTAAGCTCCATCAGAGCAGATTAATTTTTTGTTGTTGTTGTTTTATTCATAACCATATCCCCAGTGCCTAGACTACTTGTGGCAGATAAACTGCTTGCAACAATTGTTGAATCAATAAATTATTGTTATAAAGTAATAACAATTTATTGTTCACAAGTCTTTAAAATTTTTGACCTGTATGACTCTTCCTGTTGTTTCTCAAAAGTAGCTTGTGGACTTAAGAGTTGAATCTCTGAAACTGTGGTTGGAAATCATCAGCATGAAATCACCAAAATGTTTTGTTTTGTTTTTTAATGCCTGCTTTTGTATCTTATTCCACATCTACTAAATTAGACTCTTTCGTGCTCAGGTCCAGGAATATGAAAAAAGTACCCACAAGTGTTTCTTGGCAAAACATAAATAAATAAATAAATAAAGAACTACAGACTCTGGCAACTTAATAAGACTTAGAGGAATGACACTCAAGGTTGGAGAAAAGCACTTGTAGCCAGAACAGGCTTTTAGAGTAATGAAAGGACAGTGATAGGTGCTTGGTCACACCTAGAAAAATACTAATGAATGATTGATTAGTTGGAATCTAAAGTCAGATTCCTAAATAACTTTTGACAAAATCTTTATGGAAAAAAAAAATATGTGAAAATTGATTATCAAAAATAGTGTTATTTTGCTACAGTTCTAATACAGAAAAGTGCATGAAAAAATTATTGACAAACTACATACACCCAAATTCTTATTGCTTCAAACACAGGCTTAAATGAAAAATACTTGTATTTTTAGTGTTGCTCTATTTTTGAATAAGTGTCTGTCTGCCATTAACTCTAGAGGAAAGGTGCTTAAGACTTTTTTCCTGAAATATATTCTTATACTCTTACATTATATCCTTTTCCACACTTCTGTGATTTAAATTGTCACTGTACAAGCACTTATGAACTACATGAAGAGTGGAGACCAGAAAACAACTTTGTAGTATTCTGACTATATCGCCCTGAAGGGCATTAGTTGAAATTCAGATTTTTGTTACTTAAAGTCAGAATCAGGTTTCCCAAGTGGCTCAGTGGTAAAGAATCTGCCTGCAAGGCAGGAGAAATGTGTTCACTCCCTGGGTTTGGAAGATTCTTTGAGGAGGAAATAGCAACCCACTCCAGTATTCTTGCCTGGAGAGTTCCATGAGCAGAGGAACCTGGTGGGATACAGTCCATGGACTTGCAAAGAGACACAACTTAGTGACTAAATAACAGAAGTCAGGATTATCACCTTTAGCACTGTTAGCGTCTTGAGTCAGATAATTGTTGGAGGGATGGAAGGACTGTCCTGTGTGTTGAGGGATCCTTAGCAGCATCCTCAAACTTTACTCACTGTGGCACCCCCCACTGCACAAACGATGACAATCAGAAATGTCTTCAGACATGCCCCAGTGTCTTCTGGAGAGCACAGTCATGGCCGTTGAAACCTAATGATCTACAGGGACCTAGGGCTGTGTTATTCCTAGAATATCACCTTAAATGACACTAAATGAAATGGTAGGCGCTTATGTCGCCTTATGTCATAAACCTGATTACTGGAGCCCAAATTATTTGTCCATGAAGTTCCAGCAGTTGGGTTAAATATGAGTTTGCTTGATTCCACCTATTAAGAAAGATGAGATCTAAGATCATATCTTCATATCATAGATTTAACTGGAGCATGGGTTGTTACCCAGTGAACACATTTTGTACTGTTAGCCAAAGCAGGTAATGCAATAAGAACTAGAGTTGTTCATCATCACTGTGAATATTGAAAGATCTGAATTACCCAACCCACACATAATTTCATCTAATTGTGTAATAACTGACAATGGCAATAAGGCAATGGCTGTAATCCAACAGGTTCTGGGAGAATTGTCATACTGACTATATGATGAAGTTGGCCTCAGTGCCAGAAGTTTACAGATTAATGATAGAAGGGCACTTTTTATATTGTCACAGGGCAGAAGCCATCATTAAAGAGAATTGCAGTGCAAGTAGCGCCACTCACAAGTTCCTGGAATGTAGCCATGATATCAAAATTGAAGCTAGGAATGTCTGTATAAATGTTTCCAAAGGCTATGTGCAGGGTGATTATGGTAGAATATTGCAACAGCTGCCAAATAGTAAACTCAAGTGTGAAATCACTGTATTTTAAAAATATCTTTATGAAATGAGCCTTAGCATAGAAATGCTAGGAAAGACAAACCACCCTAATCTGATTTTTTTTTTTTTTTTTTAATAAACGGGTTGGTTCTCTCTGAGTATAAACAGTACTCAGAGAGGTTAAGTATCACAACAACAGAAACCAACACTTGGGAAAAGTAGAAATAATTGTTAATTATGGGCTAGTCTTTTTATGCATTTGATGTAAAATATGTAAATCAACAGGTTAGAATAACACAATATTAATACATATGCTGTTGATTTGCAACTTAATTTTTGGCTGAAAAAGTGTTAGGCACTTTGCTTAATAATTTATCTTGATAGAGTTTATATCTTTACTAAAAAGTGAAAAGTTAGAAAGTCAAAATGATATACTTTAATAGTACAGTCAAATATTCATATGGAATTTTGTATGTGCCTTCAACTCCCTGATAGCTCAGTTGGTACAGAATCTGCCTGCAATGCGGGAGACCCCGGTTCAATTCCTGGGTCAGGAAGGTCCCCTGGAGAAGGGATAGGCTACCCACTCCAGTGTTCTTGGGCTTCCCTTGTGGCTCAGCTGGTAAAGAATTTGTCTGCAGTGCGGAAGACCTGGGTTTGATGCCTGGGTTGGGAAGATCCCCTGGAGAAGGAAAAGGCTACCCATTCCAATATTCTGGCCTGGAGAATTCTATGGACGGTCCATAGGGTCCCAAAGAGTTGGACACAACTGAGTGACTTTTATTTTCATTCACTTCACCTCAACTCCTCTATAACATAAAAAAAAAAAAAAAAAAAAAAAAAAAAAAAATCTTTGAAACTTCCTTGGATAATTTTAGGAAATTATTAACATTTATTATCATAATGAATGTTAAAAGTAGGGAGAAGACACAATGTAACAAGAAAAAAGCAAGAAATTTAGACTTAGAATTGAGATACACATTTTGACTCCAATCTTAATTTAGAAACACAGTTTGCTTCAGTCTTATGATTTGATTTTTTCATTTGTAAAATTGAATTTTGCAAGGAATAAATATTATTAACCAGATATGTGTATGTAAAGAACTTACTCCAAAGTATGATGTATCATAAAAACACAGCTTATGATAATCCCATTCCTTTATTTTACTGCAAATAAGAGGATTGAGTCCTACTATTTCCTGTTGTATTTCACGGATTTGAAAACTGATGTGGGCAAGACCTTGCTGACAGGTGTAGGCATCTAGTACTGTGACTGATATACAAACATAAAATAGGTGTGATCACCTAAAAAATTGGTATATTTTAGCAAAAAAGGCAAAATTAAATATTTATACGGAGTGCTTACAGATTTAATGAATGTAATAAGAGTAGTAAATCACCAAACACAAACTGTATGCCAGAGATGTTCTGAATTCTTTAATAGGATTGTGTTGTTAAAATCTAGATTATTCTCTAAAGTAAGGACTTTTATTATTCCCCTTTTAACAGTGAAGAAACTGAGGCAAAAATTTATCTAATATTTTATATCTAACATGTGAGAATCTGGGATTTAAACCCAGGTAGGAGAATTCATACTCATTCTACCATGGTATATTTTTTCTCTGTTCAGATTTTTATAAAGCTAAAATTACTTCTCATGTTTGTAAAGGAACATTGCAAACATGTTCATTGTGAACAATCTAAACAACAATAGAAAATCACAAATAAATTTAAAAAAATATTGCCCAGTCATGTCTGACTCTTTGCCATCCCATGGACTATACAGTCCATGGCATTCTCCAGGCCAGAATACTGGAGTGGGTGGTCTGTCCCTTCTCCAGCAGATATTCCCGACCCAGAGACCAGGGTCTCCTACATTGCAGGCAGATTCTTTACCAACTGAGCTATCAGGGAAGCCCTCTGCCCTCTCATGTTTGTAAAGAAACACTGCAAACATGTTCAGTATGAACAATCTAAAGAAAAATAGAAAATCACAAATACAGACCATTGTTTATCCAGGCACTGCATTTAAGTGGATGATAATAAACACTGAATCCTGAGAAGGGTTATTTCTGAGTTTGTCATATGACAGGTTGAAACATTGATCTCTACTCTCTACTGTTGGAGGGTTTGGGGATGGATCCTACTGAGATTGCTAGTTGGCTCTCAATGAAGACATCCCAAGAATTGTTTTACATTTTTGTCATAACCTAATTGTATAGACATCTTGACATAAATGAATGAAGCACTAAGTAGTGATGTCTCCTCTGTTCCAATAATCAATTAACTTACATCCACACTGCTTGCATGGCAAACTTTGCTTTAGACAAGGTCTTAACATTGAAATTGTGAAGTCATTACTTTCTATTATAAATTCATTGAATATTGATTAATGTCCAATACCCAATGCAATACCATGAAATACATAAAGTATATTAAACCTTAAAAATACCTTAAAGTGATAAATTCTTAATTCCTTAATAAATTTAAAATAGCGCTGGGAAAATTGCTTGTTTTAAGTTCATCAATAATGTGTATTCCAAAGAAACCAGATATAGTTGTATTAAAAAACTAAGGAGTTGCAACATATTTGCTACTTTTTGTAAAGTTCATCTCTTAAATGCCTGAGATTCTAATATGTACAGTATTGTTTGAAGAGAGCAGCAAAGAAGCTACTGAAATTGATAAATCTGGTGTAATTTTTATTACTATAGGTCTCCCTGGGGTAAAAAGTTTTTCTTCGGTGGGAGAAATAACTACTGCTAATAATAGCTACTTCCTAAAGTTAAAATTTCACTCAGATTAGAAATGGTAATAATTTTGCTGATGTCACAGTAACCTAGAAGTGAGATCTCTCTCTCCAGAAAAGAATAATATATTACTATCCAAACATGTATTGTCCTTTAAAGATCTCCATACTATAAAATAATGAATGTCACGTAGGAATTTGAAAGAAATGGTTTATTTTATTATCGTATCAGTTTTCTTTCATCTGTATGATATGTGTTAAAAGTAAAAACGATTTAATATAAAAGAAGAGTATGATGTTACCCTGTCAGAGTAGGAGATGACAATGCTTCCAGGTATACTTTTATGTGGAGAGTACATGTTTGAGGGAAACAAAGTAAGCCAAGCAGAACTATCTTAAATACCTACAAAAAAAAAAAAAAAAAAAAAAAGCAACATCAACTAACTAGTCAGTGATTAAAGTAGACTATCTTCTATATCAGTATTTTAAAAATACAGCACTAATATTCAATTTAGCAAGTAATTTAAACAATAAATGTAGGTGGTCATATGTAGAATAAATATATTTCTATATATAAAAGCTTGATTTTACGGCCTACATTGCTGTTCGTAAATTGCTAATTATTAGGTAACAGCTAACCCAATAGTCGGGTAAGAGTAATAAGTTCTTTATTTTATGTGAAAGCATAAATACTGTCAATCCTAAAGGAAATCAACCCTGACTATTCATTGGAAGCACTGATGTTGAAGTTGAAGCTCCAGTACTTTGGCCACCTGATGTGAAGGGCTGACTTATTGGAAAAGACCCAACTCATTGGAAAAAATACTCTGATGCTGGAAAAGATTGAAGGCAAGGGAAGAAAGGGGTGACAGAGGATGGGATGGTTGGATGGTATCACCGACTCAATGGGCATGCATTTGAGCAAACTCTGGGAGATAGTGAAGGATAGGGAAGCCTGACATGCTGCAGTCCGTGAGGTTGCAAAGAGCTGGGCACAGCTTAGTGACAGAATAACAATAAATCATTATTTTGGCTAATAATCCAATGTGAAGAACAGTGTGAGTCTTAAAAGTTGAGTTTTTTTCCAAAATATGGTGATAATATTTTCTTTCATAAAATGTAGAAATGGTGGTTGGAAAACTTGCCTACACATCCATGATTATATAAATAAGCTCTCTTACAGAAAACAATTAGAATAAATATGATAGATAAAGGCTTAATATGAACCTAGCTGAAAATAGGTAGATAATAATTTCCTATATTCAAGTTAATGCAGAATTCTTTGTTAAAAATCAGCTTACATTTCTCAGCATCTTCACTGGGGACTCAGGACTCATCATTCTTAAAGATTCTTCCTTAGTTTCTGAGACCCGTCTGTCACCTGATACTGCATTTTCTTTCTTCACTCCTTGCTCTTGTTCTCTTTGACCTATTCTTCCACTGACAATTTAATAATACTTATTTCCAGGGGACCATTCATGAATCTCTCATCTTTTCATATATGTCTTTCTTGTTATTTTATAATCTTCTCAGACTTCCCTATAACTCATCTATTCAGGCTAGATATTTTTGAGTTTTACTCCTAAATTTATAATGAGTATCTCTAACAGGTTATTAAAAAATAATCACATTCTAAAAGTTATTTTTTTAAAAGCTATTTTTCTGCAATTTCTTCCTAAACTTATTCTTTACATTCCTTCTTTCATCAGTCACGAGTTTTTCTACTTTTTCTTTTGTAAATGACCAAATTCTCAACTCAAACTGACTTGCAGAGGAGGAGTTGGTAGGAAGGAGATTCTATAGTCTCATGTAAATCAGTGGTAGGAATTTATACTCCCATCAACATTGTGTAAAAGTCCCTATAGACCTATATCATTTTATAAGCACTTGATTCTAAACTTTCTAACATTTGTTTTCTTATTTGGAGAGTGTGAATTGCATTTTAAAGTTTACATCAGTGATTACTAACCAGCTTGGTTGTGCTTTCATTGGCTATTCATACTTTTTCTTTTATGAAGTACTACTTAAAAATTTTTGCACATTTTATACTGAATATGGAATAATAAATAGTGAGGAGGATTTTACAGTGGTAAAAACATCTTTATTTAAAATGAAACTACAAAATAAAATAATAATTGGCAGTAATTTTATTTTGTGATAACTTGGTATCTTCTTCTATTTTTAAAACAAGAGTAGAAGTAATAATATTAACTATATTTGCTCCAGATTCCTTATCACCCAAGTCAAATTGTTGATATCTTGAACAGATACTTTTTTCCATTCCTATTTTAGTAATCTTAGCTTCATAAAAAATAAAATCAAATCTCAGTATCACTTATTTTTGATGTTTAAGGTACAGTTTAAAGCATCATATTATGCTGTATATTTTTATTATAGTTCATGCTTTATATTCAGTTCAGTTCAGTTGCTCAGTCATGTCCGACTCTTTTCGACCCCATGAACCGCAGCCCTCCAGGCCTCCCTGTCCATCACCAACTTCCAGAGTCCTCAATGCATATTGTTAACATGATAAATATTTCTTATATTGTCCTGATATTAACAAGTTTTGAAATGTAGTTAATAAAAGTTAAGCGCAGAAAATGAGCTTCCCAGGTGGTGCTAGTGGTAAAGAACCCTCCTGCCAGTGCAGGAGACTTAAGAGATGTAGGTTCAATCCCTGGGTCAGAAAGATCTCCTAGAGGAGGGCACTGCAACCCACCCCAGTGTTCTTGCCTGGAAAATCTCATGAACAGAGGAGCCTGGCAGGCGATGGCCTATAGGGTTGCAAAAAGTCAGACATGACTGAAGCAAATTAGCCTACTGCACAGTGCAAGCATAGAAAATAATTATGTAAAAAGAATGCAGAGGCCCTAATATTTTTGTTAAAGAAATACAGAGCATTCAGTTTGTCCAGGAAATCAATTTATTTTGTGGAATGTACAGACACACCTTGCTGTATCGCACTTCACTTTATTGCTCTTCTCAGATAATGTGTTTTTGCAGAATGAAGGTTTATGGCAATCCTGCTTCAAACAAGTCTGTTGGCACCATCAGCAGCATTTGTTCAGTTCCTGATTCTATGTTGAATCTGGATAATTCGCCGAGTATCTTAAACTTTAAAATTGTTATTCTGTTTGTTATGGTGATCTGTGTCTAGTGATCTTTGACATTACTATTGTAATTCTTTTAGGGGCACCACAAATCTGCTCATAAAAGATGGTGAACTCATTGGCTAAACGTTTTTTGTGTTCTGACTGCTACACTGAGTATCCCTCCTCCATTCTCTCCCTCTGCTCAAGCCTCCCTAATCCCTGAGACCCAGCAATATTGAAATTAGACCAATAGTTAACCCTGTAATGCCTGATAAGTGATCAAGTGAAGAGTCTGAAGAGTCACATGTCTTTCACTTTAAATCAAAGCTAGAAATGAGTAAGCTAAGTGAGGAGCACATATAGAAAGCAGAGATAGGCCAAATGCTAGACCTCTTACACCAATCAGTCAGGTAGTGAACACAACAGAGAAAGTTCTTCAAAGAAATTAAAAGTGTTAACTTCATTGAACACGTGCATGATAAGAAATCAAAACAACCATGTGGCTGATATGAACAAAATTTTAGTGGTCTGGATATAAAGTCAAATTAGCCATAACATTCCTTTAATGAAAGTGTAAGTCACTCAGTCATGTACAACTCTTTGTGACCACATAGGACATAACCATTCAGGCTCCTCTGTTCATGGAATTCTCCAGGCAAGAAAACTGGAGGGGATAGATATTCCCTTCTCCAGGGTATGTTCGTGACCCTGGGATCATACCAGAGTCTCCTGCATTGCAGGCAAATTCTTACCACCAAGCCACCAGAGAAGCCCAACCGAAAGTTTAAACCAAAAAACCCTAACTCTCCTCAATTCTGAAGAGAATTGAGAGAGAGGTAGGGAAACTGAAGAAGAAAAGTTCGAAACTAGCAGGGGTTGGCTTATGAAGTTTAAGGATAAATGCCTTCTTCATAACATAAAAGTGCCAGATGAAGGAGCAAGTGCTAATGTGGAAGCTACAGAAGTTATTCAATTATAGCTAAGGCAATTAATGAAAGTGGTTCCATTAAGCAAGTGATTTTTCAATGTAGATAAAATACCTTCTATTTGAAGAAAATACCATCTGGGACTTTCATAGCTAGAGAGGAGAAGTTAATAAATGACTTCAAAGCTTCAAAGGACAGCATGAGTCTATGTTAGGGATCGATAACACTAGGTGACCTTTAGTTGAAGTCAGTGATCATTTACCTTTCCAAAAATCCTAGGGCACTTTATAATTATGGTAAACCTACTCTTCTTCTGCTCTTTAAATGGAATAACAAAAGACTGAATGAAGCACATATATTGACAACAAGATTTACTGAAAAATTTTTGCTGATTGTTGAGTCTAATTACTCAGGGGGAAAAAAAGAATACTTTCAAAATACTGCTGTTCAATGGCAATGTGTCTGGTTATCTGATAGGTCTGATGGAGATGTACAACAAGATTCATATTTTTTTTTATGCCTGCTAATAAAAATCCAATAAATAAATAAATAAATAAAAATCCATTGATTGCCCATGGATCAAAGAATGATTTTGACTTTCATGTGTTATTTTCAGATATACATTTCGTAAGGTTAAAGCTGCCATAGTGATTCCTCTGATGGATCTGGGCAAAGTATATTGAAAAGTTTCTGGAACAAGTTCAGCATTTTCAGTTTCATTAATAACATTAGTAATTCAAAGTAAAAGCGAAAGTCACTCAGTCACGTCCAACTCTTTGGGACCCCATGGACTGTACAGTATAGTCCATTGAATTCTCCAGGGCAGAATACTGGGGTGGGTAGCCTTTCCCTTCTCCAGGGGATCTTTCCATCCCAGGGCTTAAATCCAGTCTCCTGCATCACACGCAGATTCTTTACCAGCTGAGTCACCAGGAAAGCCCGAGAGTACTGGAGTGGGTACCTTAGGCCTTCTCCAGAGGATCTTCCTTACTCAGGAATTGCACCAGGGTCTCCTGCATTGCAGGTGGATTCTTTACTAACTGTGCTATCAGGGAAGCCTTAGACCGGAGGTTAATATCAACACTAACAGGAGTTTGGAAGAAGTTGATTCCAACTTTCATGTATGACTTGGAGGGGTTCTAGACTTTCAGTGTAGGAATTAGAATTAGAAATGGAGCCTGAAGATGTGACTGAATCACTGCAATCTATGACAAAACTGAATGTATGAGGAGTTACTTTTTATGGATGAACAAAGAGTGTTGTTTCTTGAGATGTAATGTGCTCCTGGTGAAGAGGCCATGAACATGGTTGAAGTATTTAGTTGAGGAAACAGCAACAGTGTTTAACAGCTTTAACTCCAATTTTGAAAGAGGTTATTCTATAAGTAAAATGCTGTGAAGCAGTACTGCATGCTACAGAGAAACTGTTCATGAAAGGAAAAGTCAACTGATTTCGCCAAACTTTGCTGTTGTCTGATTTCAAGAAATTGCCACAACCATTCCAGCTTTCAGCACACACCATTCTGATCAGTAAGCAGCCATCAACACTGAGGCAGTGCTGTCTGCCGGCCAAAAGATGATGACTTGCTGAAGGCTCAGGTGACAATTAGCATTTTTAAGCAATAAAATATTTTAATTAATGTATATACTTTGTATTTTTAAACACGACAAATGCACAGATAGAGTATGAAAGTGACGTCGCTCAGTCATGTCTGACTCTTTGCGACCCCCTGGACTGTAGCCCAGGATCTTCCATCCATGGAATTTTCCAGGCAAGAGTACTGGAGTGGGTTGCCATTTCCTTCTTCAGGGAATCTTCCCAACCTAGGTCTCCTGCACTGCAGGAAGATGCTTTACCATCTGTAAACATAATTTGTGCTGAGAAACAAACAAACACAAATGTGTTTTATTTTATTGACATATTTGCTTTACTGCAGTGGTCTAGAATGCTACCTCTAATATCTCCAAGATGTTCCTGAACTATTTTGAGTAAGCTGATGTTTTCTTAATGAAATTTTGCAGCAGTGTTAAAACTGTGCAAAAGATAAATATACTGAACCAACAGAGAAAGAAAAAGATGAACAAAGGAAATGAGGACAACATTTTATCAACAAATTATTTTTATAATTTATATTGTTGTTTTGTCATTGCTGTTTTTCAGTCACCAAGTCGTATCTGATACTTTGCAATCCCATGAACTTCAGCGTGCCAGCCTTCCCTTTCCCTCACCATCTCCCAGTGTTGTCCTTTGTCCTTAGCAAAATTTATTAGGAGAGTAATTCAATCATCACTTGAGGAGAACTAAACGTTAAACATTTGTTAGATGAGTAATACACTGAATATTAATTAATAGCAGAAGTGATTTGGGGGAACCATTTAGGGAGAATTACTTAAAGGAAAAATGTGCCCATTAAAATGAAACAGTTGATGAAGAATAACTGAGCATATATGATAGTATTGTGAGTGAATTTAAATGAGTAAATCAAAAAAGTTACTGTGAACATTTGGAATGAATGCTTTACAATGCATCAGTTAAAGAAAGTTTATACTCTTAAATTCTATTCAAAGATTTTACAGTGATTATATTTCAAGCCTCCCCTGGTTGCTTAGTTGTAAAGAATCTTCTTGCTAAAGCAGGAGATGCAGGTTCGATCCCTGAATTGGGAAGAAAGCCTAGAGAAGGAAATGGTAACCCACTCCAGTATTCTTGCCTGGGAAATCCCATAAACAGAGAAACTGTGATGAGCTACCATCCATGGGGTCTCAAAAAAGTCAGATATGACTTAGTGAATCAACAAACAAAGCAAAACAAAAAATGATATTTTTTTGATGTTGCCAACAAATTGATCATGTGAATATCCTAGAGGCATGTAAATAAAGGGAGAGGTATGCGTGCTAGCCTGCTCAGTTGCTTCAGTCATCTCTGACTCTATCCAACCCCACAGACTACAGCCCACCAGGCTGTTTTGTCCATCGTGTTCTCCATGCAAGGATACTGGAGTGAATTGCCATTACCTCTTCCAGGGGTTCTTACCAACCCAGGAATCAAAGCCACATCTCCTGCCATCTCCTGAATTTCAGGTGGATTCTTTACCTCAGAGTCACCAGGGAAGCCTAGATAAAGATATATATGAATCTAAAATAACTAGCCTTTTGCCATATGAAATTAAAAACTACAAAAAAGTTATTCAAGAAAATTAGCAAGTCTAATAAAAAATTGTATCGTTTGTTTAGTCCATGAATAATAAAGTGTTGATTTTCAAATCTAACATCTGCATAATAAATATGCATTCAAAGAGTTGGTATTTTTACAAAATAAAAATATGATCCTTCTTTTTTTTTTAATTAATTAATTTATTTTTTTTATTTTTCAGTGGGTTTTGTCATACATTGATATGAATCAGCCATAGAGTTACACGTATTCCCCATCCCTTTTTCCCTGTGTTTTATCTATAGGTAGTTGTTCATTTCTCCAGTGTTGTTAATTGCTAGTCTATTTCAGTAACTGTTGTTTCTAAAGCCCAATAATGCCATGAATCAACAGTCGTGAATTTCAGTTATGTAAATCTATGTAGATTTTGTTGAGGTGAATAGTAATTGTCAGCTGGCTAGAAACACTGAATACATGAAGTTCAGTTCAGTTCAGTCACTCAGTGTGTCTGACTCTTTGCTGCCCCATGGACTGCAGCACACCAGAAGTCCCTGTCCATTACCAGCTCCAGGGGCTTACTCAAACTCATGTCAATAGGGTCAGTGATGCCATCCAACAACCTCATCCTCTGTCATCCTCTTCTCCTCCTGCCTTCAATCTTTCCCAGCATCAAGGTCTTTTCCAATGAGTCAGTTTTTCGCATCAGGTGGCCAAAGTGTTGGAGCTTCAGCTTCAGCATCAGTCCTTCCAATGAATCTTCAGGGTTGATTTCCTGTAGGATTGACTGGTTGGATCTCTTTGCAGTCCAAGGGACTCTCAAGAGAGTTCTCCAACACCACAGTTCAAAAGCATCAATTCTTTGGTGCTCAGCTTTCTTTACAGTCTAACTCTCACATCCATACATGACCCCTGGAAAACCCATAGCTTTGACTAAGTGGATCTTTTGTCAGCAAAGTAACGTCTCTGCTTTTTAATATGCTGTCTAGTTTGGTCATAGTTTTTCTTCCAAGGAGCAAGAATCTTTTAATTTCATGGCTGCAGTCACCATCTACAGTGATTTATGCAGCCCAAAATAATAAAGTCTGTCACTGTTTCCATTGTTTCCCCATCTATTTGCCATGAAGTGATGGGACCAGATGTCACGATCTTAGTTTTCTGAATGCTGAGTTTTAAGCCTGGTTTTGCATTCTGCTCTTTTGTTTTCATCAAGAGGCTCTTTAGTTCTTCACTTTCTGCCATAAATGTGGTGTCATCTGTGTACCACAAGTTACGGGTATTTCTCCCAGCAGTCTTGATTTCAGCTTGTGCTTCACCCAGCCTGGCATTTTGCATGGTGTACTCTGTGTATAAGTTAAATAAACAGGGTCACCATATACAGCCTTGACCTACTCCTTTCCCAATTTGGAACCAGTCCATTTTTTCATGTACAGTTTTAGCTATTGCTTCTTGACCTGCATACAGATTTCTCAGCAAGGAGGTAAGGTGGTCTGGTATACCCGTCTCTTGAAGAAATTTCCACAGTTTCTTGGGATCCACACAGTCAGTGAATTGCATCGTCAGTTAAGCAGAGTTAGATGTTTTTCTGGAACTCTCTTGCTTTTTTGATGATCCTGCAGATATTGTCAATGTGATCTCTGGCTCCTCTGGCTGTTCTAAATCCAACTTGAAGTTGGAAGTTCATGGTTCATGTAGCCTGTTGAAGACTGGCTTAGAGAATTTTGAGTATTACTTTGATAGCATGTGAGATGAGTGCTATTGTTTGGCATTATCTTTCTTTGGGATTGGAAGGAAAACTGACATTTTCCAGTCCTGTATTCACAAAGAAAAGGCAGTATTTCTACTTTCACAGTTTTTTTGAAGAAGAGTATATTTTATAGTTAGTAAATATACTTTTTACTAGTCCTAGTGGTTTTCCCTACTTTCTTCGATTTAAGTCTGAATTTTGTAATCAGGAGCTAACGATCAGAGCCACAATCAGCTCCAAGTCTTGCTTTTGCTGACTGTATAGAGCTTCTCCATCTTCACCTGCAAAGAACGTAGTCAATCTGATTTTGTTCTTTATTTATCTGATGATATCCATGTGTAGAGTTGGCTCTTGGGTCGTTGGAAAAGGGTGTTTGCTATGAGCAGTGTATTCTTTTGGTAAAACTCTGTTAGCTTTACCCTGCTTCATTTTGTACTCCAAGATCAAACTTGCCTGGTATACTATGCCAAAGCCTTTGACTGTGTGGATAACAATAAACTGTGGAAAATTCTGAAAGAGATGGCAATACCAGACCACCTGACCTGTCTCTTGAGAAACCTATATGCAGGTCAGGAAGCAACAGTTAGAACTGGATATGGAACAACATACTGGTTCCAAATAGGAAAAGGAGTAGGTCAAAGCTGTATATTGTCACCCTGCTTATTTAACTTAATGCAGAGTACATCATGAGAAATGCAGGGCTGGAGGAAGCACAAGCTGGAATCAGGATTGCCGGGAGAAATATCAGCAACCTCAGATATGCAGATGACACCTCCCTTATGGCAGAAAGTGAAGAAGAACTAAAGAGCCTCTTGAACTAAAGAGGAGAGTGAAAAAGTTGGCTTAAAGCTCAACATTCAGAAAACTAAGATCATGGCATCTGGTCCCATAACTTCATAGGAAATAGATGGGGAGACAGTGGAAACATTGTCAGACTTTATTTTTTGGGCTTCAAAAACACTGCAGATGGTGATTGCAGCCATGAAATTAAAAGACACTTGCTCCTTGGAAGAAAAGCTATGACCAAATTAGACAGCATATTGAAAAGCAGAGACACGTGTCTCTTTGTCTATGCATGGCAAAAACCACTACAATATTGTAAAGTAATTAGCCTCCAACTAATAAAAATAATTGAAAAAAAAAAAAGCAGAGACATTACTTTGCCAACAAAGGTCCATCTAGTCAAGGCTATGGTTTTTCCAGTAGTCTTGTATGAATGTGAGAGTTGGACCATAAATAAAGCCGAGCACTGAAGAATTGATGCTTTTGAACTGTGGTGTTAGAAAAGACTCTTGAGATTCCCTTGAACTGCAAAGGAATCCAACCAGTCAATCCTAAAGGAAATTAGTCCTGGATATTCATTGGAAGGACTGATGTTGAAGCTGAAACTCCAATACTGTGTCCACCTGATGTGAAGAACTGACTCATTTGAAAAGACCCTGATGCTGGGAATGATTGAAGGCAGAAGGAGAAGGGCAGGACAGAGAGTGAGATGGTTAGATGACATCACCGACTGGATGGACATGAGCTTGAACAAGCTATGGGATTTGGTGATCAACAGGCAAGTTGGTATGCTGCAGTCCATGGGGTGGCAAAAAATAGGACAGAACTGAGCAACTGGACTGAACTGAACTGAGCTAGAAGGTGTTTAGGTCCTCAGTGAACTGGTCAACTTCAACTTCTTCACTGTCAGTGGTTGTGGCATAGACTTGGATTACTCCGATCTTAAATTATTCATCTTGAAAAGAAACTGAGATCATTTTGTCATTTTTAGTCTTCTCCGAAGTGCTGCATTTCATACTCAAGACTGCGGGGAGAAATATCAACAACCTCAAATATGCAGATAATACCACACTAATGGCAGAAAATGAAGAGGAATTAAAGAACCCTTTCATGAGAGTGATACATGAAACTGAAAAACGCTGGCTTGAATCTCAGCAATAAAAAAAATATGATCATGGCAACCAGTTCCATCACTTCACTGCAAATAGAATGGGGATAAGTGGAAGCTGTGACAGATTTTATATCCTTGGGTTCTGAATTCACTGCTGATGATGACTGCAGCCACAAAATTAAAATATGCTTTCTCATTGAAAGGAAAGCTATAAAAAACCTATAGACATATTTAAAAGCAGAGATATCACCTTGCCAGCAAAATTCTGTATAGTCAAAGCTATAGGTTTTCCAGTAGTCATGTACAGATGTGAGAGTTAGACTGTAAAGAAGGCTGAGTGCCAAAGAATTGATGCTTTTGAACTGTGGTGCTGGAGAAGACTCTTGAGAGTCCTTTGGACTCTCAAGGAGATCCAACCAGTCAATCCTAAAAGAAATCAGTCCTGAGTATTCATTGGAGTGACTAATGCTGAAGCTGAAGCCCCAGAACTTTGGCCACCTGATGGGAAGAGCTGATTCATTTGAAGAGACCCTGATTCTGGGAAAGATTGGAGGCAGAAGGAGAAGGGGATGACAGAGGATGAGTTGGTTGGATGGTATCACTGACTCAGTGGACATGAATTTGAACAAACTCTGGGAGATGGTGGAGGACAGAGGAACCTGACCTGCTGCAGTCCATGGGGTCACACTGAGTCAGACAGAACTTAATGACTCAACAGCAAAACATAGTCATTTCCTTAGTTTTTTTCTAAAATCCAAAATGAAAAAATAGGCAATCTGGGTGTTGAGGGACAAGTGATATATGTCGTAGTTATGTTTGTTTCACATCTGGACGTCTAGACTCTTTATAGTGTATATAAATGTCAGGGATTTAAATTTTTATAAATACAGACTTTCTCTTATTTCCTTTCACAGTTTCTTAGAGAAATGAGTGTTCTCTTGAAATAGAAGGGTCCTGCAGCTATTTTTGATATAGCTGTCAAAAGCCGTCTATGAAGCTATTAGCAATCAAGACCTATTATACTTGAGTTTACCATTGTTTGGGAGAGCAAATTATATATATGGTGATGTTTCATTTGATCACCAGTGGCAACTGGACTATAAAATCTTTGAGTTACTTAATTTCAGTTATTTCATAATGTTCATGAAATGTTAATATGTTATTATAATGAAATGGTAGAAGAAATGATACTTTAAAAAAGCACAGTGGGTGCATAACATTGAAAATATATATGAAAATATGTTTATACCAACTCTTCCAGTAAGCAAGTGATTTATTTCAGTAGCTTCTGTTAAACTTACAGAATAATTAAAATTACAGAAATAATATAAATATAGAACTTAAATTAATGTAAGTGATTTCATAACATGTATACAACCTGGTATTATTATTTTATTGATAGAATCTCAGGTATATTTGTGGTATTATTTTTTTAAGCTGTAATTACTTATGAACTATTTTGCAAAATGTTTAAGAAATACATAAAGCAAGTAAAACGTCAGTGGTTTCAAAGGACAAATGCACTTATTCCATGCATGATTAGGGAAGCTTTGAGATCTAGATATTATAAATAGCTTCAGGGAAAAGGATAATTACATTACAATAGTGATGAGGAAGATACTGATAAAACCTATAGTTGAACACTTACCAAGTACTTACTGTCTACTAGGCAATATTTTGCTCATGTTTTCTAATTGAGGGTTCATTACAACCCTGTGAAGCAGATATCATATTAATATTATTATGCCTATTACATTTAAGAAGAAACTTAAACTTTAAAAATCAAAGTGTTCAAAATCACTCAGATGCTAAGTGGTAGAGTGAATCATTCTCTGGGAGTGATACACATGTTAAAGTAGTTGCAGAATATTTAAAAGCAAAAGTAGGAACAAGATCTGATGGAATTGGGCAAATTTGTTTGTATTCTTCTTTCACTAAGTTTTGTTTTTAATACCTCTATTGTTTTCACTACTGTTTTTCACACATATTTACTAAAAAAAAATGTTTCATAGGTGTAAAGCAAGATAGAAAGAGCAATCCTTTCACTTATGACTAAGTGACCTATTACAGGTTAAGAGAATTGTTCAAGTAAGTACAATCTAGTTGTAGATGAGTGGAGAATAAAGAATCATTTCTGCAAACTGCATTAACAATAATGTTCTTTTTTACTAATCTATCAGTGTTATGGTTTAATAACCTACCAATTCCTAAATATATATGTTAAAAGGAGCTATAATTAAACATATGTTTAAAGCAGCTAGAACTTCAGGATGAGAACACTTTACTGAGGTTGATGAAACCAATTTAAAGGGCATTATTGATTTTTGATGAGCCAAAGTCCTGATTCCTTTATATTTTTTGTTCCTAATATTAAAGTGGTTATAATACTCTGATTCTGCCTTAAGAAGTGTAGATTTTAAGTAAAATAATTGAAAAAAATGTACTCATTTCTGAACCTAAAGAGAGTTACATGAAGATCATCTTGTAATTATCATCTTAACTATTTATGTCTGTATAGGAGTAGTATGCATGTGACCTTAGGGACAGAACTTTAAGAGAAAGTCCTGTAGAAGAATAGAGAATTCAATTGTTTTGAAAAAAATATAAGCAGAAGTATATGAAAATTATAATTGTAATTCTCTGTTGTGCTATAATATTTAGGAAATTATCATCAAGTACATCACATTACATTTTTAAACTCAAGTTTTTGAAAGAAGTGTCATTTCTGTGTTACAGAGAAATGTGAGAGGTTGATTCATCAAAGGTCCAGTAAAAAAAAAATGGAAACTTACCAAATTTAAATCTTATGTTCCTTGCTAGACCATAGTTCCCCCTCATGTCTAGTTTTGCTTTCCAAGTTTTTAGTTACCTGTGGTCAACTATAGTACAAAATATTCAAGGGAAAATTCCAAATACAAACCAAAATAAACTTAAAATTATGCACTGTTCTGATTCATATGATGAATCTCACCTCATCCTGCTTGACCCCTCTTGGCATGTGAATCATGGCCTTGTGCACCATATCCTCACTGTATATGCTCCCTACCTGCGAGTCTCCAAGTAGCCATCTACACTGTCATGCCTACTGTCCCTCACACCACAGTGCTTGTGACCAAGTAACCCTCATTTTACCTTGTAGTGTCGCTGAATATCACGAGTAGCAGCGCAGGCAATTTGGATCTTCTCTCACTGTGCCTAATTTATAAACTAGACTTTATCATAGGTATGTATGTGTCAGAACATATGTACTATCTATTCAGTGCTGGACTGTCTGGTTTCAGGCATCCACTGGTGGTTTACTTGCTAAATCATATCTGGCTCTCGTGACCCCATGTACTAGCCTGCCAGGCTCATCTCTCCACGGGATTTCCTATGAAAGTATACTGGTGTGGTGGGTTATTTACCAACTGAATCACCAGGGAAGCTGTCAAGCATCCGCTGAAGTTCTTTAAATGGAACCGCTGCAAATAAGGGAAGGCTACTGTATCATGCTGTCTTTCTCTTCTTGAACATCTAAAATTTAAATTCTCACTAAATGCTAATACCAAATTTAAGTGAAAACAATCTTAAACTTTTGTATCTTTCTTGAAACAACACAGAAAATATAGTATCAATATATTCTCAACAATTTATCATCAGACATATATTGCTTATTATTTAATGTGCTTGTGACATCATATTACATGTTACATTTAGTTTTGTTTATGCTTGAGTATTTTAGACATACTCTTTTTGATTATCAGGTAGGAATTTTTTAATTTCTGGAAAGATTTTCCATCTTTGGACACCCAGAAAGTAGTTTAAAAGTAGTTTAAAATTTGGATTTATTCAAATCAGTATATAAATACACCCTCATTTATAACAATGCAGTGCCAAATAGGATATGAAAATCTGTAACTGGGATTTTTGTTGTTGTTGTTTATTTCTGCTAATTTGAATTACAGACAAAATAATTCAAGAGTGAATCAAATTTCACTGTGTATACTATCAGTAGATGGGGTTGTGTTTTGGAAAATAGAGAAGACACTCAAATATAAATTTTTCTAATCACCAAAAGCATTTTCTCAGGTAGATTTCAGATTTAAAGTTACCATATCTAAGAAGATACTTATTTTCCTCCAAAAAGTTAATACCTGTACCTTCTGGAATTAAATATTTATGCCTGGAGCATAATATGATAAGAGAACAATTTAATAAAAAATATACAATTATGGTCAAGTTATGATCTAACAAGTTGCTTTTAAATTTAATCTAGCACAATAAATAATATGAGTGAGTCTTAAGTATATTACCACAAACCGTCCCTGCACATATCATGGCATGTGCTTACATGACATGTGCACACTAAATATAATGCATTTGTGTATTTTGTTTGCTGTGCAAACAAATTATATAGCAATATACATTTTTTCATGAATAAATATAATTACATAGTCATGCTTTTCTGTGCACACCCCTTCTTTTCCAAGTTAACAGTCTAGTATTTTTCCTCTGTGCACCTGTTCCTAAGATTATATACACATATATGAAGGCATTTTTACATAAACATTTATATAATATGCATATACTAGGTTTTGGAAACTAGCCAGTTTTTTGCTTAAAAGATGAAGTCATAGTAAATACACTTTCTTTGTGACTTAATATGTTTATTTTCAGTAGTGAGCTGGTATAGTTCTAATTCACTTATTACTGGCATATGGCACAAACTTGTCTTATGTTTCACTATTATTCAGAATTCTTTATTTTGAAATGTTTTCTCCCTGAACTATAATGTTTTTATATCCAGGGTACAGATTCTAAGGGTAAGAATTGTTGAGATTTGATTATAATAAGTATATGTATGTCTCTGTGTGTTATGTACATTCTAAAACATAACGGAGGTTTTCAAAGCTGACTTGAAATTACTGTAACATTTCACATTTATAGTAACAGTGAATGAAAGTACATTTAACTGTCCATTTCTAAAATCAATGCACATTATAGCTTTTGTTTATTTTTTCTGGATTCATATTATGTGAAGTAAATTCTTGTTATTATAAATTTCATTTTCTAGGTTACTGGTAAGCTTACGCATGCTTTAATGTAATATTAGTGCTTTGAATTTGATGTTCTTTTAAGTGTGTATTCATAACCTTTGATCATTTTCATCTTTTTTGTCTCATCATTTTGTTAGTCCTTTTTATATTATGTGTGGTAAACCTTTGTCTAGTATCTGAATTAAAAATATTTTCTAGATATGTTGCTCTCCTGTTGACTTTGTTGTAGGCCTTTTTCATCATGTAAATGTTTTAAGTTTCCGTACAATCAAATGAATCTTCATATAGCATTTTAATGTTTTATGTATGTGAGCATTTAATTCAAATGTCTATGTAAAGTATGTATGTGCATGACTTGCTTTAAATATAATTTAAAATAAAAATTTTGGAGGGATATTATCTTATGTCTCAGGTATTTTTAACCAAGAACCTGAGAGTATAAAATGCATTTCTATTTGTTTACACTTTGTTTTATTGGCCCTCAGTTTAATTTATATAGTAGTCTTCACACATATCCCATATCTTTCTTCCTAAAGCTTTAGAGCTTTGTGTCTGTGAGGAATAGAATGTTTTTCATATGTCTATTCTTCTGTGCTTCTTTCTAAGATATAAGAAAGGATATGTTCAGTATCGTTATGATAGTTTTGTATGTGAAATGTTTTTGAATTTTCTCTGTTTATAGCCATGCATTCAAAAACAAATTTTCTTATCTCGTTTTTAAATGCTACAAAATATAACTAAGTTTTGCCTCTGAACGTGGCCCAAATGATTATATTTTAAATATATATATACACAGTTAAAATTAGCATTAGTAATTTTATTTAATATTATTATTATTTTTTTTTTTACATTTGGGGAATTAATATGTAGAAAGAAGAAAGGTACAATCAGTTGATGGTGAGGTTTCTATTTATATATTCATAATCACAAACTGTATGTCCTTGAACAAACTAAATCAGTTTCATTGTCTCTAAACTGAGGATAGTAAGTATCAGTATATTTTCTATTATCAATGATACCTATGATGACATTAGGGATACTGCAGATACTATGCTAATATAAATTTACTGTCTGGCAATTTCAAACTTTTCAAAAGTAGGGATTAGTTATTTCAGACTTTTATTTGTACCATGCAAGCCTTTAGAATTACTTTAGTTGAACTTGTCTTTAAAGACTAAATTTAAAAAGATAATAGATATAAAACCTTTCAGTTGACAAAACTTCTATTTATCATCAAATCCACCATGCTGTTATATTCAATGAGTAAAAAATATGTGAGCAAAAACAGCATATATTAAATACTGGAATGAAAACTAATAATTAAAAAAAAAAAAACTTATGGAACATTACATATCACATGTCTCATGTATCTTGGGTAAAATGATAAGTAATTAAAAAGTTAAATTGAGTCAAAGTTTATTCATGATGTGTAATTGAGGTTTTTTATTAAAATGTATAATGTTCAACATAATACCTTTATAAAGACAAAAAATAAAATACCAATTGAGTAGACTCTGTTTACTGGATTTAATGTGTTGAGACACTGATTCTTTAAAAGGCTTATTATAGAAGATATTATACTTGATATGCACATTTTAGAAGTTTTATATTTATGGGATTTATTTAAATAGATATTTCTAAGAAATCTCAGTAACCTCCAAAACCATTCAATCACAGTAATCGAAAACTATGGAAACAGTGAGAGACTTTATTTTTGGGGGCTCCAAAATCACTGCAGATGGTGACTGCAGCCATGAAGTTAAAAGATACTTGCTCCTTGGAAGAAAAGCTGTGACCAACCTAGACAGCATATTAAAAAGCAGAGATATTACTTTTCCAACAAAGGTCCATCTAGTCAAAGCTATGGGTTGTCAAGTAGTCATGTATGGATGTGAGAGTTGGACCATAAAGAAAGCTGAGTGCCAAATAATTGATGCTTTTGATCTGTGGTGTTGGAGAAGACTCTTGTGAGTCCGGTGGACTGCAAAGAGATCCAACCAGTCAGTCCTAAAGGGAAGGAGTCCTGAAAATTCATTGGAAGGACTGATGCTGAAGCTGAAACTCCTGTACTTTGGCTACCTGATGTGACAAATTGACTCATTGGAAAAGACCCTGATGCTGGGAAAGATTGAAGGAAGGAGGAGAAGGGGATGACAGAGAATGAGATGGTTGGATGGCATTAGAGACTCAATGAACATGAGTTTGAGCAAGCACTGGGAGTTGATAGTGGACAGGGAAGACTGGCGTGCTGCAGTCCATGGGTTGTCAAAGAACTGTACATGACTAAGTGACTGAACTGAACTCTGATGCCCCAACCACTAATGCAGAAGAACCTGAAGTTGAATGATTCTATGAAGACCTGAAAGACCTTCAAAAACTGACAGCAAAAAAAGTAGTCCTTGTCATCATAGGGGACTGGAATGCAAAAGTTGTAAGTCAAGAGATATCTGGAGTACCAGGTAAGTTTGGCCTTGGAGTGCAAAATGAAGCATGGCAAAAGCTAACAGAGTTTTGTCAAGAGAACGCACTGGTCATAGCAATCACTGTCTTCCAGCAACACAAGAGACACCTCTACATGTGAGCATCACCAAAAGGTCAATATTGAAATCAGACTGATTATATTCTTTGCAGCCAAAGATGGAGAAGCTCTATACAGTCAGAAAAAAACAAGACCAGGACCTTACAGTGGCTGAGATTATGACCCGCTAATTGTCAAAGTGGAGTCGCTCAGTCGTGTCCAACTCTTTGCGACCCCATGGACTGTAGCCTACCAGGCTCCTCCATCCATGGGATTTTCCAGGCAAGAGTACTGGGGTGGGGTCCCATTTCCTTCTCTAGGAGATCTTCCAAGCCAGAGATTGAACCCAGGTCTCCTGCATTGTAGGCAGATGCTTTACCATCTGAGACACCAGGGAAGTCCAAATTCAGACTCAAATTGAAGAAAGTAGGGAAAACCACTAGCCTATTCATGTATAACCTAAATCAAATCTCTTACAAATATCTAGTGTAAGTGACAAATAGATTAAAGAGATTAGATCTCATAGATGGAGTGCTTGAAGAAATATGGATGGAGGTTTCTGACATTGTACAAGAGGCAGTGATCAAACCATCTCCAAGAAAAAAGAAATACAAAAAGGAAAAATGATTGCCTGAGAAGGACTTACAAAGAACTGAGAAAAGAAGAAAAGTAAAAGGCAAAGGAGAAAAGGAAAGATATATCCATCTGAGTGGATGGAGTTCCAGAGAATCACAAGGAGAGATAAGGTAGCCTTCCTAAGAGAACAATGCAAAGAAATAGAGGGAAGAAATAGAATGGGAGTGACTAGAGATTTCTTCAAGAAAATTAGAGATACCAAGGGAAAATTTCTTGCAAAGATGGTCACAATAAAGGTCAGGAATGTTGTGAACCTAACAGAAGCAGAAGATATTAAAAATAGGTGGCAACTACAGAGAAGAACTATACAAAAAAAGATCTTGATGACCCTGATAACCTTGATGGTGTGATGACTCACCTAGAGCCAGACATTCTGGAGTGTGAAGTCAAGTGGACCTTAGGAAGCATCACTATGAACAAAGCTAGTGGAGGAGATGGAATTCCAGCTCAGTTATTTCAAATACTAAAATATGATGATGTTAAAGTGCTGCACTCAGTGTGTCAACAAATATGGAAAACTCACCAGTTCCAGTCCCAAAGAAGGCAATACCAAGGAATTTCCAAACTACTGCAAAGTTTCACTCATTTTACACACTAGCAAAGTAGTGCTCAAAATTCTCCAAACTAGGCTTCAACAGTGTGCGAATCAAGAACTCCCAGATGCTCAAGCTGGGTTTAGAAAAGGCAGAGGGATCAGGGATCAATTTGCCAAAGTCTGTTGGATTATAAAGATAGCAAGAGAATTCCAGAAAAACATCTACTTCTGCTTCATTGACTACGCCAAAGCCTTTGACTGTGTGGCTTGCAAACGCTGTGCAAAATTCTTAAAGAGATGGAAATACCCTATCTGCCTCCTGTGAAACTTGTATGTAGTTCAAGAAGCAACAGTTAGAACCAGACATGGAACAACAGATTGGTTCAAATTGAGAAAAAAGTATGTCAAGGCTGTATATTGCCACCCTTCATGTTTAACTTCTATGCAGAGTACATCATGCAAAATGCCAGGTGGATGAAGTACAAGCTGGAATTAATTACTGGGAGAAATATTAATATCCTCAGATATATAGGTGACACCAACCAGATGGCAGAAAGCCAAGAGGAGCTAAACAGCCTCTTGATGAAGATGACGTTTACTCCTTGGAAGGAAAGTTATGACCAACCTCGACAACATATTGAAAAGCAGAGACATTGCTTTGCCAACAAAAGTCTGTCTAGTCAAGGCTATGGTTTTTTGCAGTAGTTATGTGTGGATGTGAGAGTTGAACTATAAAGAAAGCTGAGTGCTGAAGAATTGATGCTTTTGAACTGTGGTATTGGAGAAGACTCTCGTGAGTCCCTTGGACTGCAAGGAGATCGAGCCAGTCCATCCTAAAGGAGATCAGTCCTGAGTGTTAATTGGAAGGACTAATGTTGAAGCTGAAACTCCAATACTTTAGCCACCTGACGCGAAGAGCTGACTCATTTGAAAAGATTCTGATGCTGGGAAAGATTGAGGGCAGGAGGAGAAGGGGATGACAGAGGATGAGATGGTTAGATGGCATCATCGACTCAATGGACATGAGTTTGGGTGAACTCCATGAGTTTGGTGTTGGACAGGGAGGCCTGGTGTGCTGCAGTCGCAGAGTAAGACACAACTGAGTGACTGAACTGAACTCAACTGATGAAGATGAAAGAAGAGAGAAAACCATCTGACTTAAATCTCAACATTCAATACATGAAGATCATGACATCCAGTCCCATCACTTCATGGCAAATAGGTGGAGAAACAATGGGAACAGTGAGAGATTTTGTTTTCTTTGGCTCCAAAATCACTGCAGATGGTGACTGCCACCATGAAATTAAAAGACACTTGCTCCTTAGAAGAAAAGCTATGACCAACCTAGACAGCATATTAAAAGGTGTAAGCACTTCTTTGCCAAGAAAGGTCTGTATATTCAAAGCTATGATTTTTCCAATAGCCATGTATAGATGTGAGAGTTGGACCATAAAGAAGGATGAGTGCTAAAGAATTGATGCTTTCAAACTGTGGTGTTGGAGAAGACTCTTGAAATTCCCTTGGACAACAAGGAGATCAAACTATGGATCCTAAAGGAAATCAAACTATGGATCCTAAAGGAAATCAGTCCTGAATACTCATTGGAAAGACTGTTGCTGAAATCTGAAGCTCCAGTACTTTGGCCACCTGATGCAAAGTGTTGAGCCATTAGAAAAGACCCTGATGCTGGGAATGATTGAAGGGCAGAGGTGAAAGGTACAACAGAGGAATAGGTGGTTGTATGACATCACCAACTCAATGTACATGAGATTGAGCTAGCTCCAGGAGAAGGTGAAGGACATGGAAGCTTGGTGTGCTGCAGTCCATGGGTTGCAGAGAGTCAGGCATAACTGACCGACTAAACCACAAGTGCCAAAAACCTCCTAAACGTCAAAATAAGAAATTTAAGTATAAACCATAAAATTTGGGAGTAGGAATACAGTGAATACTGGTGGCACAACACCTTGCTAAAGAATTCTAGTAACTCATTTTATATAAGTAGGATAATTTATTTTTAGTTGACTTTGGCTTGTAGTTGGGAAGTCAGGTTCTGATACATACAAGTGTGACAGTTTTGACATATACATTTTTGTAACAAGCATCAACATAAATATCTTTGAAGATAGGTATAGGGGTGTAAATATACTTTTCCCTCTATGTGTCTAGGATTTTGGATGAGACCTCTTGGTAGTTAAAAGATGGATTAATAGGAGAAAAACAAAGGAAAGGTTAAAGATACATGAGAGATACCCAGGGAAACTTGAGTAACTCCCTGAAATCATCCAAGGCACCACTTTAAATATCATCTACAGCTAAGGACAAAATAAAGGTTTTATAAAGAGTTCCCAGGATGGCCAGGAGAAAAACCCTGAGCTCACCTGCTGTCATAGAAACACCAAAATTAAAGCATTGTATAGAACAACCAGCAGTGAAAAGGACTCAAACCTACCAGAAAATATCTTCTATAACTAAAGACATGAAGAAGGAACTACAGTGAGACAGGTAGGTGAGGCAGAGTCACAGTGCAGTCAACACTCATACTCTGTGTGAGCAACCCACAACCATGAGAATGTTTACCCTTGCAGATGATCTCTGCAAGGAACTAGGGAGTCAGAGTCCCTGTTGAGGATCCCGACTCAGGTTTCCTGTGCAGAGAAGGTGAGTTCTGAGAATGTTTGACTTCGAAGGCCAGTGATAAAGTCTAGGAGACTGAGAGGGCTGTGGGAAATAGAAACTCTAGGACCCAAACCAGGAGCAGTAATTTGAAGGGAACCTGGTCAGACCTACCTGCTGATATTAGAGATGTTCTCCGAGAGGCAGGAGGCAACTGGAGCTCATCCTCGGGACGTAGAAACTGGCAGAACTCTTTTGGGGAAGCTCTTTCTGCCATGTGAACACTCGTACTGATAAGTAATATCTTGGAATACTCCCTTTAGACTATTGGCTTCAGGAAAAAGCCCTGTCCCTGCCCCTGCCCAGGCACATAGGCACCAGTATTAGAATGCCAATGGCCAGGCTACTACCTGGGTAGGAGCACATGCCCACATACCAGCAGGCAGACTGTCTAAAGATGCCCAGGGCCCAAGCCACCCCTGGGCACAGACCTTCCCACCAGAGGGCTAAGAACCCAGCCCCGAACACCAGTGAGCAGGTACAAGACCCAGGACTACCTGGCCCTGCTTCTAGCCCCAAACACCAGTGAGCAGGTACAAGACCCAGGACTACCTGGCCCTGCTTCTAGCCCCGAACACCAGTAAGCAGGTACAAGACCCAGGACCTTCTGGGCCTGCTTCTAGCCCCAAACACCAGTGAGCAGGTACAAGCTGGGACCACCTGGCCCTGCTTCCAGAAACCTTGGGATCCACTTACTTATTTCAGTGGGTAGGCAGTAGCACCCAAGTCCTCTGGACCCTGGCCCCAGCCATTAGACAGCCTGCTCTAGCTTCAGCACCAGCAGACCAACACAACCTTCAAGATACTAAGAGCCCACACAGATATGTGTACTAACTGACTCCCCTCACCAGCAGTCCAATGCTAGATAGTCCTAGGACACAAATAGACCAGAGGAAAAACACTCCTACCAGACCACCCACAGTATTCAACCCACCAGAAAATAAGATCCCATGTAGCCTACCTAGGGGGCATATCTAGAGCATACAGCTCTGGAGAACAGAGGGGAGCCCACTGATGGAACGCATGGAATACTTCCTACAAAACACCACTTCTTCATTGTTGGAAAATATAATTAACCCACTAGATACATAAAAATAGCAACTAGGGCAAAATTAGTTGGCAGAGGAACATGTTCCAAATGAAGGAACAAGATAAAGCCCCAGAAGAGTAACTGTGAAGTAGAGATAGTCAGTTACCCCAGAAAGAGTTTAAGGTAATAATTGTCAAGATTATCAAAGATCTTGGGCAAAGAATGGATGAACAGAGCAAGTAGTTAGAAGTTTTTAATAAAAAAAAAAAAAATTATAAAGTACAACCAGGCAGAAATAAAGACTATAATGACTAAGTGAAAAATATACATGAAGGAATCAACAGGAGACAAGATGATATCAAAGAAAGAACCAATGAGTTGGAAGACAGAATACTAGAAATCACTGAAGCCTAACAGGAAAGTAAAAAGGAATAAAAAGAAATGAGAACACTTTGAGACCTCTGAGACAACATTAAGTGCACTAATATTTGCCTTATAGGATCCTAGAAGGAAAAGAGAGATAAAAAGGGACTGTGAAAATATTTGAAGATGTAATAGCTGAAAAATTTCCTGACCTGGGAAAGGAAACAGACATCCAAGTTCAGAAAGCACAGAAAGCCCCTAACAGGGTCAATACAAAGAGGAATATTCCAAGTCACATTGTAATTAAAATGTCAAAAATTAAATTTTAAGAGAAAATATTATAAGCAGCAAGGAGAAAACTAAGTTATATAAAAGGAAACTCTCATAGACTGTCAGTGACTTAGCAGAAACTCTGCAGGCCAGAAAGGTGTAGCACAATATATTTAAACTAATGGGAAGAACCTACAGTCAAGAGTACTCTACTCAGCACAGCATCCTTTCAGATTTCACGAGGAGATCAAAACTTTTACAGATAAAAGCAAAGCGAGTTAAGTATAACCAAACCAGCTTTATAAGAAATGTTTAAGAGATATCTCTAAATGAAAAAGAAAAAGTTTCAACTAGACACATGAAAATTAAGAAAAGACAAAACATATCAGTAAATATATATACATAGTAGAGGTAGTAAATCAGACAGAATTAGTAAAATCATCTATATCCACATTAAGCAGTTAAGGGATATATAGGGCAAATAGATATAAAATATGGTGCTAAAAACAGTCATTGTGAAGAAAGGAGAATAAAAGGGCAAGGCAGTAAAATATGTTTGAATTTAAGAGATCGGAAACTAAAATAGGAATATGTCTGGATATAAATTGCTATATATAAACCTCACAGTAACCACAAGCCATACACACACACACACACACACACACACACACACACACACACACACACACACACACACACACAAGAGAAAGGAATCTAAACATAATACTAAAGATGATCACCCAATCACAAGGGAAAATAAAGGAACAAAAAACAACTAACAAAATGTCAACAAGTACATACTTACTGGTGCTGCTGCTGCTAAGTCGCTTCATTCGTTTCCGACTCTGTGCGACCCCATAGACGGCAGCCCACCAGGCTCTGCCATCCCTGGGATTCTCCAGGCAAGAACACTGGAGTAGGTTGCCATTTCCTTCTCCAATGCATGAAATTGAAAAGTGAAAGTGAAGTCACTCAGTCGTGTCTGACTCTTCGCTACCCCATGGACTGCAGCCTACCAGGCTCCTCCCATGGGATTTTCTGGGCAAGAGTACTGGAGTGGGTTGCCATTGCTTTCTCCAACATACTTACTTACATACAGTAATTACTTAAAATGTAAATGGACCAAATGCTCCAATCCAAATACACTGGCTGAATAGAGACAAGAAAAGATCAGTATATAACGCTGCGTGTGAGTGACTCATCTCAGGTGTAAAAAGTATACACAGTCTGAAACTGAGAGGATGAAAAAATATATTCTATACGAATGGAGGTTTTTTTTTTTTTTTTCAAAGCATGGGCTATACTTGCATCATAAAACAAAAGCTGTTACAAAAGTCTTAGAAGAGCATTATATACTGGTCAAAAGGCAATCCAAAATGATATTCCATTTATAAATATATATGCAACCAATATATATCTACTTAAATGTATAAACCAAATAGTGAGAGACATACAGGGGAAAATTGGCAGTAGTAATATAATAGGAGATTTTAACTCCCCATTGACATCAGTGGACAGATCATCCAGGCAGAAAATTAATAGGAAAAAACATAATGGTCTTAAATGACACATTAGATCAGGTGGAATTAGTAGATAATACATACACAACACTTTTCACTCAAAGCAGCAGAATACACATCTTTTCAAGTGTATATGGAACATGTTCCAAGATAGATCACATAACAGGCCACAAAACAGTCTCTGTAGATTTAAGAAGATTTATAACAAGCATGTTTTTCAGCCAAAACACTATGAAACTAGAAAACAACTATAAGAAGAAAAACAACAACAACAACAACAAAGCTGCAACAAAACACAAACATGTGGAGGCCAAACAATATGGGGCTAAATAACTAATAGATGCCAAGGAAATGAAAGAGAGAGGAGGAAAAAGAAGGAAAGAAAGGAAGAAAGAAAAAAAAAAATCTGGAAGTTGCCTTGCCTTCTAAGATGGCCCACACTTTCTGTAGAGTGTGTTTCTCTCTAAATAAATCCACTTCTTACCTAAAAAAGTACTGGGAAATATGAGAAAACAGGAAAAAGTGACCCAAATCTATGGGACACAGCAAAACAAATTCTGACCACAAAGTTTATAACATTACAAACTTGCTTCAGGAGTAAAGAAAAATAAATAAATAAATAAGTAGCTTGACTACACCAAAAGGAACAAGAAAAGGAAAAATCAAAATCCAAAGTTAGTAGAAGGAAATAAATCAAAAAGATCTTAACAGAAATAAATGAAAGAATAAAAAATAATCGAAAAGATCAATGAAATTAAGAGCTGAATTTAGAAAGGATAAACATAATTGATACATGTTTAGCCAGATTCATCTGGAAAAAATGAGACAGAGACCTGGAACAATGAAATCAGAAATGAAAGCCAAGAAATTGATGCCATAGGAATACAAAGGATCCTAAGAGATTATTTTGAAATCTATACACCAATAAAATGGACAGTGTAGAACAAATGGACTAGTTTGTAGAAATGTACAATTTTCCATGATTTAAACCAAGAAGAAATAGAAATATGAAATGATCAGTTGCCAGTAATGGAATTGAATCAGTAATAAAAAATGCTGTCAACCCACAAAAGTCCAAGAGTAGAAGGCTTTAAAGGCAAATTCTATGAAATATCTAGAGAATTAACGTGTATCTTTTTCAAACTATTCCAAAACTCTTCAATGGAAAGAACATTTCTGAAAGCATTCTGTGAGGCCAGCATCACTGTGATATGAAAACCAAAGCTATCACAGAAAATGAAAATTATAAGCCAATGTTACTGATGAACATAGATGCAAAAATCCTCAGCAAAATATTGGAAAACCAAGTCAAACCAACCACTCATTAAAATAATCATATACCATGATAATGTGTGTCATCCCAGGGATACAAGGATGCAAAGGTATATATTTATATATTAATAGATGGATAGATGTTACAGTGAGAGAAAAGCCAGGTAAAAGAAGGTTTTCTGGCAAAGCATAATAAACAAAGGAATGGTTGTTATGCAGATTAAGTTAGTTATCTTCTCTGTTGATAAAAATATCTGGAGTTTTAGTCATTGCTCTCTTCGTGGTACAGAGAAGGAGACACTCTTGCTTCCCAGGTGGCTCAGTGGTAATGAATGCCTGACAATAGAGGAGAGGTGGATTCGATCCCTGGATCCAGAAGATGCCCTGGAGACGAGCATGGCAACCCACTCCAGTATTCTTGCCTGGATAATCCCACAGAGAGGAGCCTGGCCAGCTACAGTACATGGGGCTGCAAGCAGACAGACATGACTTTGCATGTGATAAATGAATATTTACCTTTTATAAATGTGAATATCTCTTTCAGAGTAGTAACTTTTAAATATTCAGAGATTCTCCTGTGTTTGCTTTTTCCTTAAAAAAGTAATCAGCCCAAGAGCAAACCTTAAGCCAAAGAGGCATATTTGGGAGTGTGACATATTCTACTCACCCTCATGGGTGAAGTGACGTGTAATATTTGCATGTGACATAATTCTTTGCTAGCTATGTCTAGAGTGGTCTCTCTGAAGTATGTAATTTTATCATGAGGTTGTTTGTGGCAGACACTCTTAAGCACTATCTGTTTGAGCTAAGACTCTAAAACTCTATAAATTTTCATATAATAGAATCTTCCTAGTACAAGACATAAGAATTCAAAGTTTATGTTCAACATCCCTCCATCAATTCCAGTTGCATTCCATACACCCAAGCCTACTCTAGGGTGATTCTCTTGGTTTGAAATCTGTTTTATGTTATATAACTAAGATTTACTTTCCAATGTGAACCAACTAAAAACACACATGACTGTATGGTCCTGAGATTCACCATGACTGTTTCTATCTCTCAATGTTTTCCTTTAAGCTGGGATGTAAATAGTGATATTTGAAAGCATGGTCTTTGGAGACAGAGCACCTAGATACAATTTTTGCCTCTCACAGTTCTTAAGTCTGTGGTCTTAGGAAAAGAGCTTAATCTCTCCTGTTTTATACCTACACAGAAGGAATTAGTGATAAATAAATAAAGCAATCTGTATGAAACCTTTAATATAAAAATTGAAATAGACATTAAAAACTTGTTTTCCTATTGTGATCACTATGGTAATTATTATAATGATAACATTGAAAATAATAATGATTGAATTATCTTCTAGGAATACTTCTTATTTTTTTCTTTAATTTTCACTTATTTTTCAAGGCTCATCTTAAATTCAGCCTCCTATATAAGATTCTTCCAAAAGTTTGGCATAACTTAACTTTTGAACCAAATAAGCATTTGCTTCTTAAAAATTTATTTTCTGTTTTTCACTTTGTTTTATCTTGTGTATACACATGAATTGACAGTACCATGAATGAAAAACAAGTGATGTTTGTACCAATTATTTACTAGTTGGTGTTAATTAATATGCAGCCATGTATTACTCTGCTGTGTTTTCAGGATACTCTTAATTTAAAATATAGCATTGAATTCTATTGCTTAAAATTATTTATGTATTTATTCATACAGAGTTGAAGTACCTGAGCGTGACAGTACCAACTTACACTTCTCTTCATGTCCTGGCAACATCTAGCACAGAGTTACATTATCACAGGTTTTTAATAAATACTCCATTAGGCCAAATGCATTAAGAAAGGAAGGAAGGGTGAATGGAGTCATCTGTTGTAACTCCTTTTTACCTTTCCAAGACAGAATGGATTGTATTGAATGCTATGGATTTGACTACATAAAATACACCAGCTTATGTGCTTCCTAACTAATTTAAAATCATTAATGTTAAATCCCAAACTATCTTTAAGGCAGTTAAGAGTCCTGTTATCTTAAGAAGTCTTTGAACTATGATGCTAATAATTTGGATTTGGGCTTCCCTTGTAGCTCAGTCGGTAAAGCATCTGCCTGCAGTATAGGAGATCCGGGTTTGATCTCTGGGTTGGGAAGATCCTCTGGAGAAAGAAATGGAAATCTATCCTAGTATCCTTGCCTGGAGAATCCCATGAATGGAGGAGCCTGGTGGGATGCAGTCCATGGGGTCGCAAAGAGTCGGGCACGACTGAGCAACTAACACTTAACTTACTTACTTAAAAATAAGGAAATTATTTTCCTTTTCCATGTAAGATTTTTCAATTTGATGCATCACTAATGAGCATAACTGCTGCCCCTGCCTACTTTGTTTCTCAGTCACATATACATATGCATGAAGATCAGAGCAGTCCGTCCCAAAGATAATGAACCCTGAATATTCATTGGAAAGACTGATGCTGAAGCTGAATCTCCAATACTTGAGCCACCTCATGTGAAAAACTGACTCACTGGAAAAGACCTTGATGCTGGGAAAGAGTGAGGGCAGGAGGGGAAGGGGCAGCAGAGGATGAGATGGTTGGATGGCATCACCGACTCAATGGACATGAGTCAGAGTAAACTGTGGGAGATGGTGATGGACAGGGAGACCTGGCATGCTGCGGTCCTTGGTAAAGGTTTAAGTGTGGTGAAGGTTCTTAGTCTTTTATTGCAAAAATTAAGAACATTGACTACTAAAACAAAGGAAGTGAAATTCCTGAAATGAATATTTAATGAGTATAAGTTAAAATGATACACTGATGTTACTTTTTTTAAAGAAATTAAAAATAATTAAAAATATTAGCTCAAAAGATACGTGAAAGAGTAAGGTATATAGAGAAAACTATTTCAAAATCTGGAGTAAGAGTAACGTTGGAGAAAGAAATGTTTTCGTGGAACTTTATGGAACAGGGGAAAAAATGGTGCATTTTGTAGAATTGAGCCCACATGTGATTTTTACTGATTCATATATTTTAATAGGTGTTTAGAATGAGGAATGTAAATTTATCTTTTGTTATCATTGCTTTGCCACTGGCAACAGGATGATGAAATTTCATGTTAATTTGGGGCCCTGGCCCTATTATTTGGCACTCTAATTACTTGGCTTAGTGCATAATGTAGCCTTAAGGACAACAGAACTAGAAATGACAGTATGTCAGAAGTTGAAATTATTGAAACTCTATGCAAAGTGTTAAGAGCTGCTGCAGTTTTCAGGAAGAAGGTGAAATATCAGGAATTGTGTTTGAAGGATCTTGTTCCCTAATTTGAAAAGAAACTTATGCTTGACTTCCTGTAAGTAAAATTGCTTGACTAGCAATGTCGGTGGAACTTTGCAATCTTGGGTCTTCTCAGGTGGCACTAGGGATAAAGAACCGCCTGCCAATGTAGGAGACGCAAGAAATGCGGGCTCAATCCCTGGCTGGGGAAGATCCCCTCAGGGAGGGCATGGCAACCCACTAGTATTGTTGCTTGGAGAATCCCCATGGACACAGAAGCCTGGCAGGCTACAATTCATAGGGCCGTGAAGAGTTGAAAACGACTAAAGCAACTTAGCAAGCATGCACGTTGCAATCTTGCTTCACTTCCCCTCTACTCATATGAATTCAGATATTTATATCTTGCAAAATAAATTATCCATTAGTAGGACAATTGTACTTTCTGCTGTTTCCTTCCGTAATATTGTTCACTATATAACTGAGTGAGGTAGGCTCAGTCAGTTCAGCTGCTCAGTCATGTCCGATTCTTTGCAACCCCATAGACTGCGGCACGCCAGGCTTCCCTTTCCATCACCAACTCCCAGGGCTTGTTCAGATTCAAGTCCCTTGAGTCAGTGATGCCATCCAACCATCTCATCCTCTGTCATCCCCTTCTCCTCCTGCCCTCAATCTTTCCCAGCATCAGGATTTTTTCAGACAAATCAGTTCTTCTCATCAGGTGGCCAATGTATTGGTGTTTCAGCTTCAGCATCAGTCCTTCTAATGAATATTCAGGAATGATATCCATTGGGATGGACTGGTTGGATCTCCTTGCAGTACAAGTGACTCCCAAGAATCTTCTCCAACATCACAGTTCAAAAGCTTCAGTTCTTCGGCACTCAGTTTTCTTTGTAGTCCAACTCTCACATCTGTACATGACTACCAGTGACTACTGGAAATACCATAGGTTTGACTAGCCAGACCTTTGTTGGCAAATTAATGTCTCTGCTTTTTAATATGCTGTCTAGGTTAGGCATAGGTTTTCTCCCAAGGAGCAAGCAAGTGTCTTTTAATTTCATGGCTGCAGTCACCATCTGCAGTGATTTTTGGAGCCCACGAAAATAAAGACTGTCACTGTTTCCATTTTTTCCCCATTTATTTGCCTTGAAGTGATGGAACAGGATGCCATGATCTTAGTTTTCTGAATGTTGAGTTTTAAGCCAGCTTTTGCACTCTCCTCTTTCACTTTCATCAGGAAGCTCTTTAGTTCTTCTTCACTTTCTGCCATAAAAGTGGTGTCATCTGCATATCTGAGGTTATTGATATTTCTCCCGGCAATCTTGATTTCAGCTTGTGCTTCCTCCAGCCCAGCGTTTCTCATGATGTATTCTGCATATAAGTTAAGTAAGCAGGGTGACAATACACAGCCTTGACATACTCCTTTTCCTACTTGGAACCAGTCTGTTGTTTCATGTCCAGTCTAACTGTTGTTTACTGACCTGCATATACGTTTCTCAAGAGGCAGGTCAGGTGGTCTGGTATTGCCATCTCTTTCAGAATTTTCCACAAGTTTATTGTGAACCACACAGTCAAAGCTTTGGCATAGTCAATAAAGCAGAAGTAGGTGTTTCTCTGATATTCTCTTGCTTTTTTGATGATCCCATGGATGTTGTCAGTTTGATTTCTGCTTCCTCTTCCTTTTTAAAATCCAACTGGAACATCTGGAAGTTCTTGGTTCATGTACTGTTGAAGCCTGGCTTGGAGAATTTTGCGCATTCCTTTGCTAGCATGAGATGAGTGCAATTGTGCAGTAGTTTGAACATTCTTTGGGATTGCCTTTCTTGGGATTGAAATGAAAACTGACCTTTTCTAGTCCTGTGGCCACTGCTGAGTTTTCCAAATTTGCTTGCATTTTGAGTGTAGCACTTTCACAGCATCATCTTTTAAATTTGAAATAGCTCAACTGAAATTCCATCACCTCCACTAGCTGTGTTCGTAGTGATGCTTCTTAAGGCACACTTGACTTCACATTCCACGATGTCTGGCTCTAGGTGAGTGATCACAACCTTGTCGTTATCTGAATCATGAAGATCTTTTTTTTTGTACAGTTCTTCTGTGTATTCTTGCCACCTCTTCTTAATATAATATTGTTCACTATCTAATTGAATGAGGTAGGTGGTCAAATAATAATAAAATCTCAATCATACAGTAAGTAGCTATTGAGGGCCTGCTGTATTCTAAGCTCTGCTTTTGACACTAGTAATATAAAGGTGAATACAAGGTTGCTGATGAATACTGTGCATTACTGAATTTGAATTTCAGTGGGGAAACTAATTGCATAAGCATATTATGACTGTGTAATATATGTGTGTGTGTTTGGTATAAATACATAGTGGAAAAGGAGAACAGAGAATTAGTGTATAACTTTGGATAAAGGAAGGTAGAAGTAATTTGTTAATTTCGAATCCTAGGACTTCTCATTTGGTAATATGCAGCTAATAGCAACTTGAATTTATTAGTTGTTTTAAAGATAATCAGAAGTAAATAATGGAATACTTTTAGAATATGTAGAATAAATAAATAGAAATGATCATTCTCTTTTTTCTCCAGTTTGTCCTTCTAATGTAAAATTCAGTCTTGATAAAGACTTATGCTTTTGGTTTTTAAGTTACAATCCATGTATGCTAACAGTGATCCTTTCCCCTCATTATGAAGGCTAGAGAATGAAATTTAATTAAACTGCTTCCTTCATTCAATAGCATAATCTTGTCAGTTTAATTGACACTTGATCAAAGCAATATTGACCTGATAAAATCAAATCTATTTCTAACCCCAGCAATTAAAGCTCCCATCTTCTTTTAATGAAAGGACATAAGACCACTCTCAGCTGCACATCAAATCAATGGCAAATATTAATAAATGAATCGGCACCCATTTTGTTGGGTCTCAATTGTTTAACATTCTAATGTGCTAATACATAAGTGTAGGGACTCCACTGTGAGCTCCAAATACTCAATTCTCTGTCTCTCTCTCGTGCACACAGAGACAGATACACACACACGCACCTTCAATGCTATTAAATTTCATAGAAGTCACAAGTCCCATATTCTAAAATGTATATTTACATCTTCAGCAGGAACTCCAGGAAATCCTTAAGAAGTATCCTTCTGTACAACTGAAAAGCACTTTCCTCTTACTGAGAGTAAGGATTCATATGTGGTTGTTTTTATTCTAAATTCTAGCATTTTTAATATCTAAAGCATGGGGCCAGTCCTACATGGGCACAAATTGGACCAACAGCATGGATACATAAACAGGAACATTACTTCTTGTTTAGTTAAACTGTCAAACACAAATTTAAATAGTCACTCTGCTGTTTTCTAGCTATTTGATCTTTGACAAGTTCTTTAATCTCTCTGACCTTCAATTTTCTTAACTAAGAGTTATTATGGGATTTAAAAACTTAATGCATATAAAATTGTTTAGGATAGTACGGTAAACCAGATTAAAAAAAAAACTAGTTAAATAAAGGTACTTAGAAGCTAATATCTGGGGCTGGAAAGTAGAACATAAGAGTTGTATAATCTAGAAAAACAAAGCCAGGACTAAGTAAATGAGAACCTGTCAAAATATTTTGACCATTTTTAAGGATCACAATCAGTTTAATGAGACTCTTTTCAAGGTGGTTCAAAATTATTAAAGCAGGCCTTTGAAAAGATGTTGAACAAATACTATCATTATTCCCTGCATTGTTTGCCTGAAAAGATGTCCTCCAACAGTGAATTTATTTCTTGTATTTTATGTAAAGAAAAAGAAGTCATAGTGTCTTTAATGTGAAAACAAAAAATTTTGTCTTAAAGTGTGCATCCTCAATGGGGAACCATTGGGTTAACACATGTCAAGTATATTTTCAAACAAATATATGGTTATATCTGCTGATTTATCCTTATGGAAAAAGTATATAGATAAAAAAGGTTTTAGTATAGATGGGTAATTCCTTTTAAAGTATTGGTCTTATGCTTGTCTGATTCCTTTTAAAGCATGTGTTTATACAGGCCATGGCATTTAGTTGTATTTTCATGTAACCTGGATAGAATTTAAGGAAAACTCTGTTGTGAAAAGAATGCTAATCTCCAATGACCCTAAAATCAGAGTAGAGTCTTGCTGTGCAAAATCAATCTCTTGATGTAAGCATTTGGCCGGGTTTATGCTGAAGAGTGGGATCACAGCAATTACAGGCTTGTGTTTCCTGGCAGAGAGACAAGCAAGGATAGATTTCCTCTGTTTTATGTTTGTGCTAATTTAACCTGTCAAAGTTAATCATCATGTTGAAGAGCTGAAGCACCACAATGTTGAGCACCAGTGAGCTGCCTAGTACTGTCCTCTTTTTTCCATTTCTGCTGAAGACTTCCTGAGTGTCCTGTATTAAACCATTTGTCTCTTTCACTTTCCTGTTTGTTTTTTTTTATGGAGTAATTAATAATTATCTTCTGTCTTAATGTATGATATGTTTGATCACTATAATAATTTTTGATAATATAAAACCTGAAGTTTTTTCTATTCCCTGATTTTTTTTTTTAAATTATGAGGGAAAAGAAAAACAGGATATGGATACAAAAGTTACTTGCTAAACAATGTGTTTAACAGAGTTGCTATGTCTGTTGATTGACATTCAACATATAACTGCTAAGAGAGGACAGTTTTTCTTCTAAGCATACATATTTGCAAAGAAGAAAAGATCTCTCACTGTGTATATGCAGCAGGGAAGGCTATTCTTAAACATCTAACTTTCCTCATGGTAAGAGCAGGAGTTGGAGTCTCACTTTATGTCCTGAGATAGCCTTATATTAACAAAGATGTTGACTGACCTTCCATTGGACATAATTCCATTTGATACTGAAGCCTATCAGTTTGTGTGGGAGAGAGCACTACTTGAAATATAAACACATCTATGATATGAATGTAGATTTCTCAGGGACGTAATATAAGCCACTCCTATGGGAGGATTGTTTTTCCTGAATATACATGTCTTATAGAGCAAAGCTACTCTACAAGAATTAGATATAAAATAAGCAATTATATTAACCAATACTTCATTTTGTAAGTGAAAATATTTGATTGTCTAAATTGGTTAGTTGCTGTGCCTTTCTTCCTACATAGCCAGCTATTTATCTGTCAAAAAATGCAAAGGAAAAGGAAGACTTTATAAATACATGTTTCAAAGTTATAAACCAGCATAGAACCGCTTAAGGTTGATCTGAGTCTTTCTCAATCTCTTTAGTTACATGCCAATCCTTTACTTTAGCCCTCTACAATAATTCTACCCCTGAACTTCCAGGCCTCCAAATGACCTAGCCTTATGTTTATATTATGACTTGAAATGTGTTTATTTAGTATTACATATATGGAAGTAGTGTTAATAATGCCATCTTAACAGTAAGAGTATGTGTTCCAAAAAATATTTCCAAATTAATCTGTAAAGTTCTTCTATGTAAGTACATCTCTTCTCATTTTGCTATGATTCTGAAAAATTTTGTCTGTCAAATAATTTTTTAGCATCTTCTTACAAGGGATTATCAGTCTGAGCCTATCTGTAAGTCAGTGTCCTTGATATGGCACAGTTAGTACTCAAAATGTATGAGTTTTTCTCTTGAGTATAAATATAAGTTTACATAAGACCTTTACCCACAGCTGTCATCTTAAATTTTAGAACATTGATTTTTATGTTAATAGGAACTTGCGAATTAAAGAGATATAACAGGGATTTAGGAGCAGAAATTCGCTCCAAGAATTTCTAATATTATGTATAAAAGCTATTATATATATATTTTTAAAAAGAATGCTAAATTAAGATTCAATCTGAAAGGTCGTACCATACAATCATTATGGCTCTCTTCTAGCCAATGTATCATACAAATTATCTCTGTGAGACAGGGACTCTGCACAGAGTGCATTTTCCTATTCATTATGATAGAAGTGATCCAATAAAAGCTTTTGTGTATCATTAAGATGATAATCAGAGTTGTTACTAGCATACTTTTCTAGAATGTAAGCTGCCTAAGGCAAGCAATCATGTTTGTCTTCTTCACCATTGCATCTTCAGTAGGTAGAACTATGTATGTAGCGTGATAAATATTTGCTGCAAGACTGGGTGAAAGAGTGCATGAAGTGTTAGAATTTACCTGGTACAATTTCCATTTCGAAAATGAGTTATCAATAATAAAAATAATATTATGTTACAATAAAAATATGTATCTTATAACAAAATTAATTTCATCAGACTCTTGAATTCTGAACTGAAAGCACTTAAGTAATTGCTGAAGTTATATAAAACATTAATGGAAAAAAATACCTTTTCTATTTAAGTATTTGGTAAAAACTCTTGGTAAACAAAATAGTAGACTTAAATCAGCATTATGTTAATGTTTTCATTCTAAAAAAAATTAGTGTTACTTTTTATTTGTTATATAACATCAGAAACAGCTTCATCTGTGGAGTGGGAAAATATATTAACATAATTTATTCACTTTTGAATAATGCTTTAATGCAGTATTCAGTTCAGTTCAGTTGCTCTGTTGTGTTCAACTCTTTGCGAGCGCATGAACCACAGCACACCAGGCCTCCCTGTCCATCACCAACTCCTGGAGTTCACCCAAACCCACGTTCATTGAGTTGCTGATGCCATCCAACCATCTCATCCTCTGTTGTCCCCTTCTCCTCCTGCCCTCAATCTTTCCCAGCATTAGGGTCTTTTCAAATGAGTCAGCTCTTCGCATCAGGTGGCCAAAATATTGGAGTTTCAGCTTCAACATCAGTCCTTCCGATGATAACCTAGGACTGATCTCCTTTAGGATGGAATGGTTGGATCCCCTTGCAGTCCAAGGGACTCTCAAGAGTCTTCTCCAGCACCACCATTCAAAAGCATCAATTCTTCGGCGCTCAGCTTTCTTTATAGTCTCAAATTTCACATCCATATATGACTACTGGAAAAACCATAGCCTTGACTAGATGGACCTTTGTTGACAAAGTAATGTCTCTGCTTTTTAATATGCTGTTTAGGTTGGTCATAACTTTCCTTCCAAGGAGTAAGCGTCTTTTAATTTCATGGCTGAAGTCACCATTTGCAGTGATTTTGGAACCCAAAAAATAGTCAGCCACTGTTTCCACTGTTTCCCCATCTTTTTGCCATGAAGTGATGGGACCGGATGCCATGATCTTAGTTTTCTGAATGTTGAGCTTTAAGCCAACTTTTTCACTCTGCTCTTTCACTTTCATCAAGAGGCTCTTTAGTTCTTCTTCACTTTCTGCCATAAGAGTGGTGTCATCTGCATATCTAAATTTATTGATATTTCTCCCAGCAATCTTGATTCCAGCTTGTGCTTTTTCCAGCCCAGCATTTCTCATGATGTATTCTGCATATAAGTTAAATAAGCAGGATGACAATACACAGCCTTGATATACTCATTTTCCTATTTGGAAAATAGGAAAATATTTCCTGTTGTTCCATGTCCAGTCTAACTGTTGCTTCCTGACCTGCATATAGGTTTCTTAAGATACAGGTCAGGTGGTCTGATATTCCCATCTCTTTCAGAATTTTCCACAGTCTATTGTGATCCTCAAAGTCAAAGGCTTTGGCATAGTCAATAAAGGAGAAATAGATGTTTTTCTGGACCTGTCTTGCTTTTTCGATGATCCCATGGATGTTGGCAGTTTGATCTCTAGTTCCTCTGCCTTTTCTAAAACCAGGTTGAACATCTGGAACTTCATGGTTCACATATTGCTGAAGCCTGGCGTGGAGAATTTTGAGCATTACTTTACGAGTGTGTCAGATGAGTACAATTGTGCAGTAGTTTGAGCATTCTTTGGTTTTGCCTTTCTTTGGGATTGGAATTAAACTGACCTTTTCCAGTCCTGTGGCCACTGCTGAGTTTTCCAAATTTGCTGACATATTGAGTGTATCACTTTCACAGCATCACAAGTGTCAGTTATTATTATTAATGCAGTATAGGCTCTTAATAATAATAACTGACACTTGTTTTGGGTTAACAAATAGCCTGAAAAATTTTAGCAGGCTGAAACAGCACATATTTCTTACCACAGTTATGAGAGTTTTTAGTTTCTCATGAAGTTCTCTAGGTGTGCTGGAACTGCAGTGATCCAGAGGCTTAACTTAAGTGGAAGGTTCACCTTCAAGATGACTCACTCACATAGCTGTCAGCAAATGACCTCTTGTCCTTGTAGACTGTTTTTAGTGGGACTCCAGGACCTTTTCCTAGGCTTGCATTTAGTGTCCAGATGATGCTGCAGCCTTTTTCCTTAAAGTAAGTGCTACAAGCAAGAAGAACAATAAATAACTCAGTGCATTTTATAACCTACACTGAGAAATCACATACACAGCCATTTTCCCCACATGTTGTTGTTACAAGCAAGTTATTAAGTAACAGTTAACATTCAAATGGAGGAGGGTTTAGGTCCATTCAATATAGGCACATCAAAGATTCTGTAATCATATTTTAAAATAACACAAAATATATATTACTTATGTTACTGTCCATCCTCCAAGGTGTATACATGAAAACTTACTTCTCACTTCAACTTTATATTGCAGGTGTTACTATTAATCTGTTAGCACATAAGAAACTGAGGCACAGAGAATCTGCGTGTATTTCCCAAGATCACAGAACTAAATTTCTGTGTCACAGTTCAAGCTAGGATTAGTTGTTTCTGGAAAGTATGCTTTAAACACACACCTCTATAATTGTATTTGGCATAATCATAAGCAGTGATTTTACTTTTAAAACTGTAAATCACAATTCTTGATTTGTCAACTTCCTTTGAAATTTTGTCATTAAGAGCTTGTAGATAAATAGCTAGTGAAAAGTTCTCCTTTATGTTCCAAGAAATGCTATTTTTTACTTAGTTATATTTCACCTAAGTTAATTTGATTTCTATAATTTATTTCCTCTATTTCAGATATCTTATACTATGTAACAATGGTGAAATGCACACAGTATTAGAAATTAATCTGTACTGTGTGACTTAACATTAAAGAATGTATTTATGTCATTCAAATAAAGTAGACACATACCATTTCAGTGTGACTGCTGAATGAAATAGTTCCAATAATTACTAAGTTGTGATATTATATATTTATATATGTTTATATGTATATCCACACACATTCAGTAACGCAAATATTTATTTTTCAAAATAAATTAGTTAAAACTCAAATTAATATTAGCAGAAATATATCCCAATGTATCCTTCTCAGGGATTACATCCTTATTATTGATTTTTTAAGAGGAAGTAATTTATAGCAACATTTGAAGAATGATGTCTCTGTAAGATTTCCTGTTGAATTCAAATTAGGAAATTTACATTGAGAGCGTTAAGTATATGTTAAATTTACAAAGGAGACATTGAAAGCATATCTCTGTGCTTTTAAATTTTCACAATAAAAGCAGAAGTGATTATGCCACGAGCATGCCTTTGCCTTTATAGCTAATCATATTCTACAAAGAAAGAAAAGTGACTCGGGAGGTAAGAGGAGCTAGTGAGTCTTATAGTTTTGAGGGAGGTGGTTCTAGATAGACTGAGGGAAAATCTGAGATGCAGCACTTAAACACTGATTCTTTTTTGAATCTTGTGAAGGCTATCACCTATTTGATTTTATCCTCCAAGCTGATTCATGTGCATTAATGTTGAGAGAAAAGAAGAAACAGTTAATATTTTTTATCACCTTGTAGATTATCTTCAACACAAAATGCTAGTTCACTTAAAAATTGAAGGTTATTGAATGCAAGACCTGCTTCTCTAGTGTATTCCAAATGAATAGAAATCAGATTTATTTGTACAGATCTATTTTTCTTGGGAAATAGAAATTATTGATTTATACTTCTTCCTAGTGTTTGTCTCTCTCCTGCTCCCTGCTTAAGTGAGAGTAGATGTGAATGAGAAAAGAAATTCTGCCTTTTCGTAGCTAAGATGTCACACACCTGTGGTACAGAAAAAAAAATCGTTTTCAAACTTCCCTATCTTCTCTGGCCTAATATTTGATTTTGATACTTTGTTTGAGGGAATTTAATGTAATTGAAAGTGAAAGTGAAAATTGCTCAGTCTCTCCAACTCTTTATGGCCATAATACTGGAGTGGGTAGCCGTCACCTTCTCCAAGGGATCTTCCTGATCCAGGAATTGAATCCAGGTCTTCCACATTGCAGGTGGATTCTTTATCAGCTGAGCCACAAGGGAAGCCCAAGAATACTGGAATGTGTAGCCTATTCCTTCTCCAGGGGATCTTCTCAACCCAGGAATTGAACGAGGGTCTCCTGCATTGCAGATGGATTCTTTACCAACTGAGCCATCAGAGAAGTCCCTAAAGTAATTGACACATTTCTAATTTGTTCTGTGTATTATTTCATTCATTGTAATTCATCAATATGATTGAATTTGAAAAATAACCATGCTTTATTAAAATCTAATTTTACTTACGTTTTATGATGTTCTGAATAGTCAAATCACCTTCAAAGCATAAAAGTATACAACTATTTATTACTTTTGATTTTTTTTCCATTGATTGGTATAAAGTATACTTTGGTTTTTGGGAACTTTTGGGGGAAGAGAAAGTTTCTATCTTTCAGAATCCTTCCTCTGTAACTATGTTTACAACCAGTCACATAGACTTTTTTATAATTACATTTAACCTAATTGAAATACAATAAAATAAAAAATGTACTTCCTTAGTAACACTGACCACACTTCAGCTCCTCAAATAGCCTATGTGGCTAGTAGCTACTATATTTGACAGGACAGTCATCAAACGTTTCCATCATCATAGAAAGTTCAGTTGGACTTCTATTCAATACATGTGAATGCCTTTGGAGAATAAAATCAAATAGATGATAACCTTCACAAGCTCCAAACAGGAATCAATGTAGAAGCCTCTTTTGCTATTTTCATCATTTACATCTGAAGTCTTAATAATTTAGAGACAGTAATTCTAGCTTTCTTATGAATTACTGTACTTATTTTGAACTGTTTTTGTCTCTGTTAAAACACATTTCTAGTTTGAATTTATGATCTTGCGATGACAAATGTTAATCTCAGAATCTCATATTTTTTTCTGATTTATCTGAAATATTTGTCAAAGTTCTTTAATGTTGAATTACTTAGTTCTTTTAAACAGAGGAGAGAACTTTTAATTACTAGGTGTTGAATTTAGAAGTTATGATTTGTTTTGCTCATTTCTTAATTCTTTAGCTTAATTCTTATAGAATCTGTCTATAATAAAGTAAATAGGCAGAGACACTAAGATTCTGTATTGTTTCTGCAAATTTTTGCAGAAGCCCTATTTAAGTAAAACAAATCACAAGCTTATGCAGTTCAGCAAGCTGTAAACACCCACCTCATAACAAACATTCAATTAATAATTAGTCTCTGTTGAATTAATTGATTCTAATATTATGGAGATAAAAATAATTGATATTTACTTTTTTATGATCTCTTACTCTTGAGGCAGGGAGAAATACTCATCTAGAAATTAGTGTGTAAATGAAAACTACTGTACAAGCTTCCCTTGGGGCTTCCCTGGTGGCTCAGACAGTAAAGAATCTGCCTGCAATGCAGGAGACCCAGGTTCCATCTCTGGGTTAGGAAGATCCCCTGGAGAAAGGACTGACTCCCCACTCTAGTATTCTTGCCTGGAGAATTACAGTCCATGGTTCACAGAGTCAGAAATGACTGAGCAACTAACACACATATATAGTACATTTTAAGAGGTATATATAGTGTGTGTATGTGTGTGAGAGATTATTTTAATGCCAGGTCACTACTCTATATTGTGTAACCTGACAAAATTATTTATGTATTCAAACCCTATTTTGCCAAATAAGTAAAAGGAGAAATTACCATTATTAAAGTAACTTGAAAAAAATGCCTTCAAACCACTTAGCACAGTGTCAGAGATACTCGAAAAATACTATGTATTATTATTATTCATCATTAGTAGTAATAATAATATAACAGTCACAAATAAAAGTATATTCTTATGAATATTTTGTAACATGGAAGTACAAACTATGTGGACATCCAATGTTTTATTTATTTTTAAAACAAACTCAGAAATGTTTGGAAATGAATAAATGTATAACTACATTTATGTTTACGCCATATTTATAAAATATTTAATAATGTGTTATAAATGGAATAAATGGTTAAGAATAGTATCCTCATGAAGTTCTATTTATTTTCATAGACTAGTAGAAAAGCCAGTTTTGTCAACAACCAAAAATTCAACAAGCACGTCTTTCACTTTTATGCTTTTAACTCTCTTTTGCACTTGTCTTTTTTCTCTAAATATATATCCACCTCTTAAATTAACCATTGTTCTTGGACAGAGGAGGGCTTCCCTGATAGCTCAGTTTGTAAAGAATCTGCCTGCAGGGCAAGAGACACCAGTTCGATTCCTGGGTTGATCCCCTGGAGAAGGGATAGACTAACCATTCTTCCCTTGTGGCTCAGGTGGTGAAGACTTCACCTGCAATGCGGGAGACCTGGGTTCGGTCCCTGGGTTGGAAAAATGCCTGGAGAAGGGAAAGGCTACCCACTCCAGTATTCTGTCTGGAGAATTCCATGGACTGTATAGACCATGGAGTCACAAAGAGTTGGATGTGACTGAGTGACTTTCACACTTCACTTGGACAGAGGAGCCTGGTGGGTTATAGTCCATGAGGTTGCAAGTAGTCAGATATGACTGAGCACACACACTTCATGTGGTTAAAACACTATGAGTTTTACTTACACATTTTGCATAAATATATTATGTGTTCATATTTAATCACTGTCTATGCTATGCTTAGTACAGTGCTTGTTCATCTAAAATGGCTAACAAAATTTTTTGAATTAGTAAACTCTGAGAATATTGCAGTGATTAGTTATTGCTTCATAATAAACCAGTCCCAAAGTAAGTAACTTAAAGCAACAACCTTTTATTATTGTTTATGTGTTTATTAATAAGCTGGATTCCTTATGCAACCATGGGTAGCTCTGAGTCTGGTGGGTAGATTTGCTGCTCTTGGTTGGCCTAACATTACTTGAGCCTTCACTGGACAAGCTAAGCTTACCCACTTTTGATCACTGACTCCTCATCACCCAGCAGTCTAGCATTTGCTTACCTTCATGGTGGCTGAGCAGCATATTCAAAGAAGAAAAACCTCTTGTGGTTTAGGCTGAGAACCTCAAGTGCATGCATATCCTTATTTTATGCTCTATTTGATCAGGAAAAAAAAAAAGAAAGACTATTACAAGGTTCATTAATAGAAGATGAAGCACAGTCACATTGTAAGGTCATAGCTACAGAAAGTGTAATAATTGAAACCATTTTTGTAAATAATCTACCACAGGCTTGTCTACTTTATTCTTTTTTAGCCAGTTCTTGCCCCAGGAAGCTGGCATTATGAATTCCATAAATAGAATTCTGTGACTCACTGAATTTTCCTGTTGTCTTCACAGGCGAGGTACCAGCAGGGAAAAGAGGGCAAGGAGTGTGAATTTGTGGGTATCTGTTTTTCTACTTCTGTCTCTGTTGAGCTGCTGTGGACTGGCTTTGTTCCCCTACCCAAGGAGCACTAATTCTTTAGTGCTCACTTAAAAGTGTGTATCTTCTGTCTGAATTCTGCTAATTACCTTATCTCCTTTCCCTTCAAGACTTTGACTGCAAAAGGCTCTCTGGCTCCCAAATTTTGCCAGTCTCTGGATTCTTTCTTACCTTGCCTACTCTTGATTCTCTTAAAAACAAAACAAAAAAATGAAAAAGCTGATCACACCTTCCTAAGTGCTCCATGATTTAACTTTCATCAGTTATCTCACTGAGTATGTTGTTCGTTTCCCACTGAAATCCTCACACAGGTAGAAGGCCTATTTTGTTTCCAACTTTAACTTTTGTATTCAGTTGAGGTATCTTTACTTTAAAAAATTAACACACAGTCAAAAAATTACATATGCCCAGATTTTTTCATGCATTTCCATTTCATGAGCCTTGAAATAATAAAAGCACATAGCAAAACATATTTATGTATCTGAATAATCAGATGGTTAATGATAAAATAATCAGCGATACTTAAAATTACAGGTCATCCATTTGAATCTTGCCTCGTGTCTGCATCTTTCCAGCAACAATTGAAAATGTATATATATTTTTAATTTTAATAGCATATTAACTTTTCACAGTCCTAGAGAATGGGAACTCTAAAATCAGTTTGCCAGCATGATTGAGTTCTGGTGAAAGTTTTATTCTTGACTTGTAAATGACTGCCGCCTTGTATTCTGACAGGCAGAGAGAGCTCTGGTGCCTCTTCCTCTTCTTGTAAAGGCACTAATTACATCAGGAGGCTGCACTCTCATGATCTCATCCAAACCTAATTGTTTCAATTTGAAATAATTCAATTGCATAAAGGCTCAGATCAACTATTTATTTGTGACTTTCTTTTATCTGTGATATGGGACTTACCTTATAAGGTTTTGATGAGAATTAGGCATGCATGCTAAGTTGCTTCAGTTGTGTCTGACTCTGCGACTCTATGGACTGTAGCCCTCCAGGCTTCTCTGTCCATAGGATTCCCCAGACAAGAATACTGGAATGGATTGCCATCCCCTCCTTCAGGGGATCTTCCTCATCCACAGACTGAATCCATGTCTCTTATGTCTCCTGCATTGGCATGTGGGTTCTTTACCACTGGTGCAATCCGGGAAGCCCCAAGGATTATGTAATATTCAATATAAATTGTCTGAAGAATGTCTGAGAAATTTTAGCTGCTTAATAAATTTTATCTATTAGTATACCAATAGCAGTAGCATTAATTGTAGAATAAAAGCCCTGGTTAAGAAATATTTGAGTATGAAAACATATATACACATGTATAATCTTTCTAATATTGTTTTCAGTGCTATGATTCTATCAAGTTTTATGACATAAATTAATCATTCAACTTTCATAAAATATTTTAGATATTTCTAATATCTTCCTATAAAGAAATACCACTATAATCAAAATCTTTGCACATAATTATTTTGTAATTAAGATTATTACAAAAAAAGGAGACCCAAAGAATTGTAATTGTTAGAACAAATTACACAAACTTAAAAAAAATCTTACATATATATTCCTATTGCTGTCCAGTTTCATTTGACTGCTTAAACCATTATGAGTCAAGTATGAAGGGCCTCATTTACTACAGCAACATCCATGTCATCATTTTGAAAGTGTTTACTAATCTTATAGATGGAATAACATGCTTTATATTGTTCTCTGTGTTATGGGGAGATCTTTTGTATTAGATGCAGCCCCTATACCCTATGAGAAGTTTAATTTTTAAAAAATTTTAAGCCAGACATTTTTTCCATATACTTGTTAACCATTAGTATTTTCTTCTACTCTGAAATAACCACTTCTGTCATTTGACTCTTTATGTACTGCACTCATAGTGTTTGAATACTAATACTCCAGCTTCATATTACTTCTCACCTCTCAAGGTCTATATTTTATAAAGCAGCTTCCTGGACTTTGCTAGATTTAACCTCTTCAGGGCATGCACTTACACCATTGAGGCTCACTCTGCCTGGAATGTTCCTTTCAGAAGTGTTGCTCACTGTCATTACCACATTGCTCTGTAAAGACCAGTGACAGCCTGTGGTTTTATTTCTCAAATTGTGCTGACATGGTTGTTTTCTTTCTGGGACATTGTGTTTGTAGTTCATGACAAGAGAAGACATGTTTCCTTTTTTGTCATCTCATTTCAAACAGCAAAATAATATTTTGCTATTTGCAGTACAGAGCTATATTTTTAATGCCTCCAGGCATAGTGGAAGGACTGATGTATAACTAAAGGGGAGTTTGGCTTCTTTGATTCCAATTTTAAATATAGGTCTCTGAAAACTAGTATGTATCACAGGTAAAAAATTGTATGTTAAAAAATAAAGCAACATTAGAAACTGTGATGTATACGTGGCTGAAAGTTGACTAGTTTTCTTTACTGAAGTATTTATAAAACCAAGAAAGGGTTTACAAAATGTCTCTGGATCACTTCGGCAGAATGCGGTCAGGTAAATCCATAAATGATTTATAAGGAAGGGAAGTAAAAATTACTGAGGTCAGTTTTTCATGGAGATAGATGTGAACTTGAGCATGGATTCCAATGACTGATATTTCATGTAAGTTGTTTATATACAATGACATAAACAAACCTTTGTGTTCAGACTCAGGAATCTAGGTGGATTCAATATTAACTCAGATTGTCCCTCTATATAGTGACAATGGTTTCATTTGCAGAATGAAAATCTATTGTTATTAAATGAAAATATTTAGGCGGTTTAAAGGTGTCACTCAATATGATATTTATTATGTGCTCACTGTGTATTAGCACTGGGCATAGGCTTTCAATTACAGATTCAGTTACAACACTTTGAGTTGCATGTGTGATGTAGTAATGAAGATGATGTAGGAAATTAAATAATATAAAAACAGTGACTATGGAAATCAGTACATCCTATTCCAAAATCCTTTTTTTTTTCCACTATGACACATTTTCTAGAAAGTGAGTTACTTCATAGAAATCTGAGATATCTTTGTAATACACTATTTTAAAATCTTATGTTCTCATGGGCAAATTTGATATGAAGAGATGAGGATGGTGAAGATGCCACACTGAATACCTCATATGCCATAAACATTTCAATATATACTTCATATACCTTACCTTCATTAATTTTCAAAAGAGCCATTATCGCAGAAGTGATGTTATGCACACTGTACAAGATGAAGAGACAAAAGCTTACATACCTTCCACCCATGATCATCCTAGCTAACAAATACCTCGGCCAAAGTCTAGACATATGGCTTATTCACACATGACCATAATTATTATAATTCTACATAGTAATCTGTATTAAATAGAAATTACTCAAGTGTACATGAAAGACATATCACAGGCCAAAAAGCATGCCACACATGTAACACAGTTCAGTTGCTCAGTCGTGTCCTGATTCTTTGCAACCCCATGGACTGCAGCATGCCAAGCTTCCCTGTTCATCACTCCTGGAGCTTGCTGAAACTCATGCCCCTCGAGTCAGTGTTGCCATCCATCCATCTCATCCTCTGTTGTCCCCTTCTCCTCCTGCCTTCAATCTTTCCCAGTATCCTTTTTCAAATGAGTCAGCTCTTCACATCAGGTAGCCAAAGTATCGGAGCTTCAGCTTCAGCATCAGTATGCCCAATGTATCTTCAGGACTGATTTCCTTTAGGATGAACTGGTTTGCTCTCCTTGAAGTCCAAGGGACTCTCAAGAGTCTTCTCCAACACCACAATTCAAAGGTGTCAATTATTTGGTGCTCAGCTTTGTTTATGGTCCAACTCCCACGTCCATACATGACAGTTGGAAAAACTATGGCTTTGACTAGATGGACCTTTGTCGGCAAAGTGATGTCTCTGCTTTTTAATATACTGTCCAGGTGGATCATAGTGTTCCTTCCAAGGATCAAGTGATTTTAATTTCATGGCTGCAGTCACCATCTGCAGTGATTTTGGAGCCCAAAAATGTAAACTCTGTCACTGATTCCATTGTTTCTGCATCAGTTTGCCATGCAGTGATGGGACTGGATGCCATGATCTTAGTTTTTTGATGTTGAGTTTTAAGCCAGCTTTTTCACTCTCCTATTTCATTTTCATCAAAAGGCTTTGTAGTTCCTCTTTTCTTTCTGCCATGAGCGTGGTGCCATCTGTATATCTGAACTTATTGATGTTTCTCCTGGCAATCTTGATTCCAGCTTGTGCTTCTTCCAGCCCAGGGTTTCTCATGATGTACTCTGGCATATAAGTTAAATAAGCAGGGTGAAATATACAGCCTCAACATACTCCTTTCCTGATTTGGAATCAGTCTGTTGTTCTATGTCCAATTCTAACTGTTGCTTCCTGACCCGTGTATAGATTTCGTAGGAGATAGGTCAGATAGTCTGTATTCCCATCTCTTTAAGAATTTTCCACATTTTATTATGATCCACACAGTCAAAGGCTTTGGCGTAGTCAGTAAAACAGAAATAAATGTTTTTTTTAGGAATTCTCTTGCTTTTTCTATGATCCAGTGGATGTTGGCATGTGATCTCTGGTTCTCTGCCTTTTCTAAATCCAGGTTGAACATCTGGAAGTTCATGCTTTACGTAATGCTGAAGCCTGACTTGGAGAATTTTGAGCATTACTTTGCTAGTATGTGAAATGAGTGCAATTGTGCAGTAGTTTGAACATTATTTGGCATTGCTTTTCTTTGGGATTGGAATGAGAAGTGACCTTTTTCCAGTCCTGTGCCTGACAGTCCTGTGACATCACCCATATCACTTTCATTATATTCTTGAGGTTAATGAGGTCCTAATAATATAATGTACTTCTCCCTGCTCCCTTGAAACTTGGATAGCTCCACATACTTATCTCACATTTTTTAAAGAAAATTCAGAGCTTTAGGTACAATGACAATTGAGAAAAAAACAATATAGTGAAGAATTCAGGAGATTAAATATCACTCTTAAAACACACGTCACAAAGCTCTATATTCTTAGCACTCCAACATTTCAGCAGCTGTGTGTTTTGTCACTTCAGTATTTTATCTTAATGCTTTTTAACATAGTTGCATTTAATTTTTTCTGTTGAATTAATTGCCTCCTTCTTTGCATGCTTCACCAAAGTCTGTCTAAATTAGGAGTGGAAGATTCACACAAATACACACTTGTCTCAGCTAGTGAACCTCAGTTTGCTGATTGGCTGAGACACATTCTGGCTTTCATTAGAAACCTAGATTGCTGGAAATGTTTCACTCTTTAGCTACCAGAGGAGACACAGTTGGAGCTTGCTATGCTGCATGCACTGCATTCTAAGGCAGGCTAATCAATCTAATTCTGTCTAAACCTATTTACCCTGTCCAAGAGATCTGCTAATAAGGAATGCCAGTAACTCCTAGTTCTTGACACTGCTCTCCAAAAGTGTGTTAATGAACCAATTTAAAGGGACATGCTTGACATTTGCAAATTAGTTTAACTTGCTTGTTGGGGCAGCTTTATACTGCACTGAACGGGTATGGTTGTCAGTTAAACCATTCCTTCATGCGAGGTTTTTATATATATACTTCAGAAAAGTTTAAAAGATATCTTAATCATTGAATATGTTTATGCTATCATCTAGTATTTTTAAAGTTCCTTGTTCATTTATGATACTGAAGTTTAGAATTTTAAAAATATTACTCCTTCGATCTCCACAGTAATATTGGTCACTTGTGATGATATCTATTCTCAGATGAAAGCAGCAGTATTTTCACTAAAGTGTGTATTGTCAGCAATTATAGGTAGTTTGGTGCTTCCACCAGAAGGTACAGATGGTGGGTTTGGTGATGGAGAAAATGGACTAGAAAAAAATCAAATGAATAATTAAAATTTTATATATTTTCAAAGATATCAATTAAACCATTAGCTATTGAGAAAATTAATGAATATAATGGAGTTTATTCTGTCTGAGTTAAATTGATGATTAATAGTAATATAAAAAGCATTAAATCAAACGATCATAGGAGATGGTTGTGGATCTGTCTTAGGTAGATGCCTTTGGTAAAGAGTTGAAAGACAACCCTACATAAAGCTAAGAAAATTAAGAATATATGCGTTTGGTGAAAAGGTTGACTTCAAAAATTCAGTTGTCAACAAGGAAAACACTGTGGGAATGTGTCTTTCTTAAACTGAGATCTAAGTAGAAAAAACAAATGAACAACAACCAAAAAATCTTCTACCTTCAAATGTAAACATAAATCCACTCTCTTATGTGTTTCAGTTTCTTTGATTCTTATACAGTCCTCATATAGTCTTACATAGTCTAAGAAGCTGCAAGCTGCCAGATTAATTAAAGAGATTGGGTTTAGCAGTCCTCTGTGGAGTAATATACCCTCAATCCCCGCCCATAGACTTCATTTTGCAGATGTGGACCAGTAATGATTTAGCTATGAGTCCACAATCTAAAATTAAGAAAAATAAAAAAGCACCTTGAAACTGATGACTGTTTACCAAATCAGAAGTAATAACATGTAACAATTCCATCTCCAAGTGATAAAAATTATTAGTTTGTAATTCATCAATTATAACATGTTTAAAAATGCATATTGTTGAAGGAAAGAACTAAGAAAGAATGAACATAGCAAAAAAGAAAGCAGATTGGAGAAAAGAAACACAGAATTTCTAGTTAATCACTAAAATTTAAAAATCAGTTTATGGAATTAACATTAGATTAATAAACCAGGAAAATGGCTGATAAAATTGAAGATGAATTTGAAGATATTAATCAAAATGGGGTTCTCTAGTGGCTCAGAGGGTAAAGAATTTGTCTGCAATGCAAGAGATCTGGCTTTGATCCTGGGTCAAGAAGATCCCTTGGAGAAGGAAATGGCTACCCACTCCGGTGTTCTTGCCTGAAGAATTCCATGGACAGAGGAGCCTGGCAGGCTGTAGTCCATGGGGAACAATGAACTGGTTCAAAATTGGGAAAGGAGTATGTCAGGGCTGTATATTGTCCACCCTGCTTATTTAGCTCATAAGCAGAGTATGTTATGTGAAATGCCAGGCTGAGTGAAGCTCAAGCTGGAATCAAGATTGCTGGGAGGAATATCAAAAACTTCAGATATGCAGATGATACCACCCTAGTGCCAGAAAGCAAAGAGGAACTAAAGAATCTCCTCATGAAGGTGAAAGAGGAGAGTGAAAAAAAACTTGCTTAAAAATTGTAATTCAAAAAACTAAGATTATGGCATCTGGTCCCAACACTTTATGACAAATAGATGGGGGAAAAATGGAAATAGTGACAGACTTAATTTTCTTGGGCTTCAAAATCACTGCAGGTGGTGACTACAGCCATGAAATTAAAAGATGTTTGCTCCTTGAAAGAAAAGCTGTGACAGTCCTAGACAGCATATTAAAGATACCACATTCTCAACAAAGTTCTGTTTAGTCAAAGCTCTGGTTTTTCCAGTAGTCATGTATGGGTGTGAAAGTTGGACCATCAAGAAGGCTGAGTGCCAAAGAATTGATGCTTTGGAACTGTGGTGTTGGAGAAGACTTTTAAGAGTCCCTTGGACAGCAAGGAGATCAAACCAGTCCATCCTAAAGGTAATCAGTCCTGAATATTCATTGGAAGTTAATTATAATCTTCACTAGAGTGGTAGCTCTGGAGACAAAGCTAAGTTTTTTTTTTTTTTTTTTTTAGTGTATTTATACTTGCCACTCTGAGACTCCTGTGGTACATGACTATTGGAATGTGGTGGCATCACAGGGAAAGTTAAATGAAAAATAATTGCAAACTCAATAAATGATATGGGAAAAATACAGAACATCCTTAAAATTATATTTAAAAAAAATTAAATAAATGCTTTCTATATACTTCTCTTGCGCTTCCTTTTTAACTTGCTTAATATTTATGTTTGCAGTGGATCTTCACATATCTATAATCTGGTTAAAAGCCATACTAATCTATTTTCCTTTAAACTTTCTTCATTGATATGAAAAACAAATAATGAATACAATTATTTACTGTTCATCCTAGTTCAGGATCATTACATTTGAACTTTCATTTCTAATAAGATTTTTTAAAAACTTGCCAAGTGAACCATAGTTCAGCTTGAGTTCCTAAATATACAGTAAAATTCTACTGAATTTTACTATTATATAAAAAATTTTTCAGGTCAGCATTGTTCTTCTATATGATATAATTCTAACTTGTCAATATTCTAGTGAAAATCATCTGTATTTATGTTCAAATATCTTTCTTAAATTTTAGATGTTGAACTTTTAAAATTAATATGTTTGCAAGTCTCAGGTTAAAAATCTATGCAAAGTTATGATGGTATCTTTGTTCATTTAAAGTATATATCCAATATTCGATGACATGTATTTATTTTTTATTTTGTCATTAATAAACATTATAGAGTCATTAAAATAACTATGATATACTTGAATGTTACCTGGTTATACCACTATATGTTGCACTACTTTAATTTTCTGCTTGTGTTATCATTAGCGTCACTGCTAATATCCATTTGGTGCTTCAATGTCGCTTCTGCTTACAGAAACTGACAAATCATAGACAATATCCTTCTGAGTCCTATATTCTGTCATGTCATATAATTCTGTCTTTCAGCTGAATTTTTCTTTCATCCACCCTTTCTTTCTGTCACCTTATGCTTTGGAAATAATTTTTAAAAGGGAATGAACAGCAATGATATTATATATATGTGTATATATATAATACACATATTATATATGTGTATTTATGCTTTAATGCTTTCATTAATTATTTTATAAATATTGTTCCTTTTGAGGATTATTTTCATGAATTCTTATTTATCCTGATAAAGGCAGCTAGCCATTACCTTGGAGAGTACATTCCCCAGTGCTGCTTCCTTGTTTCATCTCTAGATCTAACACAATGATTTTATTGGCTTTGGTTTTTAGTAAGGTTTTGTAATTTTTTGTTTTCTTTTTTGTTGTTGTCCAGTCGCTCAGTGTGTCCCGACTCTTTGTGACCCCACGGACTGCAGCATGCCAGGCTTCCCTGTCCTTCACATCTCACAGAATATGTTCAAGCTCATGTGCATTGAGTCAGTCATGCCATCCAACCATCTCATCCTCTGTCCTCCTGTTCTCCTCCAATCTTCAGTCTTTCCCAGCATTAGGGTCTTTTCTAATGAGTCAGCTCTTTGCAACAGGTAGCCAAAGTATTGGAACTGAAGCTTTAGCACCAGCCCTTCCAATAAATAATCAGGGTTGATTTCCTTTAGGATTGACTGATTTGATCTCTTTGCTGTCCAGGGGACTCTCAAGAGTCTTCTCCAGCACCACAGTTCAAAAGCACCAATTCTTCAGCATTCATGGCTCCAGTCAGTAAAAAATTCACCTGCCAGGCGGGAGACCTGGCTTCCATCCCTGGGTTCGGAAGATCCCCAGAAGAGGACATGGCAACCCACTCCAGTATTCTTGCCTGGAAGATCCCCAGGGAAGGAGGGGCCAGGCAGGCTCAGTTCAAGGGGTTGCAAAGCGTCAGACACGACTGAGCTCACCAGCAGAGCTCAGCAGCCTTTTCTACGGTCCAGCTCTCACACTTACATTGTGCCTTCATTAAGAACAGAGACTTCTCTCCAATTTTAGCTAGCTCTTGGACAGGTAATGTGGAGTAAATATCTGTTAAAATAAATTCTACACAGAATGTTATTTTAAATATTAGAATGTATGTGTTTAAAATTATACACCCCAAATCTTGCTTCACAGCGGACTTTTCTATGGAATTTTATTTTTAAATAGACTGCTAAAATAAGTAGAAAGTGTTTTATCACATGGAAATATTTTTCTGTTTCAGAAAAAGGTATAAATTCAGTCTGATAAAACTTATTCACAGGTTTTGCAAATTTTGCAAAATGTTGATAATATATTTTATTTTTAATTAGAAATAATTTTTGGAACAAAGTTTCACTGAATTAGTTTGATAGAAATTCCTTTTTGCTTATTTTTAGTAAGTCACTTACTTTTTTATAATCTTATGCAATTATAAAATCAAGTAAAAGAATAGATTGAAAAACAGAAGTGAAACCGGTATCCCTTGAGGTCAAGGTTTAGATTCTGGAGTGACTGTGTGGGAAACACACATATAGGAAAGTTACCACTGTGACTGTTAGTTCAGTTAGGGATAATTTCAGCAACAATTAAAGTGAATTCTAAAGTAAATTAGATAAGAAAATGTCACTCTTTTATGTGAAGTAATACTATTAAAATGGTTGGTAGTCTTTATGCTCTCAGTAATGGCAGGGCTTTGGAAAGACAATTATGGAATTGTGGGGAGCATTTACAAATGTCTGCAAGATGGCTTCAGTCTTGGGCTTCATATTTTCAGTCAAATAGCAGGAAGGAGTAATTTTTCCATTTAATTTAAAAAAATAAAAATAAAGTTTTATGATTTTTACAATAGACGCATCTTATGTCTTACTGGCCAGGAATTTATCACATGACTAGTGAAGGCAAGAAAAGCATAGTCAGTTGGTTAGTCAGCTTACAGTGTCTGCTGTTTACGTTCTCTAAGTTCTTGTGAACTGACCATAGCTATTGTAAAGAAAGATGCACTTCTCTTACTTTTTGCTTTAAAGAACTTACAACATGGTTTCAGCAATTATCATATCAATGTATTACTTTTTAAAAAGGAAAACAAGCAAACACTTCTGGAAAATGTTAGCTAACATGTGCCTGAGGACTCAGGATGGGGAATACATATACACCCATGGCTGATTCATGTCAATGTATGGCAACAACCACTATAATATTGTAAAGTAATTAGCCTCCAATTAAAGTAAATTAAAAAAAAAAGAAGAATAGTCATAGTCATATGGCTACATGAACTGAGACATGGTATTTAGGGTCTAACCCTATATCCAGCTATCTTGAGTAAATAAAGTTTGTTGAAAATGTTTTCAGTCAATCCTCTTGATTCTAGTGACGTCAACACTACTATCAAAGACACTCAAGCACCTAATTCTTCAGTCTTTATAGGGATCCCCAGTGAGAAAACCCTACTAGATTTCTACCACCACCAAGAAAAAACTCAAATAATTCACTTTTGCTTTCTCTGATCTTCTAAATCAATGACAACTTATTTGTCTTCTTTCCACCTTCCAAATTTTTGCTAACGTTCCTCTGTCAGTTGCTCGTTTCTCCATGTCCTCCATTTTTAAAAAAAAATTTATCCCTCTATTTTCATTTTAATTTGGTTTAGGAGGAAAACACAAAAAGTGTTTTCAATCTGTCATGCTTATTTTTTAATAATGCCTCTAGTGTTTGTATCCCATTTAAGGATTGTTGTTGACCCAAACTAAATTTATGAAATATCAGTTCCGTGTAGTTGGAAAAGAGAAAAATCTGTGAGGGCATCCATTTCATATCCATTTACATGAATACCTAAAGGGCTCTTTACATGAAGAAAAACAATTGTTAAGTTAGATGACTGACTTTTGCTAATCATAAGAAAGAATTTTCCAGTTGTCAGAATTACTTAGAAAAAAATGCATTGGAATGCACAGAATTCCCTTAGTGAGCATAATTATATACCTGATACCCACTAGTAAATAATACTAGAACTTACATTGGAATTGTAAAACTTCAAAAGAGTGAATTTCTGGAAAATTTGAGAAAGACTCATCAATTAATGTATGGATGTGAGAGTTGGACTGTGAAGAAAGCTGAGCACCGAAAAATTGATGCTTTGAACTGTGGTGTTGGAGAAGACTCTTGAGAGTCCCTTGGACTGCAAGAAGATCCAACAAGTCCATCCTAAAGGAGATCAGTCCTGGGTGTTCATTGGAAGGACTGATGCTGAAGCTGAAACTCCAATACTTTGGCCACCTCATGCAAAGAGTTGACTTATTGGAAAAGACCCTGATGCTGGGAGGGATTGGGGGCAGGAGGAGAAGGGGACGACAGAAGATGAGATGGCTAGATGGCATCACCTACTCAATGGACATGAGTTTGAGTAGACTCCGGGAGTTGGTGATGGACAGGGAGGCCTGGCGTGCTGCGATTCATGGGGTTGCAAAGAGTCGGACATGACTGAGCGACTGAACTGAACTGAACTGAACATCAATTAATTCAACAAGTATATAATGAGAACTCATTAAGTGCAAAATTGGGTTCTAAGTCTCCTAGTAGTTATAAAAGATCTAGAAAGAGGCACTAAGCAGACACTGTCTCAAATGAATATGTACTTTTTGCTTTGCCTTGAGTTAAGCATTTTATGTATTTTTTTTTTTCTCATTTAATCGTTACAGCAACTCGATTCTTCATCTCTCATTTAGTAGTGAGGAAATCAAGCCTTAGGAAAGTTCATTATCTTGCCTAAAGCTACACAGTAGTATGTAGCCAAACCAGTATTTATAACCAGATCTGTCCTGCATCATATATGGAAAACTATAAAACACTGATGAAATAAATCAAAGATAACACAAATAGATGGAGAAATATACCATGTTCATGGATTGGAAGAATCAATATTGTCATAATGGTTATTCTACCCAAAGCAATCTATAGATTCAATGCAATCCCTATCAAGCTACCAACAGTATTTTTCACAGAACTAGAACAAATAATTTCAGAATTTGTATGGAAATACAAAAAAATCTTGAATACCCAAAGCAATCTTCAGAAAGAAGAATGGAGCTGGAGGAATCAACCTGCCTGACTTCAGGCTCTACTACAAAGCCACAGTCATCAAGACAGTATGGTACTGGCACAAAGACAGAAAGATAGATAAATGGAACTAAATAGAAAGCCCAGAGATGAATCCATGTACCTGTGGACACCTTATCTTTGACAAAGGAGGCAAGAATATACAATGGAGAAAAGACAACCTCTTTGATAAGAGGTGCTGGGAAAACTGGTCAACCACTTGTAAAAGAATGAAACTAGAACACTTTCTAACACGATACACAAAAATAAACTCAAAATGGATTAAAGATCTAAATGTAAGACCAGAAACTATAAACCTCCTAGAGGAAAACATAGGCAAAACACTCTCTGGCATAAACCACAGCAGGATCCTCTATGACCCACCTCCCAGAGTAACGGAAATAAAAGCAAAAATAAACAAATGGGACCTAATGAAACTTCAAAGCTTTTGCACAACAAAGGAAACAATAGGCAAGTTGAAAACACAGCCTTCAGAATGGGAGAAAATAATAGCAAATGAAGCAACAGACAAATAATCTCAAAAATATACAAGCAGCTCATGCAGCTCAATTCCAGAAAAATAAACTATCCATTCAAAAAATGGGCCAAAGAACTAAACAGACATTTCTCCAAAGAAGACATACAGATGGCTAACAAACACATGAAAAGATGCTCAATGTCACTCATTATCAGAGAAATGCAAATCAAAACCACAATGAGGTACCATCTCTCACCGGTCAGAAGCCTGTTTTCCAAAAGTCTACGAGCAATAGATGCTGGAGATGGTGTGGAGAGAAACCCTCTTATACTGTTGGTGGGAATGCAAACTAGTACAGCCACTATGGAGAACAGTGTGGAGATTCCTTAAAAACTGGAAGTAGAACTGCCATATAACCCAGCAATCCCTCTGCTAGGCATACACACCAAGGAAACCAGAACTTAAAGAAACACATGCACCCCAGTGTTCATTGCAGCACTGTTTTTAATAGACAGGATATGGAAGCAACTTAAATGTCCTACAGCAGATGAATGGATAAGAAAACTGTGGTACATATACACAGTGGAATATTACCCAGCCATTAAAAAGAATAATTGAATCAGTTCTAATGAGGTGAATGAAACTGGAGCCTATTATACAGAGTGAAGTAAGGCAGAAAGAAAAACACCAATACAGTTTACTAATGCATATATATGGAATTAGAAAGATGGAAATGATGACCCTATATGTAAGACACCAAAAGAGACACAGATGTATAGAACAGTCTTTTGCACTCTGTGGGAGAAGGAAAGGGTGGGATGATTTGAGACAATAGCATTGAAACATGTATATTACCATATGTGAAATAGATCGCCAGTCCAGGTTTGATGCATGAGACAGGGCACTCAGGGCTGGTGCACTGGGATGACCCTGAAGGATGGGATGGGAGGCAGGTGGGAGGTGGTTCAAGATGGGGAACACATGTACCCCCAGGGCTGATTCATCTCAATGTACGGAAAAAGCCACTACAATATTGTAAAGTAATTAGCCTCCAATTTAAAAAAAAATTTTTTTAAGAAAAGGTATGTTCCTTGTTTTCTTGTTTGCTCTTTCACCCTTCTTACACCTGTTTCCACATTTATGTATTACTTCTCAGGAATTGTAGGAAAATGATGTGGATCGTTTTAGGGAGAGAGAGAAAAAAAAGGAAGCCATTTAATCCCTTTTATTTTTTTTTTTTAAATTGTTCGCCTTTAATGAAGTATAATTAACAAATAAAAGTGTAGATATTTAAAGTGTACAGTGTGATGAATTAACATAAGTATGCATTATGAAGTGATTACTACAATCATGTTAATTAACACAACTATTATATAGAGTTTCTTTCTGTGTATGTGTCTGTGTGTGAAAAGAGTGGTTAAAGTTAATCTTGGAAAATTTTGAGTGTATAACACAGTATTATTAATTATAATCACCATGGTGTACATTAGATCCTTGGAGCTTATTTATCTTATAACTGAAGGCTTGCGCCCCTTGACTTGCATATCTTCATCTTCCACAACTCCTAACTCTTGATAACCACTGTTAACTCTATATTGCTAAGAGTTTGATTTTTTTTTTAATTCAAATTATAAATGAGACTATACAGTGCTTTTTCTGTCTTACTTATTTACTTAGCACAAGGTCCTCTAGATTCATCCCTGTTGTTGCAAATTGAGGGATTTAGTTTGTATGGTTGAATAATATTCCATTGTGTGTGTGTGTGTGTGTGTGTGTGTGTATGTGATATTAATGTGAAAGTGAGTCGCTCAGTCATGTCTGACTCTTTGCAACCCCATAAACTATTTGGCCCTGCAATTCTTCAGGCCAGAATACTAGAGAGGGTAGCCTTTCCCTTCTCCAGGTTATCTTCCCAACCCAGGGATCGAATCCAGGTCTCCCACATTGCAGGTGCATTCTCTACCAGATGAACCACAAAGGAAGTCCAATATTATATGTAATATTAAACACACACACACACACACACACACACACACACACACACACACACACACACACACACCCATCTTTATCTTCTTTATTCATTTATCTGGTGATGAACATCTCCATATCTTGATTATTGTGAATAATGCTGAAATGAAGAGCAATGAAGATGGAAGCACAAATATCTGTCTATTGTTTCCTTCAAATGTATATCTCGAAGCTGGGTCATACGGTGTTATTCTGTTTTCACTTTTTCTGTGAACCTCAATCCTATTTTCCATAGTGGCTTTACCAATTACATTTCCATCATTAGGTATCTTAGGTACCAATTTACATTTCCATTCTTAGGTACCTCAAGTATACTTTATTTGCTGTATTTTTGACAAAAGCCATCCTAATATTAACATTTGTAAAGTGATATTTCACTATGATGTTGATTTGCATTTCTGTGGTGATTAATGGTGTAGAGCATCTTTAAATGGCCCTTTTTATGTTTTCTTAATATCTTTTCAGGATTTTTACCCATTTTAAGTGAATTACTTTATTTTTATGTAGGTTTCATAAGTTCTTCAATATTTTGTATCTTACCTTCTTATCAGATGTCAGGCTTGCAAATATTTTCTCCCATTCTGTAGGATGCCTTTTCAGTTTCTTGATGGTTTCATTTGTTTTGCCAAAACTTTCGTTTGATACAGTCCCACTTGTTTATTTTTCTCTTGTTGCCTCTATTTTTTATATCATATCAAAAAAAAATCATTGCCAAGATCAAAGTCAAGGAAACTTTTTCTTTATTCTCCTAGAAGTTTTCAGGTTATGTTTAAATATTTAATCAATTTTGAGCTAATATTTGTGAGTGGCCCAATATTGTTATTTGGCATGTGTATGTATATCCAGTTTTACTAACACCGTTAACTAAAATGATTATATTTTCCCTGTTGTGTGTTCCTGATTGAAAGAATTGTGTGAGTTTGTATCTGGGATCTCTATTCTGTTTCACTGGACTGTATATCTATTCTTATGCCAGTACTATACTGTTTTGATTACTGTGACTTTGTATTATGGTTTGAAATTAGGAAGTATAATGTATTCATATTTGCTTTGGGCCTTAGGAGGCTTTTCATAGGAGTTTTAGAATTATCATTTTTTTTCTATTTCTGTAAAAATGAAGCTTTTGATAGGATTTATAGTTTGGGTAGGATTTACATTGAATGAACATTATTTTCAGTACTACTGACAACTGAACAGTATTAATTCTTCCATTCTGTGAATATGGGCTATACAAAATCATCCCTTAGTGTCTATAGGGGATTGGCTCCAGGAGCACATGCTTACACCAAAATCTATGAATACTCAGATCCCTTATATAAAATGGTGTAGTACAGTGACTACAGTTGGTCCTGTAAATCCATGAGTTTCACATTTGAGGATTCCATCAACCAGATGGGAATGTTGATCAGTGTTTTGTTGAACATGTATATTCAAAACCCACAAACCTATGCACTGAAAAATATCCATGTATAGGTGAATCCACAAAGTTCAAACAGTGTTACTGAAATATCAACTTGATTTCAATTTATTAGTGTCTTTCTCAACATCTTTCATCAAATGCTTATCATTTTTAATGTAAAGGTTTTCACCTCCTTAGCTAAATTTATTCCTTAGTATTTTGTTTGTTTTTAATGTTGTTGTAAGTGATATTATTTTATCTTCTCATTAGTTCAGTGTTAGCATGTAGAAATGCAACTTATTTTTATATGATCTCTCTATATATATACAGAGAGAGTGTATATGTGTATGTGTGTGTGTGTGTGTGTGTGTGTGTGTGTGTGTGTATACATTTGTTTTTGTTGTGTTAGATGGTCAGTTGTGTCCAACTCTTTGTGACCCCATATATTGTAGCCCACCAGAATCCTCTATCCATGGGATTCTCCAGGCAACAATACTGGAGTGGATTGCCATTCCCTTCTCAAGGGGATCTTCCCAACCCAGGAATCAAACCTGGGTCTCCTGCATTGCAGGCAGATTCTTTACCATCTGAGCTACCAGGCAAGTATACACACACACACATATCTATACACACATATATGTAATTATCATCTGTAGGAGCAAACTTTGTTTCCTTATTTGTGTATATTTTATTTCTTTTGCTTGCCTATTTTCCCTGGATAGATTTTTTTTTTCTAGTTTTGTGTTGGGTAGAAGTGATGAGAGTGGGCATCCTTATCTTGTGCCTGATCTTAGAGGAAAATCCTTCAGCTTTCACTGTTGAGTATGATACTAGCTATGGAGCTTACATATATGCCTTTATTATGTTTAAGTACATTTCTTCTATACCTGATTTATTCATTTATTGAGACTTTTTATCCTGAAAAGTTGAAATTTTCCGATTCTTTTTGCGTGGGTGGAGATATGATTTTTATCCTTCATTCTGTTGATATGTTTTATCACATTGATTTGTGTATAATTAACTGCACTTTCAACCTAGGATTAAATCCAGCTTGGGCATGGTGTATGATCCTTTTGATGTGCTTTCAATTCTGTTTGCTAATATTTTTTCAGGATTTTTTATCTATATTGATTAAGAAAATTTGCCTGTAACTGTCTTTTCTGAATATGTCCTTCTCTGGCTTAAGGGTAATGCTGGTCTGATAAGTGAGTTTAGGCATATTTCCTTCTCTTGTGACTTTTAGAAGTATTGGAAAGTTTTATTGATTCTTATATGCATGTTTGTTGGAATCCAACCATAAACCAATAGGACCAGTACTTTTTATGTATGTAAGGGTTTTTTTTTTTTCTTTTTCCTTTTCCCTTCGATTTCTAATTGAAAATTTTACTTAATATTGTCTGTTCAGGTTTGCTATTACTTCATGGCTCAGTCTTGCTAGATTCTATGTTTCTAGGAATTTGTTCATTTCATACAGGTCATCCAGGATATTGGCATAGTAATTGTAGTTGTTCATAGTGATCTCTCATAATAGTTTAGATTTTTGTGGTATCTTTATAATTTCTCATAAGGTATTTCTAATTTATTTACTTGAGTTTACTATCTTTTGTCTTAGCCTATCTAAGTTTGCCAATTTTATCTTTAAAAAACAAAAATGAGAAATATCTGTTTAGTTCTTTGGCCCATTTTTTGATTGGGTCATTTATTTTTCTGGAATTGAGCTGTAGGAGTTGCTTGTATATTTTTGAGGTTAATCCTTTGTCTGTTTCTTTATTTGCTATTATTTTCTCCCAATCTGAGGGCTGTCTTTTCACCTTACTTATAGTTTCCTTTGTAGTGCAGAAGCTTTTAAGTTTCATTACATCCCATTTGTTTAGTTTTGCTTTTATTTCCAATATTCTGGGAGGTGGGTCATAGAGGATCTTGCTGAGATTTATGTCGGAGAGTGTTTTGCCTATGTTCTCCTCTAGGAGTTTTATAGTTTCTGGTCTTACATTTAGATCTTTAATCCATTTTGAGTTTATTTTTGTGTATGGTGTTAGAAAGTGTTCTAGTTTCATTCTTTTACAAGTGGTTGACCAGTTTTCCCAGCACCACTTATTAAAGAGGTTGTCTTTTTTCCATTGTATATCCTTGCCTCCTTTGTCAAAGATAAGGTGTCCACAGGTTCGTAGATTTATCTCTGGGCTTTCTATTTAGTTCCATTGATATATCTTTCTGTCTTTGTGCCAGTACCATACTGTCTTGATGACTGTGGCTTTGTAGTAGAGCCTGAAGTCAAGCAGGTTGATTCCTCCAGCTCCATTCTTCTTTCTCAAGATTATTTTGGCTATTTGAGGTTTTTTGTATTGCCATACAAATTGTGAAATTATTTGTTCTAGTTCTGTGAAAAATACCATTGGTAGCTTGATAGGGATTGCATTGAATCTATAGATTGCTTTGGGTAGAATAACCATTTTGACAATATTGATTCTTCCAATCCATGAGCATGGATTTTCTCCATCTGTTTGTGTCCTCTTTGATTTCTTTCATCAGTGTTTTATAGTTTTCTATGTATAGGTCTTTTGTTTCTTTAGGTAGATATACTCCTAAGTATTTTATTCTTTATGTTGCAGTGGTGAATGGTATTGTTTCCTTAATTTCTCTTTCTGTTTTTTCATTGTTAGTATATAGGAATGCAAGGGATTTCTGTGTGTTAATTTTATATCCTGCAACTTTACTATATTCATTGATTAGCTCTAGTAATTTTCTGGAAGAGTCTTTAGCGTTTTCTATGTAGCGGATCATGTCATCTGCAAACAGCGAGAGTTTCACTTTTTCTTTTCCTATCTGGATTCCTTTTACGTCTTTTTCTGCTCTGATTGCTGTGGCCAAAACTTCCAACACTATGTTGATTAGTAGTGGTGAGAGTGGCCACCCTTGTCTTGTTCCTGATTTCAAAGACATACAGATGGCTAACAAACACATGAAAAAATGCTCAACATCACTCATTATTAGAGAAATTCAAATCAAAACCACAATGAGGTACCATTACACGCCAGTCAGGATGGCTGCTATCCAAAAGTCTACAAGCAATAAATGCTGGAGAGGGTGTGGAGAAAAAGGAACCCTCTTACATTGTTGGTGGGAATGCAAACTAGTACAGCCAGTATGGAGAACAGTGTGGAGATTTCTTAAAAAACTGGAAATAGAACTGCCATATGACCGAGTAATACTACTTCTGGGCATACACACTGAGGAAACCAGATCTGAAAGAGACACGTGCACCCCAATGTTCATCGCAGCACTGTTTATAATAGCTAGGACATGGAAGCAACCTAGATGCCCATCAGCAGATGAATGGGTAAGGAAGCTATGGTACATATACACCATGGAATATTACTCAGCCGTTAAAAAGAATTCATTTGAATCAGTTCTAATGAGATGGATGAAACTGGAGCCCATTATACAGACTGAAGTAAGCCAAAAAGATAAAGAACATTACAGCATACTAACACATATATATGGAATTTAGAAAGATGGTAATGATAACCCTATATGCAAAAAAGAAAAAGAGACACAGAAGTACAGAACAGACTTTTGAACTCTGTGGGAGAAGGTGAGGGTGGGATGTTTAGAAAGAACAGCTTGCATATTATCAATGATGAAACAGATCACCAGCCCAGGTGGGATGCATGAGACAAGTGCTCGGGCCTGGTGCACTGGGAGGATCCAGAGGAGTCGGGTGGAGAGGGAGGTGGGAGGGGGGATCGGGATGGGGACTATGTATAACTCTATGGCTGATTCATATCAATGTATGACAAAACCCACTGAAATATTGTGAAGTAATTAGCCTCCAACTAATAAAAAAAAAAAAGCTAATAAAAAAATAAATAAAAAACAAAAAAGAAAGAAAGCACAGCCCAACTTACTTTCTCTGATATTTTCTATTATTTTTCTCTTCTCTTTTATTTATTTTTCTGACATCTTTGCTTTTTCCTCTCTTTGCCCAAATTTGGACTTAGTTTGCTCTTTATTTTTTAAATTGAAACATAGTTGATTTACAATATTTTGTTTATTTCGGGTGTATAGAAAAGTGATTTGGTTATTTTTTCAAATTATTTTTCGTTTTAGGTTATTACAGGTTATTGAGTACAGTTCCCTGTGCTGTACACTAAACCTGCATATCTATTTTACAGTAGTAGTTTGTATTTGTTAATCCCTTAATCCTAATTAATCCCATCCCCACACCTTTCCCTTTCGTGTCTGTAAGTTTGTTTTCTGTCAGTTTCTATTTTATTTATAAATTCATGTGTTTTATTATTAGATTGCACATATATGTGGTATCATATAAATATTTGTCTGAATTACTAATATAACTTATCATATATTAATGTTACAATTTCTATGTCCATCCATGTTGCCATAATGGCATTATTTCACTCTTTTTTATGGCTGAGAATATTCCATGGATGTATATGTATTTTTTCACAACACAAAGACGTGTGCCATAACACTTCTTCATTATCCATGCATCTGTTGATGCACACTCAGGTTGTTTCTGTGTCTTGGTTGTGGTAGATAGTGCTACTGTGAACACTGGAATGCATGTAGCTTTTCAAATTAGTTGTTTTTTTTTTTCTGGATATATACCCAGAAGTGGATTTGCTAGGTAATATGGTAGTTCTACTTTTATGTCTCTACAAAGCCTCTATATATTGCTCCATAGTGGCTGCTTCAGTTTGCATTTCCACCAGTAGTGTAGGAGGGTTACCTTTTTCTCCATATCCTCTACAGGATTAATTATTTGTAGACGTTTTGGTGATAGCCATTCTAACTGGTCTGATGTGATACTAGTTTATTGTGGTTTTGATTTTTACTTCTCTAATGAATATAAATGTTGAGCTTTTTATGTACCTATTGGCTATTTGTATGTCTTTTGGGGGATATATCTATTTAGGTCTTCTGGCCATTTAATTTTTTTTTTTTTAATATTGAGTTGTATGAGTTATTTGTATACTTTGCATATTAAACCTTTTTGGCCACATTGTTGCAAATACTTTCTTCTATTCATTATGCTGTCTTTTTTGTTTTCTTGAATGTTTTTCTTGGATCTGCAAAAACTTTTAAGTTTAATTAGGTCCGATTTGTTTATTTTTATTTTTATTTCTTTTGCCTTTGGAGACATTTGGATCTGTTCTTGGTTTTATAGTTCCTTGAAGTATAAAGATGGATTGTTTATCTGAGGTATTTTTTTCTTTTTTTTTTCTTAATGTAGACATATATCATTATAAACTTCTCTCCTAAAACTGCTTTGCTTTATCTGAGAAATCTTGATATGTTGGGTTTTCATTTTTGATTGTTTCAAGATATTTTTTATTTCCCTTTTGATTTCATTGACATCAAATCACTTCAAATCCCTTTTGAATCATTGGTTTTTCAGAAGTGTATTTGATTTGCACATATTTGAGTTTTACAGTTTTCCTCTTGTTATTGCTTTCTAGATTCATAACAGTATGATCAGAAAAGATACATGGTATGACTTTAATATTCTTAAATTTGTGAAGAAATGTTTTCTGACCTAACATGGGATCTATACTGAGAATTTTCCTTGTGTACTTGAGAAGAATGTATATTCTGCTGCTATTGGGTGGAATGCTTTTATATGTGTATTAGGTCAGTTTGGTCTAACATGTAGTTGAAGTGCATTGTTTCCTTATTGATTTTCTGTCCGAATGGTCTATCTTTTAGTTCAGATGGTGCAGTACTGAAGTCCCCTACTATTGTTGTATTGTTGTCTGTTTCTCTCTTCAGATCTGTTAGTGTTTGTTTACTATATTTAGGTGCTCCAAATTTTGGTTCATGTTTACAGCTGTTATATTCTGTTCGTGAACTGACCCTTTTGTTATTATAAAACGGCTTCCCTCATAGCTCAGTTGGTAAAGAGTCTGACTGCAATGCAGGAGACCTGGGTTCAATCCCTGGATTGGGAAGATGGCCTGGAGAAGGAAATGGAAACCCACTCCAGTATTCTTTCCTGGATAATCCCATGAACAGAGGAGCCTGGTGGGCTCCAGTCTATGGGGTCACAAGAGTTGGACACGACTGAGTGAAGAAGTGCACAGGATGCATTATTATATAATGACTTTATTCAACTCTTGTTACAGGCTTTTGCTTAAAGTCTTTTTGCCAGATATAAGTAGTTTGGGTTTCATTTGCATAGACTATCTTTTTCCATCTGATCAATTTCTCTCTGTGTGTTTCCTTAAAGCTGAAATGATGCACTTGTAGGCAGCATATAGTTGGGTATTTATCCATTTATTAAAATGGATATAAATATAAATACATTTATCCATTTATTAAATCCATTTATTAAATGGGTATTATCATTTATCCATCCGGTCACACTGTGCTTTTGGATTGGCAAATTTATTGCATTTACATTTAAATTAATTATTCATTGATGAAGATTTAATAATACCTTCTTATTAATTGTTTTCTGACTAATTTTGTGGTTCCTCTCTTTCTTTCTTCCTCTTTTGTTGTCTTACTTTGTGAATTTATGATTTTCCATAGTGGTATTTTTTAATTTTCTTCTCTTCATCTTTTCTGACTCTATTGTTAGTTTTTGTTTAATGGTTGCCTTGAGACTTACATAAAGCCTTTTCTAGTTATTTTAAGTTAACAACTTAGTTCAACTGCATACAAAACTTCTACCCCCCCCCCACATTTTATTTTTTATATTTAAATTTTATATTTTTACCTTGAATATCCATTAAAATATTATACCTGTAGCTATTTTAATGTTTGTTATTTTACCTATATATTAGATTTAAGTGATTAACATCCTACCATATTATAGTATTAGATATTAGAATATTCTGAATTTGACTATATACTTACTTTTACAATGTATTTTTAATTTCTATATGTTCTCATGTTTTAATTAGAGTCCTTTCATTTCAACTTGATCAGTTTCTTTCAGCATATCTTATGATGTAAGTCTAGTCGTAATGAATTCTCTCTTTCTTTTTTTTTTATATGGATAAATGTTTATTTCTCCTAATTTCTGAAGAACAGCTTTGATGGGTAAAGTATTCTTGGTTGAAAGATGTTTTGTTTTTTTTTGTTTGTTTGTTTTTTCTTTTAGTACTTTGACTATATCATTCCTCTCTGCTGATCAGAAAAATTTCTTCTAAGGAGTTTTCTGATAGGCTTAAAGGTTACCTTGTATGTTAAGATATTTTTATGTTGTTTTTAAATTTTTTCTCTATGTCTTTAATTTTATATTTTTATTATAATGTGCCTTAGACATTTTTGTGTGTGTGAGGGGGAATCCATTGGAGGACACTTGAGCTTCATGATGCCTAAATCTCTCCCTAAATATTAACATTTTTCAGCCATTATTTCCTTGAATAACTCTCCTAACCCTTTTTCCCTGTCTCTGTGTTTATTTTTCACTTAATGGTTTCCCATAACTCATATAAAGTTGTTCATTTTTAAATTTTTTTTCTTCATTCTCTTGTGCCCCTCTGACTGGATACTTCCAAATGACCTGTATTTGATTATCCAGACTCGTTCTTCTGCTTGATCAAGTTGGCTTTTAACATTTTTTATTATATTTGTGTTTTTTTTTTTCATTTTCTTCATTGAATTTTTCAGTTCTAGGCAATGAAAGCAAAACTAAGCAAATGGGACTACAACAGGACAAAAGCTCTGCCCCTGTCTCAGAGAGCCACACCTCCTTTGCCATCTGCACTATTTTGCAATTGCTGTACTTGAGGGTACATGCTTGGAACTGTCAATGGCATTGGAGTGTGTGTGAGTGAGGTAGAGTGTTAGGGCTGCCCACTGACCAGTTGTGGGAGTGTGAAAGTGATGCATCCCTAGTGGTAACCTAAGTGGACTTCCTGATGGAATCTGCCAGGTCGTTAGTAGAGTCCATGTCCGTTTGGTGTCCTCTGAGAGCCCAGCAGACTTCTCTTCCCCAGGTCTCTCCACTCCCAGCTGGGCAGCACACCTCACTGTTCTGAATGGGACAAGAAAGAAGAGAGTCTCTTTGGCAGCATCCCACTCATCCAGAGAAACCGGATACTCACTCAAACTCGCACTTTTCCCCACGGGAGAAATCACAGTCCATTAAGGTCTTTATTGGCAGTGAGGTGCACTACCTTGAAGGAGGGTCTAAGTAGAGTGAAGCAGCTCCTCTTATCTTCTTTGTTTATAATCTCAGATTTTTTTTTTCTCCAACAGTGTGTTAAACTTTTCTACTAACACTAAGACTTCCACAAAGACACCATTTTCTGTGCATGTGTGTTAAAATTGCTTTACTTCCAGCTTCTGTTCTATCATTTTGCTGACATTACTCTCATCAATCCTGAATTCAGGGTCTCAAGGAATTTATGATTAATAATCACATTCAATGATTAATATTATTTTGTCCGTAAGATGGTAATGCAAAAATCTTTTCTGGTGTGCATCCAGATTTTTGCTAAATAATGCAGGCACATTCATGGCATTACTATAGGACATATAATTTTATAGTATAGAAAATTGTAGCTTTAAAAAAAAAAAATTACCTTACTGCCCTGAGAAGAAAAAATAATGATTTAGATTCAACACTGTCTGTGTGATTGGAAAAAGAAACAGATATTAAGATCTCTGGTTACTCAGAAATGTTTAAAAAGGGTAACAGATGCTCTTAACAAAAATGATTTAAAAGAAATATGCTTCATGGCAATACAGGGGAGTAGATTAACTTTCCAAGACTGCTTCAGACATATATATCACATTTGTGTGTGTGTGTGTGTGTGTGTGTGTGTGTGTGTTTACAGAAGCATTTCTCTGTCACACATATGCATCTGATCTTCAAAATAAACTTTAGCATGAAAACATTACTGAGATACTGTAACTAATATAGTATGTCTCTATGTTAGCAGTTAACTCTTATGTTTACTCTGAAACTTAAAATGGATCAGAGTTCTCTTATTAAATGATATCCTAGTCTTTATCATCCTAGCATTTACCACCAAATTATCCATACACTAGAGACATACAGTTAATTTAACTTATAGGGATTTGAGTCCCCCCATTCTGTTAACTTCCAGAGCAATATTATCAACAAATGATGCACATAACATGATTCACACATACACGCACACGCGCACACACACACACACACACACACACACACACACAAAAAGCAGGGCATATTTTTACAGCTATAGAGTTCTATATTAGCAAAGTTTTATTTTTCATTATCTATAAATAAAATTTTTAAAATTATTTTCTGTCCATGATAATTATATCTTTAGTACCAGATCTGTGGCTCCAGTTTTGAAAATTTTTCTTGTTTACTTTGTATTCCAGTGGTCTGTTAGGGACCTTGATTTCAGCTGCCTTTCTTTTGCTTTTTTAGATTGTTTTTATACCATAGATAATTATTAAATATATGTGACATAAAGAATACGGCATGGACATATATATGTATATTATCACTAATTATTAATTATCTGTAGTTATTGATACACTGAATATGCAAACACACATATATTGATATATATGGTAAGTGGCATGGTAATGGTAAATGGCACTGTGACTATATGATATTACCCTGGTAAGCTCTAGTTAGTTATATGGCTGTCTTCCTCATAAGATGGCTAATTGAGAAAGGGGCTATAGCTTATTAATCTTTGCATTCCCAAGGCTTAGTACAATGTCAGGTTTATATTATGCCCTACATGTATGTTTGCTGTCATTCTCTAAAGGGTGGTACAATTTGTTTGAAATTCTATATTGCCAGTAGTTTATGCCAAAACAAAGTAAAGTTGCTAAATATATTGTCACTTTTTCATAAGGTATTTGGTAATGATCACATTTCCAGCAGCCTTTTATTTTAAGCACAGATGGTGGATCTGAGATAGATAGATAGAAGAAAGTGGTGATAGATAAATAGATAGATAAGGAGGAAATCATTAATATAGAAAATCGAATAAAACATTTAGGTTGCGTCTGTGCCCTGGCTATTGTGAACAGTGTTTCAGTGAAAACTGGAGTGCATGTATCCCTTTGGACCATATTTTTCTCCAGATATATGCACACGAGTGGGATTGCAGGGTCGTATGGTGGCTCTGTTTTTGCTTATAAGGATCCTCCATACTGTTCTCCATAGTGGCTATGCCCAGTTTGCATTCCCACCAACAGTCTAGGAGGCTTCTCCTCTCTCCAGATTCTCTCCAGCATTTATTGTTTGTGGATTTTTATTTTTTATGATAGCCATATAGACTGGTGTGAGGTAATATCTCATCATAATTTTATTTTTCTTTAATATTAAGCAATGATAAACATATTTTATGTGCCTCATGGCCATTTGCATTGAGAAATGTCAATTTAAGTTTTCTGTCCATTTTTCATTAGGTTGTTTGTTTTGATGATATTAAGACTCATGACCTGTTTGTAAATTTTGACGATTTCTCCCTGTCTATGTGTTGTCTTTTATTTTTTCTCTTTTTATTGCAGTGTAAAAGCTTTTAAGTACATCCTGTTTATTTTTGTTTTTATTTCCATTATTCTAAGAGATGGATCAAAAAACATATTACTGCAATTTATGTCAGAGAGTGTTCTGTCTATATTTTCCTCTAGGATTTTTGCAGTATCTGGTCTCACATTTAGGTCTTTAATCCATTTCGAGTTTAATTTTCTGTATGGTGCTAAAGAATTATCTAATTTCCCTTTTTCACATGTAGTGAATCTGTGGATTGTCTCGGGTGGTAGAGTAATTTTGTCAATACTGATTTTTTCAATCAATGAACATGGTATGTTTTTTCCGTATGAGTCTTCTTAAATTTCTTTCATTAATATCTTATAGTTTTCATAATATAGGTCTTTTGTCATTTTATTCTTTTTGATGCGGTGGTAAATGGAATTGTGTCTTGAATTTCTGTTTCTAATCCTTTGTTGTTAGTGTGTAGAAATGCAACAGGTTTTTGTGTATTAATTTTATAACCAACTTTACTAAATTCATTGATAAGCTCTAGTAGTTTTCTGATAGTGTCTCGAAAGCTTCTATGTATAGTATCATGTCATCTGTAAACAGTGACAGTTTAACTTCTTTTCCTATTTGGGTTCCTTTTATTTCTTTTTCTTCTCTGGTTGTTGTGGCTTGGACATTCAGGATTTGTTGAATAAAAGTGCTGACAGTTGACATACTTGTTTTGTTCCTCATCTTAGAGGAAATACTTTCAGCTTTTCACCATTGAGAATGAGGTTAGTTGTAGATTTGTCATATATGTCATATATCTTTTTGAATTAGGGTTTTCTGGGGTGTAAGACCAGGCGTGGACTTGCATACAACACAGGAAACTTTTCAATATTCCATAATGACCTATGTGAGGAAAGAGTCTAAAAAAGAGTGGATATCTGTATATGTATAACAGATGCACTTTGTTTACACCTGAAACTAATACTTCATTGTAAGCCATTGTATCCTTTTAGACCATATTTTTCTCCAGATATATATATAGGAGTGGGATTGCAGGGTCATATGGTGGCTCTATTTTTGTTTATAAGGATCCTCTATGCTGTTTTCCATAGTGGCTATACCACTTTGTTTACTCCAATAAAGTTTTTATTTATTTAATTTTTTTGTATTTCTTTCTTTATTTTTTTCCCCCACTTATTTCTTAGTTGGAGGTTAATTACTTTACAATATTGTAGTGGTTTTTGCCATGTGTTGACATGAATCAGCCATGGATTTACATGTATTCCCCATCCCAATACCCCCTCCCACCTCCCTCCCCATCCCATCCCTCTGGGTCTTCCCAGTGCACCAGCCCCGAGCATTTGTCTCATGCATCCAGCCTGGACTGGCAATCTGTTTCACACTTGATAATATACATATTTCGATGCTGTTCTCTCAGATCATCCCACCCTCACCTTCTCCCATAGAGTCCAAAAGTCTGTTCTATACATCTGTGTCTCTCTTTCTGTCTTGCATATAGGGTTATTGTTACCATCTTTCTAAATTCCATATATATGCATTAGTATACTGTATTGGTTTTTATCTTTCTGGCTTACTTCACCCTGTATAATGGGCTCCAGTTTTATCCATCTCATTAGAACTGACTCAAATGTATTCTTTTTAATGGCTGAGTAATATTCCATTGTGTATCCAATAAAATTTTTAAAAGAAATTGAATAAGAATGCTTCTTGTCTTTTTTTTTTTTGGTTTATTTTTCTGTAGTCCAGCAAATTAAAGTTATTTTAAATATCTGTTACATGAATTCCTATATTTCATTTTTTAAACTTTGGTATAATATTTATTTCATTTACTTTGAAACTCCAGAAAATCATAATAGATAAAAATCAATGTGAATGTGAAAAAAGTGTAAATGTCTTTTTGTAGTTTCTTAAAGTCTACCAAGGAGATATATAACAGTTTCTCAGAACTTCACTGTGGACACATATATTCAGATGAGGAAATTTTTTAGTTTCTGTAACTAACATAACCTTGTTATTACACCTCTGTTTCATTAAATGGAGAGGTTTAGGGGAATTAAAGCTTGCCAATTAAATTATTTCATTTCTTTCACATTTAAATACCTGTATTTAAAAGCAGCGACTATTGATTAAAATGTTTAAATACCTGTATTTAAAAGCAGCGCCTATTGATTAAAAATATAATTCTTTCAGAGATTTTTCCTTCCCATCTTACTGTTTCCATCCGTGAAGAGTTTATCTGGTGTAGCAGAAAGCTTTTGGGATTTTGTGCAGAATGGAGCAGGATCTTGTCCTTGCGTATGTGCCCTTGCTTCGAAGTTCACCAAGGGAGGGGGCTATTAATTTCAAAAGAGAGATTCAGTAAAGAAAGGCTCAGTTACTAGGCATAGAAAATTTAAATGAGCAGAGAATGGATTTAGAGATGTGTGTTCAAGGTTAAGAGGAAAAAATACAAAGAATTGAGGATGACTTTGGGACTTTGGATTGAGGTCTAGTAGAGAATTAGGTTTCCCAGGTGTTGTTAGTGGTAAAGAACCCATTTGCTAATGCAGGAGATGCAAGAGATGTGTGTTCAATCCCTGGGTCGGGAAGATCACCTGGAGGAGGGCATGGCAAGCCACTCCAGTATTCTTGCCTGGAGAATCCTATGGACAGAGGAGTGTGACAGGCTACAGTCCAGAGGGTCACAAAAAGTCAGATATGACTGAAATGTATTAGTATGCACATACACTCATTCTCTTTGATAATTTAGGAAATGGCAGTCACCACCGAAGCGACTTAGCAGCAGCGACAGCAGCAGTGCTCAACCTGAATGATCTACTGTAGTAGCAGCTGTGGACAGACAGTAGGGGCTTGTGGCAATCTAAGATAGATGTGGAAAGCAGAGAAAATAGGGTATCAAAATCTTTATATATTCCTCTTTACTTTTAATATGATCATCATTCCTTTCCACTTTCTAATATTCCTGTTTGAGAAAGGCAGATTTGGCAAAATTGTCTGTTGTTATAAAGAAGAAGGATGAGCTGCTTTTTCTATTTCAGTTCTGCTCTCTTATATCTGTACAACACATGTGACTTTTCTACACCCAATCTTCTCTCTGGCTCTACTACTGAAGATTCTTGTTTTCTCATCTATTTCCAACTCATCTATGATGCTGAGTTCCTAAGGGATCAAACCTACAGAAATAGAAATACTGGTAGAGAGGCAAAATCTGATTCAACAGGATTTTGAACTTAACAAACTATAGCATAGCTGACAGTTGTCTTATATTTTCAAGACAGATGAAGAGAATTTGAGTGACATATTAGTGTACCTCATGGGTGAAATAAAAGACTTAAGGTTAAAATGTTATTTAATTGATTTGTGCTGTGCTTAGTCACTGAGTTGTGTATGACTCCTTGTAACCCCATGTACTGTAGCCCGCCAAGCTCATCTGTCCATGGGGATTCTCCAGGCAAGAATACTGGAGTGGGTCACCATGCAGTCCTCCAGGTAATTGATCTAGTCCTACTTTACACCTGATGAACTACCAGTGTTTTTAAAAACCCTTAAAGATTAGTAAATATACATTATCAATATAATAACAAAATAACCCTAGTATTTACAGAAATTTGCTATAAAAATGCTTTGGTAGTTCCTGAAACTAAATAAAACAACCTATAAAAAATAAAAATGATTTCACAATACATTCATATGTTCAATGAAACAAAAAAATTCTTTCATTCCTCATGCCTGCTCAGTCATATCAGACTCTTTTGCAACTCCATGGACTATAGCATGCCAGGCTCTTCTGTCCATGAGATTTCCCAGGCAAGAATACCGGAGTGGGTTGCCATTTCCTTCTCCAGGGGATCTTCATGATCCAGAGATAGAACCTGTGTCTTCTACAAGTCTCCTACATTGGCAAGTGGATTCTTGCCACCATAAGCCTTTTACAAAATCTTCTAGATCCTATGCTAAACTTAGCTGCACTGTTTTTTGAATTTAGAATATGCCAAAGGCATCTCTTCTAATAATAATTTTAAATTTTTTAAGAATTTATGTATTGTCTGGAAAAAGAGGCTTTTGGAAGACATAACTGTCTTTAAATATTTGAAAAGCTATCATTAGAGACAGCAAACTTTATCAAGTTTCTTTCACTGAAAACATTTAAAGCAGAAGCTACCTAATAGCAGGATACTGTAAGCAGAGCACTTAGGTAGGTGATTGAACTTGTTGACATTTACATCTCATTCTGTTTTATGTATTCTAGGATTGTATTGTGGTTTTTAAAGACATCACTATGTGTTTCTGAATAATAAGCAGAAGAGACAGAGATGGCTAAGTGAGGTTTTTATGAAATATTTTAAGAAATGTTAAAAAAAAAGAATGTGGCTTTACCTAGGAAAAATAATGTCATCTAAGTTTTATTTACAAAATTAGTCCCATTATTCAAATACCCTTTCCTCACATTCTCCTGAAAGACCAACATATTATAGTTACAGGCTGAGAAACTGCCATCCTTAGCGCTATTGCTTATACAAATTATAACATTCAATTAACTCCTTCCTATTACAAGTAGGTTATACATGACTATGGAGGATTAACGCACATTGAAAGAGAGTTACACCTATGTATTCAGTGTCCAATAATTATTTTGAATAATTTAATAATTTACCTTGAAAAAATGGTAATGAAATTAAATAACATCATTATGTATTTCTCTGTCATTTGAAGATAGCATAGTCACTATAATCTAATGAAAATATATTTCTAGTATTACATTGTTAATTAATTATTCTTTTAGGAACTATATTAACGTCACCAATTTACAGCTTTTCAACAGCTAAAATGAAAGATATGATATTAATGATATAAATAAATTATATTACTAAGAGAAAAGAGGAGAAGGAAGGGGATGCAGAGGAAGGGAAGGAAAGCAAAATGAAATAAAGGTCAAGAAGGAGGAGAAGGTAGTGGAGGAGAAAGAGACAGAAAAGGAAGAGGATAATTATTCTAATACTTTCTTCTCATTTAATTCTACCTTCTCCAGACCCTTTATCCTCTTTTCACTTTCGTATGTTCAGCATGTTTTGTCAGCTCTGTGATGCAGATATCTATGCTTACATGGTAAAATAAACAGGAAAATTTTGTTTTCTTTGTATTTTTCCTTGCTGACACCCAAGCATAAGCAAAATTGTACATAAGCAAATGAGCCAAATGATTATGGGTAATTAGCTGGTGGAATATATGAAAGCAAATTGTTTGCTATATATAATAGAAGCAGTGTTTTGGGTTTTTTTTTGTTTGTTTGTTTCTTTTTCTTTATAAAATTATATTATTAATGTATATCTGGAGCCAGCCATTTAGGACACTCACTCAAATTTAGCCAATTAGAAATCAACTCTGAGTATTTCTGCAAGAAGTTTTCTAGAATGTTCAAGTGGTTTTGTAGTCTTGAAAATGATGAAATTTCATCATGATGTTCATCTATTGATATTAAAAGAATGCAATAATTTTAAAATGATAACCTTTAAATTAGGTTTTTGTCATAGTATTTGGTATCATTTTGAACTCTATAATGTGGTAATTGATCTCATTGTTATTGTGTGCCAATTTCAAGACACATAATTTGCTTGGCTGTCATTTATCACACTTTTAATCTTCATTATTGATGACTATAGCTTTAATGTAGTTCTGTTTTGATTAGTGTAATGTCATTTCCAAGTTTCGTTATCTTCAAAGGATATAAGAATTGTGTCTCTTTTCCTGTCAAGTCTTACACTTTACATGGACACAAAACTCACTTCAAAGGATCCATTAAAATAAGTTTTATTATATAACCCTTGTTTAAATGCAATGTGATGTCATCTTGAAAAACTGAATATAGAATAATAAGAATCTTTGAGTAGTTCTAAGAGCTGACATATCTAGGTTAGTTCATTTCAGTTCCTCAGTCATGTCTGACTCTTGGCGACCCTGTGGACTGCAGCATGCCAGGCTCCCCTGGCCATCACTAACTCCCAGAGCTTGCTCAGACTCATGTCCTTTGAGTTGGTGATGCCATCCAACCGTCTCATCCTCTGTCATCCCTTTCTCATACTGCCTTCAATCTTTCCCAGCATCAGGGTCTTTTCCAATGAATCAGTTCTTCACATCAGGTGGCCAAAGTATTGGAGTTTCAGTTTCAGCATCAGTCCTTCCAATTAATATTCAGGACTGATTTCCTTTAGGACTGACTGGTTTGATCTCCTTGCAGTCCAAGGGACTTTCAAGAATCATCTCCAGCACCACAGTTCAAAAGCATCAATTCTTCGGTGCTCAGCTTTCTTTATGGTCCAACTCTCACATCCTTACATGACTACTGGAAAAACCATAGCTTTGACTAGATGAACCTTTGTCGGCAATGTAATGTCTCTGCTTTTTAATATGCTGTCTAGGTTGGTCATAGCTTTTCTTCTGAGGAGCAAGCATATTTTGATTTCATGGCTATAGTCACCGTCTGCAGTGATTTTGGAGTTCAGGAAAATAAATTCTGTCACTGTTTCCATTGTTTCTTCATCAATTTGCCATGAAGTAATGAGACTGGATGCCATGATCTTAGTTTTTGAATACTGAGCTTTAAGCCAACTTTTTGTCTCTTCTCTTTTACTTTCATCAGGAGGCAATTTATTTCCTTTTTCCTTCTGCCATAATGGTGGCGTCATTTGCATATATGAGGTTACTGATGTTTCTCCCAGCAATCTTGATTCCAGCTTGTGCTTTATCCACCTGACATTTTGCATAATGTACTCTGCATATAAGTTAAATAAGCAGGATGACAATATACAGCCTTGATGTACTCCTTCCCCAATTTGGAACCAGTCAGCTGTTCCATGTCTGGTTCTAACTGTTGCTTCCTGACCTGCATACAGATTTCTCAGGAGACAAGTAAGGTGGTCTTGTATTTCCATCTCTTGAAGAATTTTCCACAGTTTGTTATTATATCCACACAATCAAAGACTTTAGCATTGTCAGTGAGGCAGAAGTAGATGTTTTCCTGGAATCCTCTTGCTTTTTCCATGATCCAGCGGATCTTAGCAATGTGATCTCAATTGAAGCCTGGCGTGGATAATTTTGAGCTTACCCTGACTTGGAGAATTTTGAGCATTACTTTGCTAGCATGTGAGATGAATGCAGTTGTACAGTAGCATTGCCCTCTTTGGTACTGGAATGAAAACTAACGTTTAGAATTTCATTAGTTTGTAAAATTTTCAGAAAAAAGCAGGCTAAATATATATCACTTATTCTTATCTATATTCTCAGAGCATAGAAACATTTTTACTGGGACTTGAATTCTTTATTTAGTTGCCATATTCTCATGGAGGCATCATGAAAGAGCAAGATTTATGTAGTCAGATCAAGATTGTCTTCACAGTTCTAAAACTTACTACTATTTTTATTTTCTTAGAAAACTTACTCATTTTATGATTCTGAATCCCTGATCTATATAATGCAGATAATGACATCAAGTCCTTAGAGTTACTGTGAGGTGATAATATACAGAAAAGGACCTAACATATTGTCTGACTTAATCAGATTCAACCTATATTAAGTCTCTTCCCACCTTTATAATTTTATCAAGATGTTTCTGTACCATTAATTATGATAGTGTTTTGTGTCTTTTTTCTATTGAAATTGTTTTTATTTTCACAAAATTTCTCTTAATTATGATAAAGTAGGAGTAGATTATTTGGTTAGGTAAGAAATAGCCTGTCTATCACCCAACTTTTTTTTTTTTTTTTTTTAACTCTGGCAATCAGGTGGTAGGCATTGCTAGCTACCTACTTAATATTATATCCTTTTTCTGTTATCCCTCAGTGACACATATTTATTCATTTGGATAATCACCAATATAATCAACAAAAAATACTTAATTTTTCTAACCCTATTTTCTGAAGCTTTGAAATATTCTTGTCTCCTCCTATGTATTCAGTCTTCACCAAATTATGAACATTCTGCTTCAGTTATCTGAAACTCTTTTTTTTTCCTTTTAGTGCTTCCTGTACCTAGTCATGGGCTTCCCTGGTGACTCATAAGGTAAAGAATCCTCCTGCAATGAGGGAGGCCTGGGTTCGATCCCTGGGTCCGGAAGATCCCCTGGAGGAGGGTATGGCAACCCACTCCAGTGTTCTTGCCCTGAGAATTCTATGGACAGAGAAACCTGGTAGGCTGCAATCCATGGGGTCCCAAAGAATTGGACACGACTCAGCAACTGAGCACATACCTAGTTATACCTTTCCGTGATGCACTGAAAGACCCTTCTCTTTCCTTTTATTTTAATGTGTCATATTTTCTTTTAATTGAAATCTGTTTCCCAGATTTTCAAGAGCATTTATCAAGAAGTATCAATCATTGTTACAGATCTAATTTTAATTTTATATGGTCATGAAATAATTGATAGAAAACTACATTTTGATAACAAACGTGTTGTTGTTGTTTAGTGGCTGAGTCACGTCTGGCTCTTTTGCAACCCCGTGGACTGTAGCCTGCCAGGATCCTCTGTCCATGGGATTTCCCAGGCATGGATACTGAGTGGGATGCCATTTCCTTCTCCAGGGAATCTCCTAATCCAGGGGTTGAACCCACATCTTGCACCCTTCTCATAGTTAGCTTTCACAAAACTATCATGGTTATGACTGGTATAGCTTTTTTTGCTGCAGTAATCTTGACTAAGTATCTATATTTTAAACTTACACGGGTGATTGTAGTTTCCTTGTGACTTTACACTACTAAGTGGTTTTAAAATATAGATACATTTATAATCACCTTTTTTGATGATACTACTCCTTTCCTGAATTGCATAGTGACTATCTGCAACAATCCAAAAAAAAAAAAAAGAGCTGGATATTTTTTAGTACTCCCATGATGATTTTCCTTCATGTTTAAAATGTAAACATGTCCTTGCTGGGAACTTACTGAGTGCTAGGAACCTTACTTAATTTATTTAATCTTTACAAAATTTCAGGAAAAATAGCTGTTATTATTCTTATTTTAAAGGTAAAGACGTAGAAACTTGCACAATTTAGGAAAAATGCATTATAAAATAGATATTGGATACAAATGTTTTGTCCTTATAATTCTAAAGCAGGTGACCATCTTTCCTCTACTTTTTACTAAAATTTATGTGTATATATGACCAGAAAGATGAAGTCTCACATTACTGGATGAGCACCTGGGCTCTGAAACAATACCAGGTTACCAGAAACTTACCATGGGTAGCCTCCTCCCCAAAGTGCTCGGGAAGTAATGCAATAATTAAAAAAAAAAAAAATATATATATATATATATATATATATATGTGTGTGTGTATATACACACACACATAGTTGGTATTTCATATTATAATTCCACTGTCACTATGGAAAGAGGTATTACTTCAGTCATATGTTGGGTCTGGAGATTGAGTAGGGAAGAAATGGATTCCTTTTCTAGCTGCTGGATGTTTTATGTAGGAGATAGTGAGACTCCATTTCCAAAAAGATCATAAAATATTTTCTTAATCATTGAAACTGAAAGATGCAAACAGGCTTTGCAAAGACTGTTTCTCCTCTACTAGATATATCCTTCTTATGTTTAGTAAATAATGTCTGTATGTGTCTACTTCTTATAGTAATCACTGATAAAATGCTTTCTTGGCAATGTTTTTTAACTTTTGGTAGTTTCATTAAAGTTCATTATGCATTCAGGAATTTTGGTAATTTCCTATAATTTCATATGATACTGCTTTCAGAGCATAACTGTTATGTAGTGGGCATTTTATCTAAGATAGTCTAGCCATCATGTTTATTTTATAGCCGATATTTACAGATCTGTGTTTACAATTAACACGGCTCTCTTTCCAAATATGTCATTAATTCTTACCTATAGAACATTTAAAAAATAATAGGTCTAAAACTGTGTTACTATAACTTATTTAATAAAGTGGAGTAAAAATATTATAAATATGTGAGAAATATTTTTTTTTAAACCTGGGATTTTTTCCAGCAAAATACTTGGATAAATCCATTACATTTATGGTTATCATTTTCTTCTTTTATTTAATGAAGAGTTTAGAGTGGAGGTTTCCAAAGGTTACTTCTTGCTTGATCTTTATCCAGGATGATATTTTGGCAGTAATGGGATGTAAACTGTATTTTTAAGACAGTAGAATAATGAGATCTATAAATAAATATACTGTCTTTGTTGATTCTGCCATAAAACTATAGCCTTCTCACAGCGCTGGAGGCTGGAAAGTCGAGATAAGAATGCTTGCTGATTCAGTTCCCTACTGAGCGCTCTCATCTGAGCTAGCTGATAGTCCCTTCTCACCGTGTGCTCCCAGGGCCTTCCTCTGCTTTGGGCAGCTCTCTATTTTCCTTTCTTAGAATGTCATTAATCCCATCATGAGGCCTTCATGTCATGACCTAATGTATCCCTAATTATCTTCCAAAGGCCCCATCTCTATATCAATTTATTGGTGGTCATGGCTTAAACCTAAAAAATTTTGGGAGGGGGACACAAACATCCAATCCATACACATACAGTTAAATTGTTAACACATTGGATGTAACGTATTATATCTTATAGTAACTGGGTCTCTTCTAACTACTTTTGGTTAAGTTTTTGTTATGTATTAGTTAGAAATTAGGATCTGATTTAACTTCTCAAAAATTTGCTTTCTAAAAACACAAATCTTCAGACTTGAGAAATTTAAGTAACTTGATTAATTCAAATAAGAATCATTAAAGTAAAAGTCAACAATTAATGTAAACTATATCTACATGTTATATGGCTACATATTGTATTGTAAAAGTGCTATTAGAAAATTGAATATTTTTTCTGTTCTTTAATCCATAAGGGGAAAAAAAAAATTAGCTATCTTCCCATAAAGTGCCTAAAACAGAAAAATGTTGTCTTGCATGTGATAAATGAGCAGGTGGCTAAGCAATACATTTTGACTGAGCATAGTGGGTTCCCACTGAGGCTAACAACACTTTTTATTGATAATCTTCTACCATCTGTTCTGAAGAGTTATTCATATAAAGAAAAAGGTAGGTGAGAAGAAAGAATGCAAATAAGTGGCAGTATTTAAAATCTGAATCATGCTGTGATTTTGCAAAGTGGATCAATGCTACTGTTGCTTTTAAATTGCTTTTAAAACCATTATAGTTTTTGAGCCAGGAAATGTGATGGGTAACTACCATTGTTAGTACATTTAGTAATATGAGGAGAAAAGTACTTCCAGAAATGTCAGACTCGTAAATTTAAAAGATTGGTGAAAATAGTCCTAGTGTAATTTATCATTTCTATAGGACTGACACTTTGGCAAAAAGAAAAAGAATAATTTACCTAGTCATGAGCATCTCAATTAATAGAAGTAAAAGGGAAAAGTGATACTATACACAGAACAGGAAAAATTATGAAAGACTGCAAGGTTAAACTCAGAGTTGCCACCGCTAATTGGTACTTACTGGGCAGAACCATTGAAAGGTGAAAATGTAGTGGATCAATGTAAGACTAAATCTGGAAGACAAAGGGAAGAGGGATTTACCAGTGAAATCAAAGAAAAATAGAGCACCTGTGAGTAAGGGATTAAGGAAAGAGCTGAAGACGGGGGATGGGCTGGTGGTGAAAATAGAGAGATAAACTACTTATAGACAGATAAATTACTTATCCACAATTAGGAGGAGGAATAACTAGGTGTTTGAAGAGGTAACAAATAGGTTGACATCTCAAAAGAAAGACAAAAATTGCATGAGATGATGATTATTAGGATAAGAGCTATTGACTTTAGAGTGACAGTCCCAAACAGAAGTATTGACATTGTATTCTGGAATAGTGGACTGTAGATCTCAGTGACTCTTGTCAACAATGCCATGAAAATATGGGGGAAATCAACCACTTCAGAAGTCTGGCAGCTAGTCAAAGCTACAGAACTAACTGAAAACCCAGGAGAAGCTACATAACCTCCGTAACACAGTGAGAGGTCTGTGACTTGTCAGATTCGCGGCTATCCCATCTCTCCTCCCTTTCCAGCTGAAGGCCAGAAGCACCGCAAATGATGAGAGAGATGTAACCATGTTCAAGGGTCTGTGAAAAATCCTACCTGGAGAGCATAGTCAGTGTTTCTGCAAACTTGCGTTTCTTTGGGAAATCTCCAGTCTCAAAGAATGGTGACTTTTTTTTTTTTTTCTTTTTTTTTCCTTTCTTTTTTTTTTTCTTTTTTTTCATTTTTTTTCTTTTTCTTTTTCTTTTCTTCTTTTTTCTTCTTTTTTTTTTCTTTTTTTTCCCTTCTTTTCTTTTTTCTTTTCTTTTTTTTTTCTTTTTTATTTGACTCGAGTTCAGCTGTTGTAGGAGAAACCTACTTCAGATGCATTATTGAAACTTAGCAAACTGCTGGCAACATCTCCAATGCCTGAGGCTGTGATCTGGCCAAGACCAGGACTCCAACTCCCTCCAGCAAATTTGAAGCAGCCCAGGCTTCTGCTTCAGATGGGCAGAAGCCCATCTGCCTTCAGAAACCAGTTTGTGAGTGAAGTGATGGCACAAGGCAGGAGCAACAGTCAGTGATGGTCCCTCCCCCGAAATCCCCAGGGTGCATGGCAAAGCCCAGAGGAGCCATTTTCACAGCCCAAATGCTGGATAATGCCCATCTCAGCCAGCAGAAGCTCTTCTTCCAGGGATAGTTAACCACTGTGGGATCCCTGCTGATCATCACTGGCTTGATTCATGTCAGCCGTGGGGCTATTCTGGCTGCTGCCCAGAACTTTGTGGATTTTTCGAACACTTATCTGGTAACCCCTTGCCAGAGGATTGCTTTTCTTCATTGCAGGAGCCACCATCCTGACTGTGAAGACAAACTGCACAAGTCTAGAGTGAAGGTCATCATAGGGCTGAAGCTGGTCCGCTCCGTGTGTGCCTTGGAGGCTGGGCTTCGGCAGTGGGACTGGTTGCTGGCAGCCGGTGTGCCCAAGTGCCCCAGAAGAGTGTCTTGGTGCTGCCTCTGCTCTTCTCCATCCTGGAGCATGGGATCACTGCTGCATCCACTTTACGGACTTTCACATCACCTTCTCCTGTACATGGATGAACCTGAATCCAGCTGAGAACATTCCCATGGCTATAGCCCCTCCTGAAAATCCACCACAGCAAGCGCAGCCTCCTGAACCTGAAGCAACTGCTGTTCCTGAGAGTTGAGTTCAACATAGCCTCTGAGCACTTTTCTCCAGAACTCAGCCTCTGAGGCTCTGCTCTCTCCCCTCTATTACGACTCCAGGGTAATGGCCCACTCTTCATCACTCCCAGTTCCACAGATTACTGCTTTACTCTTTACACACACATACACACCCTGGCAAGTCCTTAGTGTCTGGGAAACATCACTTAATGTTGCTGCTTTGCTATCAATGAAAGGTTGACAGTTAGCTGGAATTGTTTTTTTCCTTCTTTCTTTCTTTTTTTTTAAATTTCAGTTAGTGTAAACCAAAACCCTTCTAGGAATTTAAAGAAAATCCCAGAAAATAAGACTACCACAGGAAAATCTGAAAATCTTCAATATATTTCTGTGTTTATAAAAAGCTTGATGCTTGCTCAAAGTTGTGTATATGCTCTGGAAGTATCTGGAAGGGAAATGGCACCAGTCCCTAAACTCTGGCAGACCTTAGAAGTCCTAAGCAAGCAAGAGGTAAACTCAAAGGCTGTCTTATAAATTGATGACACTAACAAAGAGTGGAAGACATGCACACAGGCATCTAGGAAATCTGGCCAGTCACTGACTAACAAATTATACTGACCCAATATTGCACCTTATAGTCAGTTTAAAATAATAAAGCACAATAAGCTTAAAAACTAGCAGAGTAGCAGATAACTCTATGGTTATACACGACAGACAAGAGAATCCACAGAATTGTTCCAAGAAAGTGCTAAAAAAAAAAAAAAAAAGTACAAATAAAAACACAATGATCCGCTCTCAAAAGCAAAACAAAACATCACAAGAAGCCTTGGAAAGAGGAGTTAGATACCAAAGTTGTTATAACTATGATCGAAAACGTCCAGTTTTCAATACAAAGAGGAAAATTCGTCACAACACACAGAAAAATAAAGTGTAGCTAACGGAAAATGTACGTGAGATGGTACAGATTTTGGGTTTAGTAGACAAAAGACTTTAAATCTACCTTCGTGATATTTCATGTTCCCTGCTTGCTTCCTTCTTTGTTGTTCAGCCACAAAGTCATGTCCCACTCTTCATGACCCCATGGACCACAGCACGCCAGGATTCCCTGTCCCTTACCATCTCCCAGAGTTTACCTAGGTTCATGTCCACTGAATCAGTGGTGCCATCCAAACACCTCATCCTCTGTTACCATCTTCTCCTTCTGCCTTCAATCTTTGCCAGCATAGGGTCTTTTCCAATGAGTCAGCTGTTCACATAGGTGGCCAAAGTATTTCAGCTTCAGTTTCAGCATCCATCCTTCTAAATAATATTCAGGATTGATTTCCTTTAAGATTGATCGGTATGATCTTGCTGTCCAAGAGACTCTCAAGAGTCTTCTCCAGAACTACAGTTTAAAAGCATCAATTCTTCAGTGCTCAACCTTCTTTATTGTCCAGCTCTTTCATCCATATATGACAAATGGAAACACCATGACCTTGACTATACAGACTTTGTTGGCAAAGTGATGTCTTTGCTTTTTAACACACTTTCTAAGTTTGTCATAGCTTTCCTGCCAGGAAGCAAGCATCTTCTAATTTCATGACTGTAGTCACCATCTGCAGTGATTTTAGAACCCAGGAAGAGGAAATTTGTCATTGCTTCCACCTTTTCCCCATTTGTTTGCCATGAAGTGATGGGACTTGATGCCATGATCTTAGTTTTCTTCATACTGAATTTTAAGTCGGCCCTTTCACTCTCCTCCTTCACCCTCATCAAGAGGCTTTTTAGTTCCTCTTAGCTTTCTGTCCTTATAGTGTTATCATCTGCATATCTGAGGTTGGGTTGTTGATATTTATTCCACCTATCTTGATTCCAGCTTGTAACTCATTCAGCCAGACATTTTGCATGATGTATTTGGTGTATAAGTTAAATAAACAAGATGGCAATAAATAGCCTTTTCATACTCCTTTCTCAATTCTGAACCAGTCAGTTGTTCCATACAGGGTTCTAGCTGTTGCTTCTTGACCCACATACAGGTTTCTCAGGAAACAGGTATGATGGTCTGGTATTCTCATCTCTGAAAGAGTTTTCCAGTTTATTATAATGCACAAAGTTAAAGGCTTTAGCATAAAGAATTAAGCTTTAGCATAAAGAATTTAGAATCCCTACTTTCTCAGCGATAGTTGGCAATTTGATCTCTGTCTCCTCTGCCTTTTCTAAACACAGCTTAAACATCTGGAAGTTCTCAGTTGATGTGATGCTGAAGCCTAGCTTCGAGGATTTTTAGTATAACCTTACTAGCGTGGAACATGAGTGCGATTGTCTGGTGGCTTGAACATTCGTTAGTACTGTCCCTTCTTGGGTATTGAGATGAGGATTGGCATTTTCCAGTGCTGTGGCCACTGCTGACTTTTCCAAATTTACTGACAAATTGACTGCAGTGCTTTACTATCATCCTGTTTTAGGATTTGAAACAGTACAGCTGGAATTCCATCACGTCTGCAAGCTTTATTGACAGCAGTGCTTCCTAAGTTCCACTTGACTACACACTCCAGAATGTCTAGATCTGAGTGAAACAGTACACTGTCATGGTTTGATTCGGTTCAGTTCAGTTGCTCAGTCGTGTCTGACTCTTTGTAACCCCATGAATCGCAGCACGCCAGGTCTCCCTGTCCATCACCAACTCCCGGAGTCTACCCAAATCCATGTCCATTGCGTCAGTGATGCCATCCAGCCATCTCATCCTCTGTCGTCCCCTTCTCCTCCTGCCCCCAATCCTTCCCAGCATTAGAGTCTTTTCCAATGTGTCAACTCTTCTCATCAGGTGGCCAAAGTATTGGAATTTCAGTTTCAACATCAGTCCTTCAGATGAACACCCAGGACTGATCTCCTTTCGGATGGACTGGTTGGATCTTCTTGCAGTCCAAGGGACTCTCAAGAGTCTTCTCCAACACCACAGTTCAAAACCATCAATTCTGCAGTGCTCAGCTTTCTTCACCGTTCAACTCTCACATCCATACATGACCACTGGTAAAAACATAGCCTTGACTAGATGGACCTTTGTTGGCAAAGTAATGTCTCTGCTTTTAAATATGCTATCTAGGTTGGTCATAACTTTCCTTCCAAGGAGTAAGCATCTTTTAATTTCATTGCTGCAGTCACCATCTGCAGTGATTTTGGAGCCCCAAAAATAAAGTCTGACACTGTTTCCTCTGTCTCCCCATCTAGTTCCCATGAAGTGATGGAACCAGATGCCAAGATCTTAGTTTTCTGAATGTTGAGCTTTAAGTCAATTTTTTCACTCTCCTCTTTCACTTTATCAAGAGGCTTTTTGTTCCTCTTCACTTTCGGCCATAAGAGTGGTGTCGTCTGCATATCTGAGGTTAGTGACATTTCTCCTGGCAATGTTGATTCCAGCTTGTGCTTCTTCCAGCCCAGCGTTTCTCATGATGTACTCTGCATATAAGTTAAATAAACAGGATGACAACAGTATACAGCTCTGATAAACTCCTTTTCCTATTTGGAACAAGTCTGTTGTTCCATGCCCAGCTCTAACTGTAGCTTCCTGACCTGCATACAGGTTTCTCAAGAGACAGGTCAGATGTTCTGGTATTCCCATCTTTTTAAGAATTTTCCTGTCATGGCTATTCAGGTCATTAAGGTCTTTTTTTGTACAGTTCTTCTGTGTATTTTTTCCATCTCTTCTTGATCTCGTCTGCTTTTATAAGATTTTTACCATTTCCGTTTTTTATTGTGCCCATTTTTGGCTGAAATGTTCCTTTGATATTTCCAACTTTCTTGAAGAGATCTCTAGTCTTACCTTTTCTTTTATTTTCCTCTATTTCTTTCCTTGTTTCATTGCAGAAGGCTTTTTGTCTCTGCTTGCTATTCTCTGGCACTCCGCATTTAGTTGGGTGTACCATTCCTGCTCTCCTTTGCTTTTCCCTTCTTGCCTTTCCTCAGCTATTTGGAAAGCCTCCTCAGTCAACCACTCTGCCTTCTCGTATTTCTTTTTCTTTGGAATAGTTTTGTTCACTGTCTCTATACAATATTATGGATGTCTGTTCACAATTCTTCAGACAGTCTGTTTACTAGTGTCTCTTGCAACTATTCGTCACCTATACTGTATGTTCTGCTTACTTCTAGCAAATCCTTAGTAAGTGGTTGTTGAAATAAACTGAATGATAAATAACATGTTATTGTATTTTACAGCTTTATTGAGGCATAAATGATATGTAAAAAATAGCACATATTTAAAGTATACAATTTGATGAATTTGGACATATGCATATACCTGTGGTACCATCACCACAATGAAGTAATAAGCATATTCATCAAGTTCAAAAGTTAGATCATAAACAACACTTTTGAATGAATATGCCCCACTCTAAGAAAACTCAAAGAACTTTAAAATTTGTGAAATAGATACATAGGAGAGTAGAGGCATTTTGGAAGTGTGGGAAGTTACAATTACACTGCAAGTTACTTCTTATTTTACATAGTAAAAGTATGTTTAAAGTGGCAGTTTATTTACTAAGTAAAAAATAAGATTCACTTTGGGAAATTCACTTTTTTATCCCTTTTAGGGGATGCATTAGTTTCATAAATTAAGAAAAAGAGATACTTCTTTTTTTTACTAAGATCATTTGAATGTGTGTGTGTATTTGACACAAAAACAAACAAGAATCAAGTAACAGAAGAAAAAAGACATAAACCCATAGGAAAAAAAATGACATATGTCAGATTCAAACTCAACTTTAGTTCAGTTCAGTTCAGTTCAGTCTCTCAGTCGTGTCCGACTCTTTGCAACCCCATGAACCTCAGCACGCTAGGCCTCCCTGTCCATCACCAACTCCCAGAGTCCACCCAAACCCATGTCCATTGTGTCAGTGATAGAATATGCTGTTTACAAGAGACATATGTAAAAACACAAGTGGATTGAAAATAAAATGAGGGAAAATGATATACCATGTAGATAAAACCAAAAGAGAGTTGGAGTACCTATGTTAACATTAGACTATAGGACAAAATCTTTTACTGGAGACAAAAGGAGACATTTAATAATAAAAATAGTACAAATCCATCAGGAAAGTATGATTACAAATTTTATTGCAACTAACAAAAGAACCCCAAAACACATGAAACAAAAACTATAACCAAAGGGTCAGTTCAGTCACTCGGTCATGTCTGACTCTTTGGGAACCCATGGACTGAAGCATGTCAGGGTTCTTTGTCCATCACCAGCTCCTGGAGCTTGCTCAAACTCATGTCCATCGAGTAGGTAATGTCATCCAGCCATCTCATCCTCTGTCGTCCCTTTCTCCTCCTGCCTTCAATCTCTCTAAGCATCAGGGTCTTTTCCAGTGAGTCAGTTCTTCACATCAGGTGACCAAATATTAGAGTTTCAGCTTCAGCATCAGTCCTTCCAATGAATTTTCAGGACTGGTTTCCTTTAGGATGGACTGGTTTGATCTCCTTACAGTCCAAGGGACTAACAAGGGATTTCTCCAACACCACAGTTCAAAAGCATCAATTCTCTAGCGCTCAACAGTATGTGAACTTTAAGATGCTCAAGCTGAACTTAGAAAAGGCAGAGGAAGCAGAGATCAAATTGCCAACATCCGTTTGATCATAGAAAACTCAAGTGAATTCCTGAAAAACATTTACTTCTGCTTTATTGACTACACCAAAGTCTTTGACTGTGGAGATCACAACAAACTGTGAAAAATTCTTCAAGAGAAGGCCATACCAGACCACCTTACCTACCTCCTGAGAAATCTGTGTGCAGGTCAAGAAGCAGCCATTAGAACTGAACATGGAACAACTTATTGGTTCCAAATTGGAAAAGGAGTACATCAAGGCTCTATATTGAGTGCTGAAGAACCAAAGGGAGAAAGAGACAATTTAACAATAATAGTTAGAAACTTTAAACCCTATTTTCAATAATATATAGATTTATGCAAAATAAAAGCAAAAAGTTGAAAACTTCGCCATTACTATAACTAACTAGACTAGACAAATATGTACATAATACTCTACCCAACAACAGAAAAAAAAAAAAATATATATATATATATATTTCCTCCAATGGCCATGGAATACTCTCATGAATAAACCATAAACCAAGCCACAAAATAATTCTCAATAAATTTTAAAAGATTGGAAGCATGCAAAGTATGATGTCAAATACAGTGTAATTAAGTTAGGAATCAATAGGAAAAGAAAAAGAATTCACAAATACATCAAAATAATCAACACATTCCTAAAAAAAAAGCTTTGGAGCAAAGATGGGGGAAGAGAATGGTTTTTAAAAATACTTTGAAAAACATAACATATCAAACTTATAAGGTAAAATCATGGCAGTCATCAGTGGGAAATTTATCACTATACATACAGATGTATTAAAAAGGATGCAACATCTGAATTACTAACCCATCTTTCTTCCTTAAGAGACTAGAAAAAGAAGACAATATAAATTCAAAGTAAGCAGATGCAACATCTTGAATTACTAATCCATCTTTCTTCCTTAAGAGACTAGAAAAAGAAGACAATATAAATTCAAAGTAAGCAGAAGGAAATACATGATAAATATTAGAGATTAAAAAATCAAAGGGGGAATATAAAAGCAATAAAGTCAATGACACCAAAAGTTAGATCTTGGAAAAGGTCATCAAAATAGCCAAAGTTACCTAGAGCCAAGACAGAAATATAGGGCTCAGTTTAATTAAATAATGAATGCAAGGAGACAAAGCATTTCTGATCTTATAGAAATAAAAATATAATAAAATGCAGGAAGGAATGGAAAGTGAATGCTAAATGATATAGTATTTCCTTCGGAAGCAGTGGAGTCTCTAAAATTAGTTTTTGTTACAAAGCTCAGTGAATATGCTACAAATGGTTGAATTGTACAGTAAGCCCCCTGCATATGAACCTTCATGTTGCAAACTTCCAAAGGTGTGAACATGTGCTCTCAAGTCCAGTTACATAAGTTAATTCACATGACCAGCACACATTGTCACATGCAGGTGTCCTCTATAAGTGGTTGCACTTTTGTGTACTTTGCTTATAGTACTGTATGGGGTACAGTAGTACAGTATCTTTATGTAAAGCTTGGAATGTCTGGAAGGAATCATAAAAGCAGAGGTGTTGTAGCTGATGCTACTAAGATGCACCAGTTGTTGTACTGTCCCATTGTGCTTCTCAAGGTCCTATATTGTAGGATTAAAAATGTTTTCTTTATTTTTTGTTTGTTTTCTATATATTATTTGTGTGAAAAAATATAGTAAACCTATTACAGTACAGTACTATATAGCCAATTATGGTAGTTTGGTACCCAGGTGAAAAAAATTGGACTTACAAATGTGCTTTCAAAATGGAACTTGTTCACATGTAGGAGACTTGCTGTATACTTTAAATTGATGGATATTATGTTATGTGAAATATATTTCAATAACATTTTTTTAAAAAAAACTTAATAATCCTGTGTTTGAGAAATGTACCAAAAAATGTTAAGAAAATTCTCTTTGGTTTTTAGAAAGTCATCAGTATGAAATGGTGCCCTGGAGTGCGTTGTGATGTTCAAATAGAAATATTCATAGCTGTAAAGTAGAGAATGAATTTCCCTGTGAATGCCATTATAATTCAAATAAATGCAAATATCTTATTTAATATTTTCTATAATATAGTTATATTTGATTTATAATTGTTGAAATATGTATGTAACACTATATACTGGTATTCCCTGATTTTTGAAGGTTCACTTTATATCACTTCACGTTTACAAAGTATCTACATTAGTAACTGTTTTACCTAACTGAGAAAAATGCCAAGAGAATTTTAGCTTTTATGAAACAGGACAAAAAATTAAAATAGTGTTCATTCATTATAGAGGAGCATCCACTTCAATAAGCAAGAGTATCAATGTCAAGATTCTTCCCCAGGATCCATAGTCAGCATCTCAAAAGTGTGTCTATAAGCATCTATACTTTATCTCCATTTACTTTGTGCATCCCTTAGGAATATATTTCCTAAGATAATTTCTTTTTTATTTCCTAAGATAAAAAATTTCGTCCTCACTTGATGCCATTTTGGCTTACAAAGACTTCCTGGGAATGCTTTCAGATGACAGAAACCTACAGATTTCTATATGCAAATATACATAGATGAAAAGTAAAGATACATACAATATACTGAAGATAACTATGTGTGTGTGTGTACTAAATTATATAAATAACAGTTGTCAGGATGTTTCATAGCTCTTAAGCAATAAAACACAAAATTTACATAAACAATATTTTAATATTTGTTCATTATGCTAATTTTTGCAGTGACTAGAACCATATACTTCATGCATTATTTATTTATTCACAAGCACCATATTGACCTTATATTAGTGTCTGTATGCTCTTCCATGCTAAAAGATTTTAGAAGAGAATTAATCTTAAAAATTTTTTAATGTTATACTCTATATGTATCTTCAAATGAAATGGTATGCTCATAAGTTTTATAAGCACTAGACTCTATTTATAAAATGTCCTGAGTAGACAGTGTTATAAAATACTAAACTTAGAATCAGAACACATGACTTTAAATAGTGGGCAACTGTACAAATATCAATTAGTATTACAAATTTGGAATATATTTATCTTCATAGCAATTTAATACAAATTGGAAAAAATGATTATGTAGCAGCATAATTATATCTACCTTGTGACCTACCAAAGATTGGAAATGACACTTGAGATTAAAACTGGAGGAAAGAATAGAAAATCCTGACCCAAACTGCCATCTCTTTAGTTCAGTTGCATGGTACTAAATGCCAATTATGCCCTCCACTTTCTTTAGCTGGAAAACTTCAGGACTATCCTCCTTCCAGTAATCTGTGTTCAAAGTGCTTGAGCAAGTACTCATCAGTACTAGTGTTAGCATTCTGGGAATGGAAAACATCTCCTAAATGACTATCAGAATTTCTACTGGTGATACTTAGAAGTTTGAAAAAGATGACAAGGTGACTATATCTAGGTTTAGGACATCAACTTATCTCTATCTGATTATTTTCCTTTTTGAAAGCTAACTTTGCTCTATCATAACACCATACTAATTAGTGGCATATTTGCACATACCTATAAATGGCTTAATACGAAAAATCCTCCTTCTAAACACAACCTTCAAAGCTTATTTGCCCAGATGCTTCTTTCAGCTTAATGCCTATACCAAAAGAGATAAAGTGTCCTTTCTCCAAGTACCTTATACTTTGGAAATCACATCTGAAATGATTTAGAGCTAAATCAGTGTCTTGATAAAGAGAGCAAAACCGAGCCTAAGAAGTTTGTGATAGAAATTAGGTTTGTCTTTGAATTGCTTGAATTTCCTTCACCCAGGACCTCTCTCACTGTTTGCCCTACTCCCAATAATTTAATGGTTTTATCAAGAGTTGTATGAATCTATCTGCCCAGACCAAGTCTACCTTGAAGAGTCCAATATTACAGAGTTACCTCTTGTAACCTCCAGCTCTTCCATCAAAAAGCCTTATTTTCATAGTACATTTTGTACAGGGGAAGAAATCTGATTAAAATAATTCCTGTATAAATCAGTCTGCTTTACTTTACCAGTTGAGAGTACAAAGAGGTTCACATGCCTTTAAATAAACCTTAGGACTAATTCCAAACTCCCTGCAAAAAAAAAAAAAAAAAAATCCTCTATTCTGAAAATAATTTAAATACTATTCTGTGATCTTGGTAAGGAAAAGAAAGAAAACATTATGCTCACAAATGGTTGCTCATCGATCTATCCATTAGCCCACTGATAGGTTAATAATGTTTTAGATATTATTTTATTTTCTAGCCAATAACCCTAAAGTAAAGACAGTTTTAAAAATAGTGCTGGGATTTGCTTCAGGAGATGATTTCAACCATAACCATGTCAGAATGAAAGAAGTACATGACATTAGTAGAAGTGAAACTGTTACCTTCAGACAAAAACAAAATGAAACATGGGACCAGAACACTGCCTTAAGAAGGCTGTGTCTCTTGGAATGAATTATGAGATAAAAACAGATGAATATGTAGATGCATTTCTCAGTAAAGTTTAAAGTGTTCTAAGAAAGCAGGTAGTCTCTATTTCTCATATGCTTTCCTAACATAGGAGACACTCAGCAACATCTGTTAGGCTTTCACACACAGCAAAAGTTGACTGTGAAGTTCTAATTATATGAAACCAAAAGAATTTGTGACTTAGTAAATTTACTTGGTTATGGATGCCTAAAATTTACGTAAGCAGGAAAATAATTCTAGGCCAAGTTTTCATTGGCGATTTAAAAAAAAATGACCTACCTTTATTTTTACGTATACAGCCTTCCAAATAACTGAGAGAAGCATTTTCCTTTCTATAAAATGAAGTGGTAAATTTAAAATTCATAGCAATGTTTGTAGTAGTCAGCGTTACCATTTTAGCTTTCTAAATAGGAAATGATTGTTGTTGCTTGCTTGAAATGGTTTTATCTTTGATAGAAGGAAGAGTTATTTTAAAATACCTGAAAGTTCATACCATTTTTAAATGTTGAAATTTTATCCAAAGCCACCACATTTTGTTTCTAGGAAACTACATAACTTAAGTTATAGGGGAAAACTATACCTTAAGTTTTAAAAATAAGCAGCATGATATTGAGCTTTGGACCACAGCAGAAAAGTTGAATTTAACTATCTAATAAATGATTTTAAATCCAAGCTATGGTGACTGTTACTTCTGGACACTGAATGACTTACTCATTAAATATTAGTTTCAGTTTTCTCACATATAAACTAATACCTTTTATAGTTGTTGTGCATTCATACAAGTGAGGTAATGGATATAAAAACAAGGTAAAAACATGAAGCATATGAATATAAGATATACAAACCTGTGTATATGAGATATTTAAATGAAGTAAAGAAAGTAAAGTAACTACCATAAATATCATTGTCAGTAGAGTGATTAGCAATATAAAAATGCTTCCAAGTTATTGTTGTTGAACCCAAGTTCCTGTGCCCAACTCGTCCTGAGGTCAAACAAACTCAAATGTCAGAGTTTAGACAGAGAAAGGGTTATTTATTGCAGGGCCAAGCAAAGAGAATGGATGGTTCATGCTTCAAAGGCCCAAACCCTCTGATGGGTTTCGGGAAGGAATTTTTATAGGCAAAATTTGTGGGGAGGGTGTAGGGTGCATTGTTAGAAGAGTCTCAGTTACCAGCCTCCTGCTTTCCGCCAGCGTAGGGTCACTGCTTGTGCTCAGGTGGAAGGCGCCATCCTCCCGCCGGGTGGGAGCCTCAGTTCTGGTGGAGCTCAGAGACAAGCCACAAACTGTGCTCCCCTCCCCTCCCCACTGGAGGAAGAGCAGGCCCCATGGGTGCCTATTGTTTTTCTGCCTTCCCTCACTCTCTTAAAAAGTAACTGTTTGAATCTGGCCTTTGGAACTCCAAGTAGGCCTAGAAAGCTGAAAGTTTTTCTCCTATAAGCAAGAAAAGGGGACGTAGAAAGGTTTTTATGCCGGGGAGGGCACTAAAGGGCCCTGCTGGATTTCATTATTTTTCTACACTATGAATAGTTTATATGTACTTCTCTATCCTGTAGTATAAAATAAACAAAAACCTTTAAAAAAGTTTTCTATATTACAGCAAGTTTTAATTGTGGTAAAATATACATAACATAGAACTTACCAACTTAAACATTTATAAGTGTAATGTTTAGTACAAAATCCTTAAAATTTAAAAGTATCGAGAAACCGCAAACCCTTGTTTCACAATTTTTTGTACTTCCTTGTAGTAAAATGCAATATCTTTATGAATATGATTTTAATTTCTCCTTCCCCATTGCTGTGACCTGCATTCAAACCTTCTATTAGCATTCAAATTAGAAATGAAAATAAAACAACTATACAGACTTATTTCAATTACTAGTGAAATATAAAGTTAGCTTAGACTATTATTATTTTTTTTTCTGGTCCCTGAGTTTTAAAATAGTACTTAGATTATATCTTCCTAGACCTTCCTATGACAGAGTAGGAGATCAAAGCATGTATAATATAAGTTACTTATGTAACAATATAATTATCCAGCACTAGAACTAAAGCAAACAGTTCTAGCTAAATACCCTTTCTAAAGCTTTAGCACATTTTCATTTAAGTATGAAGTGAACATAACAAATTATTTTTTTCCTGATCTTTTTATTTTGTTTTCATGTTAATTTCCCTTTGACTTTTTGGAAATTCCAAGATGAATGTTTGAATGTTTAGTGTTTTTTGATTTTGTTTTATTTCTAATGAGACTTTTGTTATTTTTTTCACTTAATGAAAAATATAAAGAAATGTATTATATATATGCATATTTTTCTCTCTGAAAATGTTCAGATTTATCTAGCTACAGTTCTGGGATAATTATATTATGCTTCTATCATTTATCACAGATTCATCTGCCTATACTGAAATTAGTGCAAGAGGCTTCTGCTTGTTGGATCAGAGCTCTAATATTATTATTCAATCTGTGCGCTACTGCCCATTTGAATCAATGAAAGGCTGAGAGGTCCTGACAAGCTATATTTTTTTCTGATATTGATCTTGATGACCGAGCTGGTGCCCTAGAGTCTAACCATCGATTTTTGAAGGGGAGGCCTGTCAAGTTGGAGGCCAATTTTGTGCTATTAAACAGATCAGGTCTTGTAATTAAAGGAAATGTCAGGCTGTCATATTTTACAAGAGGGCCATGGGAATATTTTCACGCAGTTTTCAAGCAAATTAGAAAGTATGCAGACCTGCTGGAGCCAAAAGGTTTTGTAGCCAACCCAGCATAAGGTTGTGCAGAAGCTAAATCAGTGTTCAAATGGTATGTGATTCATTGAATTTCTATTTTCCCAAGACTCGATGATTTAAGGAATAATTTATGATTCCTGGCTTTAATAACATGCACTACTGCATCAACTTAAAATGCATCAAACTCTTCTGAAAGAAAGTAACATCCAAATGAAAAGCTAATTTACTGTCAGGATAATGGAGAATATCCAAAACATAATCTGTAGCCTTTGCTTCTGTTTCCTCTTAGTACCAACTCTAAAACATAACTTCTTACTCTATTTTATTATATATTTCCTTTATTCTTCTATTCATCCAAGAAAGATTTACAGAGAAACTACAAATAGTTTCTGAAGAACTCAAGGTAGAAAAAACAAACTAATGAACAAAGATGATATCACATTTGTTGTAATATATGTATAGTTGTTGCTATCATTGTTCTGTCACTCAGTTGCATCCTATTCTTTGCGATCCAGTGGACCGTAGCCTGCCAGGATCATCTGTCCATGGAATTCTCCAGGCATTAATACTGGGATGGGTTGCCATATCCTCCACCAGGGCGTCTTCCAGACCCAGGGATTTAAACCACGTCTCCTGCATTGGCAGGCCAGGCTTTCATGTCCTTCACTATCACCAAGAGTTTGCTCAACTCCTGTCCACTGACTCAATAATGCCATCCAAACATTTAATCCTCTGTTGCCCCCTTCTCCTCCTTAGTCCAGTCACTCAGTCATGTCCAATTTTTTGCAAACCCATGTGCTGCAGCATGCCAGGCTTCCCTGTCCATCACCAACTCCCAAAGCTTGCTCACACTCATGTTGTCGAGTTAATGATGCCATTTAACCATTTCATCCTCTGTTGTCCCCTTTCTCTCTTGACTTCAGTCTTCCAGCATCAGGGTCTTTTCTGATGAGTCAGTTTTTTGTATCAGGTTGCCAAAGTTTGGAGTTTCAGCTTTGGCATCAGTCTTTCTAATGAATATTCAGGACTGATTTCCTTTAGTATTGACTGGTTGGATATCCTTGCAGTCCAAAGGGCTCTCGAGAATCTTTTCCAACACCACAGTTCAGAAGCATCGATTCTTTGGTGCTCAGCTTTCTTTATAGTCCAACTTTCACATCTATACATGACTACTGGTAAACCATAGCTTTGACTAGATGGATGTTTGCTGGCAAAGTAATGACTCTGCTTTTCAATATGCTGTCTAGGTTGGTCATAGCTTTTCTTCCAAGGAGCAAGTGTCTTAATTTCATGGCTGCAGTCACCATCTGAGGTGATTTTGGAGCCCCCCAAAATAAATTCTGTCACTGTTTCCATTGTTTCCCCATCTGCGTGAAATTATGGGACCAGATAGATACCAATCTTTCCCAGATTAAGTATGCATATTTTATGTTGGCTGGTCTTCAAGTTTATTAATATTATTTTTTGCTTTGCTGAATCTGCTATTAAGTCCAGTGAATCAGTTAGTAATTCCTGATATTGTGTGTTACCACTCTAAAATATAAATTTAAATTTTTATATAGTATAATTCTCCGTTAAGTACTTCACCTTTTCATCTGTTTTTCATGTTTCCTCTTTATTTAATTATGTAAATCATAGTTTTTTTTTTAAATTATTTTTGCTAACTCTAATATATGGATTATTTGTGGGCCTATGCCTATCATCTATTTTATTTTATGCATCATTTTTTCTCTTTGTTTGTTGTTGCTTTTGTAACCCAGCAAGTGGGCTCATTCTCCACTGGGCAGCGGAAAGACCAAATATCGAGGCGACTGTCTCATGTAGAGAGAAAAGGATTTATTGCAAGGCAGTCAAGCATGGAAACAGGAGGCAAAGCTCAGATCTGTCTCTTCATTGGCTTTTGAGCAGGATATTTATTGTGGGAGTCAGATGGGGTCAAGACTAAGGGATGATTGGTGAAAGGGTAAAGGAATGATTCAAGAGTCTGTGCAGGCATAACTGTCTGTCTGGTGTTCTCATGGGTAGCATGAAATTTGGGACCAGGGACTTTCCATGTGTGACATATGGTGGGTTTTTGGCCTGTGACGTCCAGAGGTCGCTGATGGGCCATTCTAGTCCTTCACTGCCTTCACTGCATTGACGTAGATACTGTTGTTGGCAGGCTTCTTCCACATCTGTGGTGGTTCTGTTGTTCTATATGTTAAATTTGTTTTATTTAGTCATCTACCCAGTGTATGGGGCACACTTTCACTGTTTGATTGTGTTTTCTATGCTGGAAATTTTCATACATTGAGATCCCGATAGGCACCTTTATTCTGAAAAGCCCTAGATATTACTTTGATAAAAGGGTCTGTGTTAGTGCTTTTTCCTTAGCCTTAATGCATAGTTCTTATTCTCGTGTCATGGGTCTTACTCCAGGTGCATGGCCTTGTGGGGTTCTGATGGACAGAATGGGATGTCCACTACAATCCTGTCTTATCCACAAGAGTAGTGTCTTCTGTTGTTGGGAGATCCCATTCTTCTTCATTCTTCAGAAGCTGATGCCTCTAAGAATTTCCGTATTTTTTCCCCTGTTCCTTTTGCTGTCTAGAATCTGATCAAGGATAGGAGATGTATTTCCATACAAATATATAAAGTACTCTGTACACAGTTTCCCTTGATTCAGGACTGCTCCACCAGTCACCAACTCATTGGTTATGGCAGTCCTAACCTATAAGATGTACCATCTCTGTTTATCAAGATTATCATTTCTTGTTTTGACTCTACCTCACTACACACTAAAGCCCAGAAATATCTCAAGACGTAGTACTTGTTTTGTGCACTTATATTCACAACCCTAAAAAAATCCTACATTGTTTTTCATCAAATGCCAGCAATTCAGTGTTTTATATAATATTACTCAGAAAAGATTATTTTATATAATTATGTTCAGAAATAAGTGCATAGATTAGTCTCAAAATCATTGTGCTGAGTGAAAGACAGATTAAAAAGATCATAGCAAATGATTCTGTCATAGAAAAGCTATAAAATACAAAATAGTCTATAGTGTCAGAAACTGGATCCTCAGTTCTCTGGTAATGAGATTACAGGGAAGGATTACAAAGAGACAAAAGGAAGCTTTTAAGATCATTGAAAGTGACCATTACCTGGTTGAGGTAATGGCTTGATGGGTGTATACATATAATATATCTCATAAAATTCTACACTTTAAATATAAATATACACAGCTGTGAATATGCACTTATATATTTGTATATAATATAAATAGATGTGTGTATAATTTTAATCTATAAGTTTAGAGAGAGAAACGTAGAGCAAAATTAAAAATCAATATAGTGATTAATATAGTAATATAGTAAATCAACATAATCATTTTCTAATGCAGTTTGGTAATGTTCATCAAAATTTAAAATTGTTCAACTTCTGGTTATCCATACAAATTTCCAAATTATTTGTTCTGGTTTTATGAAAAACTCCATTGTGGAAAACAGTATGGAGATTTCTCAAAAAAAATAAAACTATAACTATCATATGATGCAGAAATTTCACTCCTGGGTATGTACCTAAAAAAACATTTATTTTGAAAAAATAATTATGTGGAGTCAAATGGTAAGGACTCTCTAAGCTGTTGTCAGTCAGTGAGTTCAGTCGTTCAGTCGTGTCCGACTCTTTGCGACCCCATGGACTGCAGCACGCCAGGCCTCCCTGTATATCACCAACTGCTGGAGTTTACTCAAACTCATGTCCAGGGAGTCGGTGATGCCATCCAACCATCTCATCCTCTGTCATCCCCTTCTTCTCCTGCCCTCAGTCTTTCCCAGCATCAGGGTCTTTTCCAATGAGTCAGCATTTCGCATCAGGAGGCCAGACTATTGGAATTACAGCCTCAGTAACAGTCCTTCCAATGAACACCCAGGACCGATTTCATTTAGGATACACTGGTTGGATCTCCTTGCAGTCCAAGGGACTCTCAAGAGTCTTCTCCAACACCGCAATTCAAAAGCATCAATTCTTCGGCACTCATCTTTCTGTATGGTCCAACTCTCACATTCACACATGACTACTGGAAAAACCAAAGCTATGACTAGACGGACCTTTGTCAGAAAAGTAATGTCTCTGCTTTTTAATATGCTGTCTATGTTGGTCATAGCTTTTCTTCCAAGGAGCAAGCGTCTTTTAATTTCATGGCTGCAGTCACCATCTGCAGTGATTTTGGAGCCTCCAAAAGTGAAAAAGTTAGAGAAAAATAAATATGTATGTGTATCATACGTATGTGGTATGTATGATATCACATATGTAGAATCGAAAAAATATAACAAACTAATGAATACAACAGAAAAGAAAACAGATCCACAGATTTAAAAAAAAAAAAAAAACTATCATAACTAGTTACTATCTTTTTAGAGGGCAATAGAGTGGTAGGGGAGTGGGAACGTGAAAGTGGTAGTGGTTCAGTTGTGTCTGACCCTTTTTGATCCTATGGACTATAGCTTACCAGGCTCCACTGTCCATGGAACTTTCTAGGCAAGAATACTGGAGTGGGTTGACAGTCCCTTCCCCAAGGAATCTTCCTGACCCAGGGATCGAACCCAGGTGTTCCACATTGTGGCAGATTCTTTACCATCTGAGTCACCAAGGAAGCCTGTGGGGAGTGGGAGCTAGAAGCTATTGGGTGCAAGATAGGCCACAAAATGTATCATACAGTACAGGTAATACAGACAACATTTTGTAATAACTGTAAACAGAAAGTAGTCTTTAAATTTTATTACAAATTAAAAAAAAGATACAGTAATTCTCAACTTCTTAGGCACCAACTACCAAGGAAATGTTATAAACTACAAACAAATATGTTTTCAGGATGATATTTATAACAGCATAATTTAAAAATCTTGGAAGAGTAGATGTTATACTCTTAAATAATGGCATAGCCATGTAACAAATTATATTAATTATTGCATTAGGAAAGTTTTTCTTAATATTGTTTCCTTTCTTTTTTCTTTTCTTTTCTTTACCCTTTTATTGTGTGAAGTTAGACTCCTGCATGTGTGCTCACTCTTGTCTGGTTCTTTCCAACCCATGGACTATAGCCTGCCAGGTTTCTTTTCTTTTCTTTACCCTTTTATTGTGTGAAGTTAGACTCCTGCATGTGTGCTCACTCTTGTCTGGTTCTTTCCAACCCATGGACTATAGCCTGCCAGGCTCCTCTGTCCATGGAATTTTCCCAGGTAAGAATACTGAAGTGAGTCGCCTTTTCCTTTTCCAGGGTGTCTTCCCAACCCAGGGATCAAACCCATATCTGTTGTGTCTCCTGTGTTGGCAAGAGGATTCTTTACCTCTGCACCATCTGGGAACCCTTTGAGTTATATCACATACAGTTAAATGCATTTGTCCTAAGTTTACGTTTTAATGAGTTTTAATAAACATGTATACCTAAGTAACTGTCATCCTAATCAAAATGTAGAATATTTCCCTAACCTGAGAAGTATAACTTCTTATATTTTCCTTCAATTTTCACTACCTAGGCAAACACTTTCTGATTTAGATCACCATAGATGGGATTTCCCTGATTTTGAAATTAATAAAAATGATATCATATTATGGACTGTATATTTTTGCATTTTGATATTTTTCTTACAGGGATATTTGAAGTTTTTTCATTCTATTGTACACATCAAGAGTCTTTATTTTTTATTTTTGAAAATATTTCACAGTATGTTAGTTCTCTGTTGGTTAAATTTCATCAAACCCTTTTTCCTCACCTATTTAAGATGACCATATGCATTTCCCTACTTTCATTTTATTCCAATATGCTTCATTAGTTTGATTAGTTTTTTTTCCATTTATTTTTATTAGTTGGAGGCTAATTACTTTACAATATTGTAGTGGTTTTTGTCATACATTGACATGATTAGTTGTTAATTAGGAAATTCATCTAACTTTCATTCTTACTTTGCCACAATATACTAGAGTTTTATATGTCCTGCTGTGTCACAATATATTATATATTTTTTTAATATGTTGCCAGGTTTGCTTTGTTAATTTTGTTCATTTTTTTAAAAGAACTTTGTATCTGTCTTTAGGAAGGATAAGTGTATACGTGTGTGTATGTGTGTGTGTGTGTATGCATGGGCACATGCATGCGTATTTTTTTTTTTTAACACAAGTTGACAAGACAGTACTTGATTATGCTTTGACAGTTTTGTTTCACACCTGTCATAGACATAGACTCGGTGTTTTTTTGTTTTTTTTTTTTTGCATTTATTTTTATTAGTTGGAGGCTAATTACTTTACAATATTGTAGTGGTTTTTATCATACATTGACATGAATCAGCCATGGATTTACATGTATTCCCCATCCTGAACCCCCCTCCCAAATGTGTATTCTTAATCAGTTTTGTCCGAATCTTTGCAACCCCATTGACTGTAGCCTGCCAGGCTTCCCTGTCCATGGGGATTCACCAGGCAATATACTGGAGTGGGTTGCCATGCCCTCCTCCAGGGGGTCTTCCCAACCCAGGGATCGAACCCAGGTCTTCTGCATTGCAGGCGGATTCTTTAGTTTCTGAGCCACCAGGGAAATCCATATGTGTCTCTCTGTGTGTGTGTGTGTGTGTGTGTATGTGTGTGTGTGTGTAGACACACACACTTTATTATAGTGTCAGTTTAAGAGCCTGGTTTCAGCAGTGTGTTGACACTATAAAATGAGCTGTGGATGGGGATACCTTAGCCTTCAATTAGAGAGCCCCACCCCCTTGGACACGACGATCAGAGTGGCCCTCTTCATCACAGTTCAGCAGCCGTGTGTATGGAGGGGGGTTATGAATAGGAGGCATTGAATAAAGGAGTAAGTCATGGCTCTAGAACCATGGACTCTGGCACCTGTAACATAGATAGAGTAAATTTCCTTGACTAAGGAAATCTGTGTGTTCATTTGGTGTGTACCCTTAGGACAGTTTCCAGAGACTTGAAAATTAATTTTAAAAATTATTTTCACTAGTTTTCACTGTTTCACTGGGGAGAGAGTTCAAAGAGCTCATCACATTACCATTCTCAAATATGTCCCTTTATTATTCTTTTTATTCTAAACAAAATATTCTTACTTTGATATTTTCTAAATGTATAAAAATGACCTAAAGTTAAAGTTATTTTTAGTAGTTCTTGAAACATAGACAATTTTGAAAAGTCTGACTCTTGAAATCAATAGCTTTGTAACTTAGGGCATGTGTGCATGCTAAGTCGCTTCAGTCATGACCACCTCTTTCTGACCCTAAGGACTGTAGCCCGTCAGCTCCTCTGTCTGTGTGATTCTCCAGGCAAGAGTCCTGCAGTGGGTTGCGGTGCCCTCCTACAGGGGATCTTCCCAACAGAGATCTAACTGCACCTCTTAGATCTCCTGCATTGGCAGGTGGGTTCTTTACCACTAAGCACCACCTGATTTTAGGGCAGTTATACTCTATTCTTCCTGCTATTTTGTTGTAGTATTAAAATTGACCATAATCTTAGTTGTTCATTTACTATACCAGTACCTTTAGTTCTCTGACCATTCTCAAAACCCAAAATGATAAGAACAATTTTCTTTTAGCTTCTTATCTTTGTCTGAAACATTTTTTTAACCCTATTTACTCTTTAGAGATATAACTTGTTGCAAAATTCTCTCAGACTTTATATCTCCTAAACCACTGTCTCTGAAGACGTCACAACAGATGGCTGTTTTGTTGCCTGCTGCAGCCTTTCAGTCAAGAGAGAGATTCCAACAGTCTATCAACTCATTATTTGACTATGATCAGATCTGCATCATCTGAAGTATCAGAAATGCAGTAGAGAAAATTTGTTCCAGTAAGATTTGAGGAACCATTTTATATAAGCCCAACAGACAAAAGCAAAACCAAGTACATGTATCTTTTGCTTCCTCAAAAATTACAATGGAATGATGAGGCCTGAGAGCAAAAAAGATACTGTGACTTCTCTGAATTAAAGCCAACCTATATTATTTTGAAAAATGACCCTGTCCTATGCTTGCTCTTTGACCTGAAGTAAATTAAAATTATTCCACAAACCTTATATTCTTTATATGGTAAAGATCAGAATGATGGCTTATATATGACTTATTTATTGTTGTGAACATTAAATAAAGATTATATAGGACATCCAATACAGATAACTATAGAAAGTTAAATATTGTATTTCATACAATGCATAAGTTTCAGGGAATTACTTTTTTCCCTGCACATGATACTTAATAGTTTCTATTATAACATCCTTCCTTCTCATTCAGCCAAAGGAAATATGAAATATCTTTGAAGTTGGTGGAATGGGTTCTCCTCAGTCTGTCCACCTTGAATTTCGTGATGCTGACAAATTATCTGGCCTTTCTACTTAGGATTGTTTAAATGGTATCAGTGATTTTCTGAGAAGACTCTGCAGCAATTAGTAAGGATTCAATAATTATTGTTATTCTCAAAGAAATCTTGTGTGATACATGGCCAAAAAAAAAAAAAAAAAAGGGAATTCGGAGAAATTAAGGTTTTGTTCCAAGTCCTTAAACAATTAAATGGCAAAAAGCAATCAGAAGAATGAAGATACAATTTTAAATCTGCTATTAAGAAGAGAAGAAAATAAGATTTTAATGATTGTAGTCATTCTGTTTATAGGCAGGATATAAGGGATTGGATTTATTAGAAAGAGAATAGAACGGAAGGAAAAGATGAAAGAGTTGGAACACCAGAACTATTTGGAATCATACTTCACCTAATTTTCTATAGCCAAATTAGACTTTCTATCAGATACCCTCATGTTATCCAAGATTTCAAAGTTGTTGTTTTTGTCTTCCTGGGATACTAAGCTCAAAGAAAAGACATTGAATGTAAACCAAATAAAACTTAACAATCAGCATACAGGATCACACTAGCAAAATAATTTCATAAATGTAGGTCATGATTTAGGAGTAAAAGCAAATTAACTTGAAATATGTAAATCATTGTGACCCATTTTTTAGCTTGCATTATTTGTAGTTTGACACAGATCTTCATTTCTTTGGGTATAATGGCAGTCTTATTAATCCATTTTCTATTTGAATCTTTAATTTCTGATATCAACACATCCATCCACTAATTTATTCTATACTGAAGATTTCTATAGACAGCTAAAAATGTGCTAAGAAGGTGTTAACACTGAAACAGCAGGGAAATTCTCACCTATTGTGTGAGAGGACAAAATGATTTATTGAGTATTTTATGGGGATTCGTCTTGCTTATGTGAATTTAATTTACCACATAAAACAGATCCTGCATATGATATAAAGCATCTTGCTTCAAGTTAATGTGTACATCTTCAAATAAAAGTTTGTATCAAAAAGGATTGACTTACATATAATTCATAAATTTTGTATAGCTTGGTTGTAAAGGCCTTTTACCAAAGCTTATTTAAATTGTGCCTCTGATAATCAAGACAGCTGAAAAGCAAAGATATGATCTAATAATTTTCATCTAGAAGAGTAAATATTGTGTTTGAAAAATTGTACCATAATTTTATATCACTTCAACCCTGATCATAGGTCAGATTTTGTTCACTCAGTAATGAATTTGTCTAGAAGAAGACATTCCAAAACGAGCGTATGTTTGACTTTAAATAAGGAAGAATGGTGAGGACTGTCTTGCTCTTAGGTATCTGAGAACATGAGCCAGAAAATAGATGGGAACCCACATTAGCCGCAAAGGGGTCAGAGCTAGATGGTATATGAAAGACATTTGACCATGTATAAGCTGGCGTGCTGCGATTCATGGGGTCACAAAGAATTGGACATGATTGAGCGACTGAACTGAACTGAACTGAACTGACTGAAGCAAGTGTAAAGATTCAGTCAAAGCTCACTCATAAATTGAATAATGCCAGGTGTGCTTCCCTGGTTACTCAGACAGTAACAAATATGCCTGCAATGCAGGGTATCCAGGTTTCTTCCCAGGATCAGGAAGATCCCCTGGAGAATGGAATGACTACCCACTCCATATTCTTGCCTGGAGAATTCTGCAGATAGAGCAGCCTGGCAGATTGCAGTCCATGAGTTCACAAAGAGTCGCACATGACTGAGAGACTAATGCGTTCACTTCCATAGCTTCCCATTGTGTGTTTTATAGCATATATAAGCAAGTAAAAATATTTTAGTAATCTACAATTGCTCTTCTAAAGAATGCAGACTTTATACAACTATTCAGATATAGTTTGGTAGAAAGAGTATATACTTTTATTCTACCACATGAAAAATTTTGAATTGTTTCATTTGTTATATGAGTATGGCTATATCATACCATGTATAGTTAGAAATATAGCATCTCATTCCATATAATTACTTTCACTGGTTCAGTAGTAGCAATCTTTGTAAAGACTAGTTTTACTTTTATCATCAAACTGCAAAGTAATATTTAATTTCTGGGGGAAAAAAGAAGAAAAACTCAACTTACACTGGAGCAACATTGGAAGAAGATTCAGGTTGGAAGAAAAAATTCTAAGAGATAAATTGACCCTCAGGCAGAGGTGTATGTTAATGCAACAACTACTACTGTTGCTGCTATTAACGATAGGAAGTGAAGGGGAGTAGGAAAAGAAGAAAAGAGGAAAGAGGAGGAGAAAATGAAAAATGAGAGGAGGAAAAAGATGATGGGAAGGAGTGTCTGAGTGTAATTAAAATATCCAGCAGGCTTTAGAGTGTTCACCATGGTAGGACGTGAAAATGTAGTGGAATGATAGGGAGTGGCTTCATGGAAGACAGTGTTTATTGTGTATAATACAAAGTGAAGTTTTGTGAAATGGAGGTTTCTGATTCAGTAGCCTGGCATGGTCCTGAGATTCTGCATTTCTAACAGTCTCCCAGGCAATGCTGATGTTGCTGTTCTGCAGACCATACTTTGAGTAACGAGGTACTAAAGAGTGGGGAAGATGATGTCTATTTCAAGCAGAGCAAAGAGTCCATTTTGCATCATGGAAAAATGAAAGCATTGGTCTGGTGAGTAGTTCCATGAGCATAAGGTTACTATCATATAATGAAGCTAGAAAAAATAGATGGTAAATAGCCACAGGCTAAGGATTTGAACATTATTTTTTGGCAAAGGAAAATTCACAGATGCCTCTGTTTATAAGTGTGGCATTGTAGATTTGTTCATAAGGAAGCAAACAGGTTTTAAAGGACAAGATACATTGAGGTAGTAAGAGAAAGAGGGATAGGAAGAAAATGTCAAGAGGCTACTGCTATTGTCCAGGTTAGAAAACCTCCAGGCTGAATTTTAGTATTGAGGATAAAAAAAGAGTCCAGATTTGGCACCTTTTATAATTGCATAGTCAATTATTAGTTGGGTTAAAAAACGTGTCAAGGAAAAAATGTGCTTTATATTTTATTTTGTTTTTTTGCCATGGAATTGCATGCATGAAAAGTCATAGGAAAAGTGGGTAACAATGAAAAGTAAAAGTTATGGGGAGATAAGAAAATATTAAGTTTGCATGCTGTGTGCTACGTTGCTTCAGTTGTGTTCAACTCTTGGTGACCCTGTGGACCATAGCCTGCCAGGCTCCTCTGTCCATGGGATTCTCCAGGCTAGAATACAGGAGTGGGTTGCCATGCCTTCCTCTAGGGTATCTACCCAACCCAGGGTTTGAACCCAAGTATCTTAAGTCCCTGTATTGGCAGGCAGGTTATTTATCACTAACACCACCTGGAAGGGATCTATAAGATATCCATATGGGTATATCAGTTAGATACTTAGAAGTTTGGAAGATAAATCACAAAAATAGGACACTGATGTTGATAATTAGAGTGAAGAGGACTGCATTAATTGAAAATATACCATAAGCCAGTGAATTTTTCCATAATTACTTTTAATTGAATGAATATTATAATGTCAGTCAAGCAGTTTTCATGGAATGATACAAAAGATAGAGATTTGTATCTCATGGGAATGTGCATATGTGTGTTATACATATGAGATATAGTCTTGGGAAAGGAATGCCTGTGACACTTGCCCTGTTATTTGAAAGATAAAGGCAATATAAGCTATTTCTTTCTAGAGGGGTTATTCTTATTTTCTGATTATGTGCTGTGGTGCCAGATGTCTCCAGAAAAAGTGTCTACAAGCTTAGCTCTGAGGGCCAAGGACATCTTTCTGTGATTGCTGACAAAGAGTTTAGTAAATTACCATATCTAAGAGTAAAGTTGATGATAATTGCAAATCGTCAAGTAACCTATGATGTCAAGTAATTTGTCTATATGCCAGTCCCTGGAGTCCTATCCCTGGGGAGAGGCCTCACGGACTGCCTCTCTTCCCACTGTGGCACTGTACCCAAATCAGGTGAGAAGAGTCTTAGGAGTATGGTAAGATCCTTTATACATTCGTGTAATAAACTCTAGAATCTCTCGAAGTCTAAGAAATCTCTTCATTGATTTTTTTTTTCCCAATTAGAACTCACAGAGTTTCAAAATAAGCATCATGTGTTGTATATCTTTCATCTGTTTGAAGAAGTTTTCAATTGTAGTCTCTCCACAGAAGACTCTAGTTGGGGAATTGGGGAACACGTTTTTATTCAAGCTTTTCCTCCCATGACACACAATTTATGAATTACAGAAAGCTGAACCATAATATTTTAAGCACCTCAGTTAGTTTTCAGCTTTGAAATTACACTTTTAAAGAGTTCAGAAATACCCTTTCAGTCTATTGATGTGAGGCAAATCCCTTTGCTTCAATTAAGAGCTATCGGAGGGAATGGTGATAACAGAAGTCCGGCTCCGAGCAGCATATAACAAGATGATTACGGGCGCTGGCGGCCAGCCAGACTGCCAGGCTGTTTTTCACGGGTGTTACTTTACTGACAGTACCTTCATGACATTTGTACCTTGACACCAGAAGTGCTAACAGCTGCAGCGCCAGTGTTAGAAAGGCACGGAAGACCTTTTTCAGCTTTAGTTGCTCTTACAGATTCTCAGCGCCCTAGGAGAATAAAGTCTATAAAAACTGACTTCAGCCTGCTGTCCCCTTTGTGAAGATATTTGCTGCAGAGTCTGAAAAACAGTTCTGTTTCATGACATTGGACTTAGGGGAGATACAAGTTTTTCAAGGTAGAAGACGTGTGTGGTAAGTGTATGACAAAAAGCAGTAACAAGGCTAGTCTGGGAGTTCATGGTTTTGTGAAATAGAATATTTCAGCAACCAATTCTGTGCTTAGTTACTGGCTGTAGGCAACCCTTTTGACCCCCTCACTGAGGAAGCAAAAGCGACTAAAGGAGAAATATTCTAGTTTTCTTGAAGCGGGATGGTGTTCTTAACTAATAGGAACAGATGTGAGAGTATGGCTTCTAGTAGTTGCTGCTAATGCCCGAGCTTCAGGCTATTGGGAAATGAGGAAGGTCTGAAGACGCGTGAAGATGTGTGAGAAAGGAATTCAGGTGATAAAAGGTGAACGTGGGTTTAGGAAATTTTTATTTTGAAGCTCTACCAATCTCTCTTATTGTTTTCATATATATATATATATATTTTTTTTTTGGTTTAGGAAATTTTTATTTTGAAACTCTACCAATCTCTCTTATTGTTTTCATATATATATATATATATTTTTTTTTTTTTTAGTGTGTCGCTAACATTTGGACATATTCTCCAGAACTAAGGTCCTAAAAGGCACACATTACTGTTAGGAAGTCACTGTGCACTGAGAACTCTTTTTTGTTTGTTCAGCTTATTTCTTATCATTTTAGTGTTGCAACCATTTTGGTCTTAGAAATGGGAAAATATTTTTAGCTAAACATTATTAACTTTCCATAGTTTGAAGTGCCTTTAGGAGACATTGCACAACTATTAACTCACACTAAAATTTTTCTATAAATGTTTCAATCATTAATGCTTTGTAGCATAGAGACATTTTTATAATAAGTCTGTATTTTTAATTTCATGAAAATTGAGCTGTCTTTGCGCTTTTCTGAAAACTGCAGTTTGAAGATTCAGGCATAAAACTATGTCTTTGTTACTATTTCATATACTCAATGAAAAGATCTTTAAATAGTATAAAATCCACAAATATAATAGATATTTGAGAGGAATAAGTAATCTATTAATAACTTCAAGTAAATAGCAGGAAAGGAAAGTAAAGTGTTAGTCACTCAGTTGTGACCAACTATTTGCGATCCCATGTACTGTAGCCCACCAGGCTCCTCTGTCCATGACATTCTCCAGGCCAGAATACTGGAGTGGGTTGCCATTCCCTTCTCCAGGGGATCTCCCCAACCCAGGGATTGAACCTGGGTCTCCTGCATTACAGGCGGACTCTTTACCATTGGAGCCGCCAGAGAATTCCAAGGAAACAGGAGAGATAAATATCTATAATTAAGCATAATTTAATCACTGTGCTCGTTTAGGTCTCTCTTCTTCACGTACACTCTGATGTCCAGGGGAGTTAAGAGAACTATGTGGTTTTGTGTAGTTAATGAATGACTAGAATTCAGTGTGCTAACTCCTTGTCTCAGGGTTCTTTCTAATGCAGTAACCTTGAACATGCACAGAAAGCCAAAACATCAGCGTATTTATCTTTCAGCCTTTAGGATTTATATCCAAATGGAAACCTCAACTGGTTTTGAGGAAATATAAATAAATTAAATCTGAAGGCATCACATCATAGTAACTTCAAAACCTTTATAAAGTTAAATACATTATTACTATCAGTTTGCAATTAGCTTTCAAACAGAACGCAGAGAGAGAAGCCTTGGGGAAAAAAAACCTAGGCTTCATCCAAAATGTGTGTGGGGAAGTCTGCACATTTTTTCCATTTCATTGCTAATGAGTCATTTTCACCTGACACCTGCTTGCCCCACTCCCCTTTGAAGAACCAGCTGTCAGTGTCCACAGCTGAGTGAGTTTGGTATCAGACAGGTGGCAGCAGGGTGGGGAAGAAATCGTGTCAGTGGGATGTAGTTAATCTGAAATTAGGATGATCCACCTGGTATCATTAAAAATTGACTATATTTCCTAAATGGTTCACTACAATATAACCAACACTTAAAAGTTAAGGTTTTAAATATCCTTGAAGAGACAAATAAGAGTATTTGGCTTTAAATAAATATTTGGGCAGTTTTTACAGTGTTAGATGAATGAAGTCTATTTAGTAATGTAACCTATTTACAGAAAAAAAAAAAAAAAGGATTGATTTGTGATTTTCTGGATTCTGGCATTTACTTACTCTGTAACCTTCTGTGTGCTGTGGGCCTCTGAAAAAAAAAAAAAAAAGATTTGACATTGGTAAAACCATGTTGAAGCTTAAATGACCCATATTATTGGAAGTGCTTGTGATACTTAATGTGTGTGTAAGTATTCAAAATTGCATCACCATTGGTAGTTTTTCAGTAAAATATTTTCTAATCCTCATAACTACCTGGGAGACAATTCTAAGTTACTTAATGCAACAAACAAGATCCCTAACCAAATAATGCAATTCATATCCCTAGCCACAACTGTACCTATCCATGTTCAACTGTCATCTTCAGCATGAAAGTCACCTCCTCCTAAAAGCCTCCCCTGAATGCTCAACAATGGACTGGGCACCTTCCTGTGATTCTTCAGTGCCAGGCTGACCTCTGTTACAGATCTTAACCAAACAGCCCTGACTGAAACGGCCTCTTCACCAGTCTTGCTGTCTCACTGGATCCACTCAAGGACAGGTCTTTATTTTGTTCACATTTGAAACTAGCACAATGAATAGAACATAATAAGAAAATTATATACATACAGAGGAAACACATGCTATGCATATAAATTACAAAAACAAAAAATAAAAATAAAAAATAAAAACAAAAACATATAAATAAGGGGAAAAAAAAAACTCAGCCACTTATCTGATTTTCAGTTTAACTATCATTCTGGCTACAGAATAAAGAAGATTTCATGGTGTTTTTTAAGATTTTGTTGGAGTATAGCTGCTTTACAGTGTTTTCTTACTTTCAGGTGTACGACAAAGTGAATGAGCTGAATATAGACGCATATCCATTCTTTTCTAAGATTCTTTTCTTATATAGGTTATCACAGAATGCTGAGTAGCGTTCTCTGTGATGTACAGTATGCCAGGCTGGTCACTGATTTGTACATAGTAGTGTGTGTATATTCATTCTAAGCTCCTGATTTATCCCTCCTCCCACATTTCCCCTTTGGTAACCATAACTTTGTTGTTGATAACTGTAGGTCTGTTTCTGTTTTAAAAATTAATTAATTTGTATCATTTTTAAATTAGATTCCACATATGAGTGACATATATAAGTCTCTCTCTGACTTACCTCACTTAGTATGATAATTTCTAGTTCCATTTGTGCATATGTATACTCACTCACTTCAGTCTTGTCTGACTTTGTGACCCTATGAACTGTAGCCCTCCAGGATCCTGTCTCCATGGGGTTCTCCAGGAAAGAATATTGGAGTGGGTTGCCACACTCCTTTCCAGGGGATCATCCTGACCCAGAGATCAAACATGTCTCCTGTGTTGCTTGCATTGTAGGTGGATTCTTTATCATTGAGCTCCTGGGGAAGCCCTCAGTGATACTATTTCATTTTTTTATGGCTGAATATACAATATCCCACTGTATATATGCACCACATCTTCTTTATCCATTCCTCTGTAGATGGACATTTGGGTTGCTGCCGTGTCTTGGCTATTGTAAATAGTTCTGTAGTGAATGCTGAAGTGTGTGTATCTCTTAAGGTTATGGTTTTCTCTAGGTATGTGCCCAGAACTGGGATTGCTAGATCATACAGTAAGTCTATTTTAGTTTTATACAGAGCCCCATACTGTTCTCCATAGTGGTTATACCAATTTACATACCTACCAATGGTGCAGGAGGGTTTGCTGCATGTGGACATTTTGATGATGGCCATTCTAACTGGTGTGAGGTGATTCAGTTCAGTTCAGTCACTCAGTCATGTCCAACTCTTTATGACTCCATGGACTGCAGCACACCAGGCTTCCCTGTCCATCACCAACTCCCAGAGCTTCCCCAAACTCATGTCCATCAAGTTGGTGAAGCCATTCCGCCATCTTATCCTCTGTTGTCCCCTACCTCTCCTGCCTTCAATCTTTCCCAGCATCAGGGTCTTTTCCAATGAGTCAGTTATTTGCATCAGATGGCCAAAGTATTGGAACTTCAGCTTCAGGATCAGTCCTTCCAATGAATATTTGAGACTGGTTTCCTTTAGGATTGACTGGCATGATCTCCTTGCAGTCCAAGAGACTCTCAAGAGTCTTCTCCAACAAGACAGTTCAAAAGCATCAATTCTTCGGTGCTCAGCTTTCTTTATTGTCTCTCACATCCATTGTAGTTTTGATTTGTACTTCTCTGATAATTAGTTATGTTGATCAATTTTTTCATGTGCTTTTTGGCCATCTGTATGTGTCATGAAAAGTATTTTAAAGTGGATACACATTAAAATGCAGGGAGGCTGATTCAATAGCAAATGCAGAAAATATGTTCATTTAAATGAATGGTAATAGAAATAGAGAAGACAAAGTTCTGAAATATATAGGGATCAAGTAAACATGATTTGATAAACTACTGAATTCATGGTTGAGAAAGAATGAAATATCTGAGAAAACCTTAATGTTTGTGGCTTTTGCAAGGTGGAAAGATGATGAAATCCTTTACTGAGATAGAGAATGCTGGAAGGTGATATGGTTGTTGTTAAGGGTTGACAGGGAAGCAAGCATTGAACAAACAGATGAAGGGACGCAAACTTTGTCCCTGGTTTCAATGTTAGATATGTTAATTTTATCATGAGTTTGAAAAGTTCAAGAGAAAAAAAAAAAAGGTTATAAATTTGGCATTTGTTTTTGTTTAGGTGATGTAATGAAATCAAGGATTACCTCAGAAGAGATTATAAAGATTAAAGACCAAGAATGAATTTTGATGAAATGCACACTTAAGAGTGTGATGGAGAATAAGATAAAGTTCCAAAAAGCAAAATGGAATATTGGGAATGAAGGGAGATATTAATGGAAAAAAGAATGAATGTGAGGTGTGAAAATGAAGACAGTCATAGATACCTCTTTTGAGGAATGCGGTTGTATTGGGTAAAGTGAAATAGGGAAAAGTGAAAGGAGGATGTGGGGCTAAGAAAATGTGATACTTAGTGTTTTGTTGTCTACTTTACTGGGACAGTGCTTGCAGAGACATTTGGTCAAACATTTTTCTAGGTGTAACTGTGAGTGTGTTTCTGAAGAAGGTTGATATTTGAATCCTTTGGTTAAGTATAGCAGATGTATATATAGCATACTATATATATATGATATATATACATATATATATATCATATATATATAGCATCTACTAATGTAGATGAGTCACATCCAGGGAACTGAAGGCCTGAATAAAGCAAACAGTCTAATTTTCATTAAGAGGGAATTCCTCTGCCCACCTGCCTTCAGTTGGAACATCAGTTTTCTCCTGCCCACAGACTTGAACTGAAACATTGGTTCTTCTTGGGTCTGGAGCAGGCTGGCCTTCTGCAGGGACTATGCCCTTGGTTCTTCTGGATCTCCAGGTTGCTGACTCCAAATCTTGGATTTGCTATTACCCATAGTCACTTTTCATGTTAGCCCAATTCCTATCCATGGCCCGTTCATATATTCTTACTTTAACCTGCTTCTCTTTAAACACACATTTAATGACCAGGTCTACTGTTCTTTGAAAGAATTTCTACCATGAATATCCTCAAGAATCAGCTTGCCATAATATAGCTTATTTTCAGGAGGTACACACAAATCAGATCTGTCCCTGACCCACTCCTGGCCTTTCTCTGTCTTGGTCAGCTGGTCACATGAGGCTCTGAAGACACAAAACTAAGGGAAAGCACTGTTGATGCAGTCATGAAAGTCAGGGCAGCCCCCTCTGACACAGATCTTGAATAACGTTGCATGGAAAAAACAGACGGACTGCAAGAAAGGTGGAATGCAGGCAGACACATAACAATGGGAACCCTTGATCCAATTCACTTTATCACTCTCTGGTTCTGATCATGTCTGATTTGGGGTGTGGTGTCTACATCTTTCAGGGCTTTCCAGGTGGCATAGTGTACAGAATCTGCCTGCTAGTGTAGGAATGCAAGAAGGTTTGATCCTTGGGTTGGGAAGATCCAATGGAGAATGCAATGGAAAGCCACTCCATTATTCTTGCCTGGAATATTCCATGGAAAGAGGAACCTGGCAGGCTACAGTCCTCGTGGTCGCAAAGACCCAGACACGACTGAGTGACTGAGCACACATACATCTGCATCTTTACCTAAAAGGGGTAGACCACATCAGTAGGCCCAGAGGGTATATGGGATTCAGTATTTCTGAGTGGTTTAGCTAGATGTCCCTATTATGAATCGCAGCATCTCACTCCTTCCCAATCAAAACTCTGACCCTGGGGCAACAGGCTTGTTAGATATGCAAATTCATCTTTCTGGAGCTCAGCTACTTTTATAATTAACTCATGGACCTGAGCCTCAATTTTTTGCCCTCTGCCTCTAAGAGATGATAGTCTTTACATGCTAATTAAGATGTGCTCTGGTTTCACACTTTGAGGTGATGATTAGCAGTGATATGCTGGTAAAACAACCAAATGAGTAAGTTTTAAAAATCCAAATTTATAGTGTTTGCTGATTCTGGGTTTAAATATTCCCATGTAGGTTGAATTGAATATTAATGGTACCTTAAAAACTTTCTTAATATTTATAAATTGGCTATTGCAAGTGAGTTGTCTCAGTGTACTGCTGGAATCACTCCAAGTCTCTCTTTGTTTTTCACAAATGAAGTAATATAACCTAATTCATTCTGGAAAGATTCAATATTTTTATTCTTTGCTTTCAATGGCAACAATATTTGAAGAAAGGAAAATCAATTTACAAATTAATTTAATTATAAATTTACAAATTTTAATTAATTTGTTAATTTACAAATTAACAATGAGATAAAGTAAATGATAATTTAATGAGAAGAAATATGTTAAATGAAATTACTTCTCTTTTAAATATGGAATAAATCATTAATGAATGGCATTATATTTTTCTTACAGTTTTATAGAGATATTATTTAGATGTTTGTATAAGTTTGTGTTCAGCATAATTATTTGGCTTACATACATGGTTATCAATGATTATGACCTTAAGCTTAATGAAACTTTATCATCTATAGATAAAAAAAGGAAATATTAGAAAATATTTCATTGCAATAAGAAAGCTTGTGATTTATTCTCATAACACCTTTCTTATATAGCATACAGCAGTGTTAATTATTGCCAACATCCGCTGAATCATTGAAAAAGCAAGCGAGTTCCAGAAAAATATATATTTCTGCTTTATTGACTGACTATGCCAAAGCCTTTGTCTATGTGGATCACAATAAACTGGAAAATTCTGAAAGAGATTGGAATACCAAACCACCTGAACTGCCTCTTGAGAAATCTGTATGCAGGTAAGGAAGCAACAGTTAGATCTGGACAAGGAACAACAGACTGATTCCAAATAGGAAAAGGAGTATGTCAAGGCTGTATGTTGTCCCCTGCTTATTTAATTTCTATGCAGAGTACATCATGAGAAATGCTGGGCTGGATGAAGCACAAGCTGGAATCAAGACTGCTGGGAGAAATACTGATAAATTCAGATATGCAGATGACACTACCCTTATGGCAGAAAGTGAAGAAGAAGTAAAGAGCCTCTTAATGAAACTGAAAGTGGAGTGTGAAAGAGTTTGCTTAAAGCTAGACATTACTTTGCCAACAAAGGTCAATCTAATCAAAGCTATGGGTTTTCCAGTAGTCTTGTATGGATGCGAGAGTTGGGCTCTAAAGAAAACTGAGCACCGAATAGTTGACGCTTTTGAACTGTAGTGTTGGAGAAGACTCTTGAGGGTCCCTAGGACTGCAAGGAGATCCAACCAGTTCATCTTAAAGGAAATCAATCCTAAGTGTTCATTGGAAGGACTGATGTTGAATCTGAAAATCTAATACTTTGGTCACCTGATGTGAAGAACTTACTCATTTGAAAATACCCTGATGCTGGGAAAGACTGAATGAGGGAGAAAAAGGGGATGGCAGAGGATGAGATTGTTGGATGGCATCACCGACTGAATGGGCATGAGTTTGAGTAAACTCTGGAAAGTGGTGATGGATAGGGAGGCCTACTGTGGTGCAGTCCATGGGGTTGCAAATAGTCGGACAAGATTGAGCGACTGAACTGAACTGAAGGGAATATTTCATGCAAACATGAGCACAATAAAGACAGAAATGGTATGGACCTAACAGGAGCGGAATATATTAAGAACAGGTGGCAAGAATACACAGAAGAACTATACAAAAATGATCTTCATGACCCAGATAACCACGATGGTGTGATTACTCACCCAGAGCCAGACATCCTGGAATGTGAAGTCAAGTTGGCTTAGGGAAGCATGACTATGAACAAAGCTAGTGGAGGTGATGGAATTCCAGTTGAGCTGTTCCAAATCCTAAAAGATGATGCTGTTTAAGTGCTGCACTCCCTATTCCAGCAAATTTGGAAAACTCAGCAGTGGCCAGAGGACTGGAAAAGGTCACTTTTCATTCCAATCACAAAGAAAGGCAATGCCAAAGAATGCTCAAACTACTGCATAATTGCATCATCTCACATGCTAGTAAAGTAATGCTCAAAATTCTCCAAGCCAGGCTTCAACAGTATGTGAACCTTGTACTTCCAGATGTTCAAGCTGGATTTAGAAAAGGCAGAGGAAGAAGAGATCAAATTGCCAACATCCGTTGGATCATCAAAAAAGCAAGAGAGTTCCAAGAAATCATCTACTTCTGCTTTATTGATTATACTGAAGCCTTTGACTGTGTGGATCACAATAAACTGTGGAAAATTCTTCAAGGAGGAAATACCAGCAATTACATACACTTACTTAATTTTCAAACATATTTAAAAATGAAAGTCACAAGCTTTTAAGAGTAATAAATATTGTAAATCCCCTAAATAAATGGAAAGCTAAAACAGCTTAATAATGTGAATGCTAAAAACTGTACAGAATTATTATAAAATCTTCCCCAAAGCTGAAATACAAGGATTAATTAATGTGCCATTTTTTATTTCAGTTTTATTGAGATGTAATTGACATATAAAGTTGTAAGATATTTACAGTGTACATCGTGATTATTTGATGTCTGTATACATTGTGAAGGGCTTGCCAGGTGGCACTAGTGGTTAATAATAGGCCTGCCAGTGCAGAAGATTCAGGAGACCAGAGTTCGATCCTTGAGTCAGGAAGATCCCCTGGAGTAGGAAATGGCAACCCACTCCAGTCTTCTTGAAGCTTTTGAAATCCAAGAAAATTTAGTTTTGATATTCTTTTCTGTTTCTTAGTAAATACAATTATAAAGGAAAAATTAAATCTGGTGATGTAACAGCTCAGTAAATATACAGTATTTAGACAAATTATAAACATCTGTTGATACTAGTAAGTAGCATAGTCATTTTCTGAATAGCTAAATTGAACAATTATATAAAATATTTAGTAAGAAAAGTAGATTTTGTTCAAATAGTGGAAAGTTAAAAAAAATATTTGTAACCGTAATAGCAGATATATTTTCTTAACAGGTGACCTTAAAGGATTGCTGTTTAGTGTCACTCAAGATCTACTAAGCATAATTTCTTGGATGAGTGTGGCAAAAGGATATCTGTACAGAACCAGTTCCTTTCTGAAGTTTATAATCGGGGCCCTGTTTTCAGAGAGAAGGTACAGTTTATCTTTTATTAATATACCTTTGAAATTTAAAGGAATGTTGAAGGAAAAATGTAATAGTTTAATAAAATAATATAAAATAATATAAAAATAATGTAAAGCCTGTGTGTGCCATTTATGGAATTCCTTAACAACAACTCAGTATTTTAAAGATTTTTTTTAACTTGAGATAACTTTTATTTTAAATTGAAAAAAAAAAAACTTAGTTGTATTAGTAAACACAAACACTCTACAAATATTATAGTAAAATACTGAAGTGAGAATAGTAAAATATTTTGTTTTTATTAAACTTTTAGTTTGATATGAGCCTGGTAAGTACATAAATATTGTGTTAAGTTGCTGGGAAGTATAAGAGAAACAGTACTCTCATATGACCTCCTGTTTCATATCTTTATCAACCAATATCCTAGTGGATGGATTTTATGTTTTTTGACAGCTTGAGTTTGAAGGCAGTACTTGGGTTGTATCAGCAAAAAGTCATGGGTAGAAAGAGGTTGAATTATCCCACATTCACAGGAGATCTCCATGATGAAATTGGCTTTTGTGTCATTTGATCAGCAGGTACACATTCTTGTATCTTAAAACAACAACCTAAATCATTAAATATCAATTACATCTATTTTGAGTAAAAATAAGCATTGTATAGTTAAATAATAATAATGTAAAATGAATACTTTAAACTGTGTTATAATACATGATTAGAAACATGTTTAATATTCACAAGTGTTCATGAAGAGATTATTTCAATTTAATCCACTGTGTGCTACTTAACTATAAAATATATGATATATTTTGAGATAATCAACTCAGGAGGTCAATCCATTTTGGATATAAAATTGTCTGTTCTTGTTTTCTAATTATTCATAAAATATTGACAATATCATTCCTAATTTCAAGGCTACAATGGATTTGTCCTTTAATTTGTCAGGTTAATTCAAGTTAATTGATTTGAAATATTGAAAAGTATTTTCCTATATCTATTCTATGCTTTTGGTTTCCTCGGGCTTGGAAATTACAGGAGGAAAATGACTAAATCTAAATTAGAGAACAGTTCTGTAGAATGTAAAGTCAAGAGTCTAACATGCAGTTTACTTTCTGCTAGTCACAGTCATGTCCTGGCAGATCACTACAGAAAACTTTACATTTCAAATGTTTTCATTCATTCCATTAAATGATACCAGTCTTTCATTTTTATTGAAGGTCTTGGCTGCACCAGGTATCTTTAAATTAATTTTATGGATTAAAAACAGCATGAATTTTTCATCTTTTCAAACACTAGAAATTAGGGGAGAGAAAATATAAGGAAGTAGATTGAAACTCTCTGACAGTGAAACCCTAAACTATAGAAGAGTTAGTTCCCCATGAATTAGTCCATTGCCATATTCTAATATTTGGACAGACTTTTCAGCCAAATTTTGCCATCATAGTTCTGCTTATTACTAAAAGAATTATGAGAGTATGTTACATATATAGAAAATAAAATTAAAGATTTGTGTTCTAACTACAAAAAATGTATACACATTTGGAAGGTGTTATGTCCTGTACATCAAGCATTTTGTCTTCAACTGTTAATCATTGGAGGATCTTAGCAAATCAAACTCTATATTAATATGCTACTTATCTAATATCAGTGATATGAGATAATTTATATGCAGACACCTTCATTGAATTTCAAAGTTTTAGCAACTTTGTTTATGGTGCTTGTGACATTTTCAGAGCAAGACAACTGAACACAGCATAGCAGCTGCAGGTAAGAGGATTTGGGGTCTAATGCTCACTTCCAGATGGATGATGGATATGCAAATTTAAATTTATGGTAGACATATTAGCAGATGGAAATAGAATAGAATAAATGCCTGTGCCACCTGTGAACAAGTGCATTTTATCAACTACCAGCTGAACTGTGTTAAATTCAAGTCGTTCAACAGAACTCAGACTCTTGAGAAGAGACTTTTTGTCAACCTATTAATATATCTAGATTTCATGTTGAGGTTGGGAAACATTTTACTAAACAGGGAACCTATGGACACAGGTTTGAGCAGAGCATACTTCACTCTTGTTATGTCACTCATGCTATTATGCTGCCTGGATAATTGAACAGAATGTTGGTAGACTAGGAAACAGTTGAAACAAATGAGACAGACTGAGTGCTCCAAAAAGACGTAAGTGAATTAGAATTGATGCACCTGATGAGAGTGAATTCACAGTGTCACTTTAAATAAAGCCCCGTTTCATTTAGGTACCCAGTCTGTCACTACAACTATTAAAAACATTCAGGGAAGGCACTGACAGTTTCATTTGACACAATCAATTAAATTCCTCCCATATATATACATATATAAAGGGTCCTGAGTTCAGCCTCTGACAATGAAATGTTTCACTGAATAGCTTACACACTGCTACTTAATAGACATTGGCTCAGTTCCAAGAGAAAGAGCTTCATTCCGTTAGAGAAGAGCCCGAGTGGCTCTAGGTTTATAGATTTTCAGAATTGGCAGAATTCTTATCACCTAGTAAAAAAAAAATTTCCCCAATTCTTAGTATGGATGTGTGTAATTAAAGAGTCCAACAACTGATGAAAATAGAGTGGGATGTCTCATTTTAAAGAAATGAGAAATGAGAAATTTAATTCTTTGTCCTTAATATTCTTGAAAATTGCATAGAAATTTGAAAGAAAGAAAAATCCTTTTCACATGCTTTAGTTGCATACACGTATTGTGTATGTTAACAGCTTTGCTACTTGTTATGATATTTATAGTATGGTATTCAGAGTTGGCAACTTAAAAAAATGAGGACATTACATGAAGATAGTTTTGGCTGCATATTAGGACTTTCTAACGATTGGAATGTCCACAATAGTCTTTCAAGTGTGGTGTGTCCAAACCAGTGGGAATGTACGGTTCCTAGTTGTCACAATGGGAGATGGAAAAGTGCTCTCCAAAATTGTTATTCACTAATATAATCTTAATTTGCCTTAGCTGTTTGTTATAAAGATAAGTGTTTTGCCACTTGTAAAGCTCTACTATTTACTGTTAACTATATTTTAGATTTCTATCTTTTGGAAGATACTATTTTCAAACACTTCTTAGAAAATGTGTTATATAAAGTATACAAAAATACATAGATATGTGAATGAAAATAGAATTATTTAAACAATTTGTTCAGTTCAGTTCAGTCATTTATCTAAGCATTGATCTGTCTGCCAGTTGTTGAGGTGAGGAGGTGGTTTAAGTTCACTACCAAGGGGTGATCTTCAATATCAGTTTGTTCATAGAAGATATGCCAGTGAATTAGTGTTTTTCCAATTGGAGTACCTAAGGATACAAAGAAAACTAAATTAGCCTAAAGCAATAGGGGAAATAACAGTAATCAGTTTGTGTAGTAATATGAAGGGGTGCCTAGGTTTTATATTGCATATACTTTTGCTAGCATGATAGAAGGCATTTACAAACTATAAACATTCAAACACTTCAAGTGATATGAATGTATACAAAAATGTCATATGTGATACTCGACAGACAAATAGTAATGTTTACTGAATATTTCTATTGTCAAAAGAATTCATAACAACAGGGAATGTTGACATTTTGGCTCTTCCATGTTCTTCTATATCTTTATATAGATGCCAGGGAAAACTGAGTGTGGAAAATACAAACCAAAATGATTTTTCTGGAGTAGTTTTCAAATATAAGACAGTTTCTGTTTAATCCTGGTTATATACAAGCAATGGAACCCTCAAATGCTTAGTTAATTGAATGTCTCAAATTTATCCTACAAAATATATTAGGGGCTCTATCTCTACCATGGGGGAGGAAATGGCAACCTACTCCAGTATTCTTGCATGGAGAATCCCGGGGACGGAGGAGCCTGGTGGGCTGCCGTCTATGGGGTCGCACAGAGTTGGACACGACTGAAGCGACTTAGCAGCCGCAGCAGCTTGCTGCTATCTCTTCCAGTAGATGTATGAACTTGTTACTCTTTCTATACTAAGCTTAGTTTACATAGTAAATCCAAGACAGAAAAAATATTAGTAAGATATAGATCCTTTTCCCTAAGAACTGTCATCTTTATTGAATGCACTGATGTGATTTTGGCAAATGAAAAGACTATAGGCTTTGGAATAATAAAGAGCAAGGATTGAATTTCTGCTGTAAATTTACCAACTGTGGAAACTTGGCCTTAATTGTTATGTACTTTGTTTCCTTCATCTTTAAAAAGTGGATATCTCATTTTACAAGAGTATGAGAAATTGAAATTAAACAAGACTATAATCTGTTTACCTGTCTACCTACTTAGCTATTCATCTATCATCTATCCGTACACATATTTGTACTTTCATATCTGGAAGGTGTTTTTTTATTATTGCTATTGTGATAGAATTTGTAGCACATTATTTTACCACTAAGTAGAACAAAATTTCACTTGAGACTCTGGTGAGATTTTAAAAAGTAAGGATGGAAGGAAGTTTCAGTTTGGTTTACTCCTCTCCGTCAGTTCTTGTCTTGTTGTAGCAAAGATACGGAACAGTGGACCACTTGTAACTCAAAGAGACAGCATTCTATGAAGAAGACATCAGGCAGTATTTGTAATGACAAACTAGTTACAACTCAGATACAGCTCAGTTTCAGCTCAGGCGGGAAGAGGCAGCACACTCCTGAGATGCAATGGCAGGCCAAGCCATGACATGGAAGCGCACCGAGGGCTCTTGGGTTCCCTTGTCATGCCTTCTGTATCCTCCCCCTGGTGTCTGACTGGTAAGCCCAATGCAGATAGAGCTTGGCACCAGTGTCCTCCCTATTGGCTGTGCCCGGGACCAGTCAGGGAAGGGGGTGTGTCCCCACTCCAGTCTTCAACTTCCTCTTCCAAAGGAGTTTTAAAAATTTCCCTGTTGCATGGTTCCGCCATCTTGGACTCCTTTCTCCATTCTAACTACCTGATGGAAGGAAAGACAGGGAAGAAGAGAGAGGGGGAGGATGGATAGGAAGTAGAGAAGTAGGAAAGGGGTAGAGAGGAGTGAAGGAAAGGAAGGAGAAAAGCAAAAGAAGGCAGGAAGAAACAAAAGGAACAGTAAGGAAAGAAAGGGTGAAGCAAAGTGATGAAAGAAAAAGAGATGTAGGGAGGGAAGAGGAAGGCGGAGAGCAGAAAGAAAAATAGGTATGACTCTTTCATAGCAATAAGAATATTTAAATCTTGGGGCTGTTGTGGGATATGAAATAAACACAGAAAACTGACTCACCTGTCATAAGTTTTTAGAAGATGAAATTTAAAAAAATACTCCTGATCTTAATAGAAATAATGATTACATAATACTCTGCCTTATTTTTGCCAGAACATAGCAATATTTCCTCATTCTCTCTAGTACATAGAGAGCCTGGAGACATAGTAACTGCACTTCTCAGAACACCTGCCAGCAAGACTCAGGGTTAGAGTCTCCTCAACAGGAGACATGAGATGGGGAAGTTCTAAGAGAAGCAGAATCTTATATGATCTTTCCAGTTCTAGTCACCCCTGATACTCTTCTTAATATCTTATGTCTCAGTGTTGGAAGCAATGACCATTAATGACAGCTATATATAATTTTTGCAATTTCTCTTTGAAAGCTAGTGGTTAATTGAAGGTTTAGCAGTAATCTTTCTGAGATTCATTTCTCCAGCCTTTTAACAGTTTATTTTGTTGTTGTTTAGTCGCCAAGTCATGTCTGACTCTTTGCGACCTCATGGACTTCAGAATACCAGACTTCCTTGTCCTTTACTATCTACCGGAGTTTGCTCAAACTCATGTCAATTGAGTCAGTGATGCCGTCCAACCATCTTGTCCCCTGTCACCCCCTTCTCCTCCTGCCTTCAATCTTTGCTGGCGTCAGGGTCTTTTTCAATGGGTTGGCTCTTGTGTGTCAGGTGGCCAAAGTATTGGAGCTTCTGCTTAAGAATTAGCCCTACCAATGAATATTCAGTGCTGATTTTATTTAGGATTGACTAGTTTGTTCTCCTTGTTATCCAAAGGAGTCTCAGGAGTCTTCTCTAAGCACCACATCTTGATAGCATCCATTTTTCAGTGCTCAACCTTCATTATGGTACAACTCTCACATTCGTACATGACTACTGGAAAAAATAGCTTTTATTTATTTATTTTTCCTTTGTTTTTATTAGTTGGAGGCTAATTACTTTACAATTTTCTAGTGGTCCATACATTAATAAAGGAATATATATATATATATATATATATATACACAAAAAGCTATAGCTTTGACTATATGAACCTTTGTTGACAAAGTAACGTCTATGCTTTTAAATACACTGACTAGATTTGTCATAGCTTTTCTTCCAAGGAGCAAGTGTCTTTTAATTTTGTGGCTGCAGTCACCATCCACAGTAACTTTGAGCCCAAGAATATAAGATCTGTCATTGTTCCCAATTTTTCTCCATCTATTTGCCATAAAGTAATGGGACTGGATGCCGTGATCTTAATTTGTTGAATGTTGAGTTTTAAGCTAGCTTTTCTACTCTCCTCTTTTACCCTTATCAAAAGGCTCTTTAGTTCCTCTTCACTTTCTGTTATTAGAGTCATAGTATCTGCATATATGAATGAGGTTGTTGATATTTCTCATGGCAATCTTGTGATTTCAGAATGTGGTTTATCCAGACATTTTGCATGATGTACACAGAATAGAAGTTAAATAGGCAGAGTGACAACAAACAACCTTGTTATACTCTTTTCCCAATTTTTTGAGCAAGTCCAGTGTTCCATGTATGGTTCTAACTGTTGCTTCTTGTCCTGCATACAGCTTTCTCAGGAGATAGGTAAGGTGAACTGGTATTTCTGTCATTTTAAGAGTTTTCCACAGTTTTTATGATCCACACAGTCAAAGCCTTTAGTCAATGAAGCAGAAGTAAATGTTTTTCTGATATTCCCTTGCCTTTTCTATGATCCAGTGGATGTTGGCAATTTGATCTCTGTTTCCTCTGCCTTTTTAAAATTTAGTTGTACATCTGAAAGTTCTTGGTTCACATCATGTTGAAACCTTTTAAGCATAATCTTGCTGGCATGTGAAATGAGCATATTTAGTAGTTTTAACTTTTTTTGGCATTGCTTTTCTTTGTGATTGGAATGAAAACTGACCTTTTCCAGTCCTGTGGCCACTGCTGACTTTTTCATATTTGCTGGTATAATGACTGCAATACTTTATCAGCATCATGTTTTAGAATTTGAAATAGTTCAACTGGAATTCCTTCACCTCCACTAGATTTGTTCATAGTTATGCTTCCTAAGGCCCATTTGACTTCTCATTCCAGAATGTCTGACTAAGTGAGTGATCACATCATCGTGGTTATCCAGGTCTTTAAGACATTTTTTGTATAGTTCGTCTGTGTATTCTTTCCACACTTCTTAATCTGTTCAGCTTCTATTATGTCCTTGCCGTTTCTGTCCTTTATTGTGCCCATCTTTGCCTTAAATATTGCCTTGGTATCTCCAATTTCCTTGGAAAGATCTCTAGTCTTTATCATTCTATTATTTCCCTCTATTTATTTGTATTGTTCACTTAAAAAGGCTTTCTTATCTCTCCTTGCTTTTCTCTGGGACTCTGTATCATTTGGTTGCATCTTTCCATGTCTCCCTTACCCTTCACTTCTCTTCTTTCCTCAGCTACTTCTAAGGCCTCCTCAGACAACTGCTTTCGCTTTCTTTTTGGGGGGGATGGTTTGGTCAAAATCTCCTGTACAGTGTTACCAACCTCAGTCCATAGTTTTTCAGGCACTCTGTCTGCCAGATCTAAACCTTTGAATCTATTTGTCACCTTCACTGTATAATCATAGGGGACTTGACTTAGATCATGCCTGAGTTGCCTGTTCTTTACTGTGCCCATCTTTATATGAAATGTTCCCCTGGTATCTCTAATATTCTTGAAGAGATCTCTAGTCTTCCCCATTTGATTAATTTCCTCTATTTTTCTGCATTGATCACTCAGGAAGGCTTTCTTATCTCTCCTTGCTATTCTTTGGAACTCTGCATTCAGATAGGTATATCTTTCATTTTCTCCTTTGCCTTTAGCTTCTCTTCTTTCATCAGCTATATTTAAGGCCTGCTCAGAGAACAGAAATGGAATGGACATAAGAAGAAAAAGATATTAAGTAGAGGTGGGAAGAATACACAGGAGAACTATACAAAAAAGAACATCATGACCCAGATAACCTCGATGGTGTAATCACTCACCTAGGACCAGACATCCTAGAATGCTAAGTCAAGTGGGCCTTAGGAAGCATTACTATGAGCAAAGCTACAGTAGGTGATAGAATTCCAGTTGAGCTATTTAAAATCCTAAAAGATGATGCTTTTAAAGTGCTTTATTCGATATACCAGCAAATTTGGAAAACTCAGCAATGGCCACAGAACTGGGAAGGGTCACTTTTCATTCCAATCCAAAAGAAAGTCAATACCAAAGCCTGTTCAAACTACTGCAAAATTGCACTTGTCTCACATGCTAGCAAAGTAATGCTCAAAATTATCCAAGCCAGGCTTCAACAGTAAGTGAACCATGAACTTCCAGATTTTCAAAATGATTTAGAAAAGGCAGAGGAACCAGAGATCAAATTGCCAACATCCGCTGGATCATCCATTGATTCACTGGATCAAGCAAGAGAATTCCAGAAAATCATTGCTTCTGCTTTATTGACTACACCAAAGCCTTTGACTGAATTAATCACAACAAACTGTGGAAAATTCTTAAAGAGATGGGAATACCAAAATGCCTGACCTGCCTCCTGTACCAGAAATCTGTATGAAGGACATGAAGCAGCAGTTAGAACCAGACATGAAATGACAGAATGATTCCAAATTGGTAAAGGAGTACATCAAGGCTATATATTGTCACCTTGCTTACTTTACTTATATGCAGAGTGCATCATGCAAAATGCCAGGCTGGATGAAGCAAAAACTATGAGTCAAGATTGCCGGTAGATATATCAGTAATCTCAGATATGTAGATGACTACACTCATGGCAGAAAGTGAGGAGGAAATAAAGACCCTCTTGATGAAAGTGAAAGAGGAGAGTAAAAAAAGTTGGCTTAAAGCTCAACATTCAGAAAACTAATATCATGGCTTTCAGTTACATCACTTTGATGGAAAAAGATGGGGTAAAAATGGAAACAGTAACAGACTTTATTTTCTTGGTCTCCAAAATCACTGCAGATGGTGACTGTAGCCATGGAATTCAAAGATGCTTGCTCCTTATAGGAAAGCTATGGCCAACCTAGACAGCATATTAAGAAGAAGAGACATTACTTTGCCAGCAAAGGTCCATCTAGTCAAAGCTATGGTTTTTCCAGTAGTCATGTATGGATATGAAAGTTTGACTATAAAGAAAGCTGAATGCAGAGGAGTTTAAAATTTTGAACTGTGGTGTTCGAAAAGACTCTTGATAGTCTCTTGGACTGCAAGGGGATCCAACCAATCCATCCTAAAGGAAATCAGTCCTGTGTTCATTGGAAGGACTGATGTTGAAGCTGAAACTCCAATAATTTGGCCACCTGATGCAAATACCTGACTCATTGGAAGAGACCCTGATGCTGGGAAAGATTGAAGGCTGGAGGAGAAGGGGACGGCAGAGGATGAGATGTTTGGATGTCATCACTGACTTGGTGAACATGAGTTTAAGTATGCTCTTGCAGTTTGTGATGGGCAGGGAGGCCTGGCGGGCTTCAGTCCATGGGGACCCGGAGAGTCAGACATGACTGTGCAACTGAACTGAAGTGATACCTGAATTGCCTAGTGGTTTTCCCTACATTCATCAATTTTAGCCTGGATTTTGTATTAAGGAGCTGATTATCTGAGCCACAGATAGTTCCATGTCTTCTTTTTACTGACTATATAGAGCTTCTCCATCTTTGGCTGCAAGGAATATAATCAATCTGATTTCAGTGTTGACAATTCTGTGATGTCCACATGTAGAGTCGTCCCTTGTGTTATTGGAAGAGGGTGCTAGCTGTGACCAGTGCATTCTCCTGGCAGAACTCTTGTTAGCCTGTTCCCTGCTTCACTTTGTACTCGAGGCCAAACTTGCATTTTACTCCAGATATTTTTTTATTTCCGGCTTTTGCATTCCAGTACCCTGTGATGAAAAGGAAATCTTTGTTATTGCTGTTTGTAGAAATTCTTGTAGGCATCTAATATCGAAATCCCTTTAAGCTTTAAGTTGTTCTTTTTATCATTTAATGACTAAGTCATGTCTAACTCTTTTGGGACTCCATGGACTGTAGCCTGCCAGGCTCCTTTGTCCATGGGATTTCCCAGGCAAGAATACTGGATTGGGTTGCCATTTCCTTCACCAGTTCATCTTCCCCACCAAGGGATGAAACCCTTGTTTCTTGCATTGGCAAGTGGTTCTATACCACTGGACTACCATGAAAAAATAAAAATGAGTTTAATTTTTTTTTAACTGGCCTTGAAAGATTAAGAAAATGCTTAAAAATAAAAAAGAAAAAAAGAAAAGCAGACAGCATATCTATATTAAATATATACAAAACCCTAAAGAAATGCATAAAAACATAGAGATATATCATATTCATAGATGTGGATTCAATTTCAAAGAAGCCTTAATCCTCCCTCAGTAAGTGTAACATTGCAAATAATTAAGATAGTGTGTTAATAGGATAGATTAGATTCCTGTGGCAGTGTTTTGAGAACCCAGAAAACTTTCTATGTCTCTATACAAATTTGGAGTGCAGATCAGTGGAGAACAAACATGCTGTCTCACAAGTTTTTCTAATAAAATAGTTTATCCATTAGAAAGATAAATAAATAAAATCAGATCTCTCAGCACTCCATGCAATAAAGAAGTAAATAACTCTAGGTACATTTTAAAACTAAATTTAAAAAGCAAAGTTTATTTTTTTTAAAAAAAGGATAAGCCAGAAAGATAAAGAACATTACAGTATACTAACACATATATACGGAATTTAGATAGATGGTGGCGATAACCCTATATGCAAAACAGAAAAAGAGACACAGAAGTACAGAACAGACTTTTGAACTCTGGGGGAGAACGTGAGGGTGGGATGCTTTGAAAGAACAGCATGTATATTATCTATGGTGAAACGGACCACCAGCCCAGGTGGGATACATGAGTCAGGTGCTCGGGCCTGGTGCACTGGGAGGACCCTGAGGAGTCGGGTGCGGAGGGAGGTGGGAGGGGGGATCGGGATGGGGAATACGTGTAACTATATGGCTGATTCATGTCAATGTATGACAAAACCCACTGAAATGTTGTAAAGTGATTGGCCTCCAACTAATAAAATAATATTTAAAAAAAAAAAAAAAGGATAAAATACTGCTAGTATTTTATTCCTTCAAGATAGAGAAATATCTTTAAACATGTAAAATATTCTATTAATAAATAAAATAATAGATGCCATTACAATTTAAAGAAAAAAAGAAGGAAAACATAAGATTATGATGAAACATCCTGGTACCAACCTTTTAACAGCTCTGTTTTGCTTGTAAAATTAGACAAACAAACAACAACAACAACAACAAAAACCTCTGATATTGGCAATCAATACTTTTATAGATGGATCTACTGTAAAATAACTTTCCAAGTTTACAGTTTACCAGTGTGATAGATTGTAATACTGTGTTTGATTCTTTAGCTCTCTCTGTAGCTATATAAATTGTCATGTGATTTGCCTGTCCTTTGACTTTGGGCTTAGCCAGGTGACTTTTTTGGTCAATAGAATGAGGAAACAGTAATAGTACATCAGCTTGCCCTTAGGCCTTCAGACACCTTGTGCATCTTCTCTAACTCTGTTGTTCTTTTCCCATCACCGTGAGAATAAGGAGAAAAAGAGAGTAGCGCCACCCCAGGTCAACCATTCCAGGCAGTTGAGTTCAATTCAGTCACTCAGTCATGTCCAAATCTTTGTGACCCCATGAACTGCAGCATACCAGTCCACCCAAACCCATGCCCATCGAGTCGGTGATGCCATCCAGCCGTCTCATCCTCTGCTGTCCCTTTCTCCTCCTGTCCCCAATCCCTCCCAGCATCAGGGTCTTTTCCAATGAGTCAGCTCTTCCCATGAGGTGGCCAAAGTATTGTAGTTTCAGCTTCAGCATCAGTCCTTCCAGTGAACGCTCGGGACTGATCTCCTTTAGGATGGACTGGTTGGATCTCCTTGCAGTCCAAGGGACTCTCAAGAGTCTTCTCCAACACCACAGTTCAAAAGCATCAATTGTTCTGCGCTCAGCTTTCTTCACAGTCCAACTCTGACATCCATACATAACCACTGGAAAAACCATAGGCTTGACTAGATGGACCTTTGTTGGCAAAGTAATGTGTCTGTTTTTTAATATGCTATCTAGGTTGGTCATAACTTTCCTTCAAAGGAGTAAGCGTCTTTTAATTTCATGGCTGCATTCACCATCTGCAGTGATTTTGAAGCCCCCAAAAATGAAGTCTGACACTGTTTCCACTGTCTCTCCATCTATTTCCCATGAAGTGATGGGACCAGATGCCATGATCTTAGTTTTCTGAATATTGATCTTTAAGCCAACTTTTTCACTCTCCTCTTTCACTTTCATCAGTAGGCTCTTTAGTTCTTCTTCACTTTCTGCCATAAGGGTGGTGTCACCTGCATATCTGAGGTTATTGATATTTCTCCTGGTAATGTTGATTCCAGCTTGTGCTTCCTCCAGGCCAGTGTTTCTCATGATGTACTCTGCATATAAGTTAAATAAGCAGGGTGACAATATACAGCCTTGACATACTCCTTTTCCTATTTGGAACCTGTCTGTTTTTCCATGTCCAGTTCTAACTGTAGCTTCCAGGCAAGCCTAGGCTTAATCAGCTGACCCTCAGCCACTCAAAATAAGTAATGATAATAAATATATTTTTTTTAAAAATTGAATTTTGTGTTGGCTTATTGTACAGCAATGTCTTACTAACGTGACTGTTACTCAGAAAGAAATTTCTCTTCCACTTGTTCTTGTCACTTATTTTCCCTAAACATGTATTTTTGCTGCCCTTCTCCAATTGTACCATTCTTAAATTATTAACTCTTATCTGGCATATCCTATATCCCCAGTTTTCCCTCTTTTCATGTTCAAGATTAAGGTCACATGTGACTGTTTCCACCATATGTGTCAGATTCTTTTCTCATTAAATAAGGAGCATGACCCTTACTGACTGATATTATCAATTATTTATTTGTTTGCTTTATTATCTATACAATATTTTGTAAAGCTAGGCATTTTAATCTTCTACTAGTCTACTCTCCATAAAGCTTTATGGAATAATGCATTCTTAGTATCTGGAAAAAAAGCCATAAGTTATGATTTATATAATTGATGTTCTTCACTGAAAAGATTTTTATTTTAGGCAGACAAATTAATTTCATTAACAAGTTAGCCCTGAAGATTTAAGTTTCCTCCTTATTTTTCTATGAGAATTGTTACAAAGGGACAGAAATCTAACGCAAATAAGTCAGGTTGACAATCATGCCTTTACACATGTTAATTATTTTCCAGATTATGTTCTGCCATCTTCAGGGCTAATGTGTCAAATTAAGGAAGTTGAAAATCCCCATCTCTAATGTCTGGTGAAATAAATAGTTATACTTCTAGCAATAAAGGTTACACTAAATGATTCCTAAGATAGTATTCTGCCTTGGTAAACTTTGAGGCAGTACTTGCATTTCAAAAATATTGGAATATTATTTCAAGTAGGATATACTTTGTATAAATATATATTGCTTCCCTTGAAAAGAAACTAACCACATTTTCTTGTGTTCTAACTTAGAAATTGGTATCTCTATAAGTTTTTTAGTGATTAGTTCATACATAAAATATATAATAGATTGTCTATAAAATTTTTCTTGTAGCTTGTAAATTGCATATAGTGACACCAGATCCTGTGCTTACTCAAATCTAGTCTATGACCATGATTGCAAATATCTTTAGTACTATCTTATTTCTTTTTCAAACCATTTTTCTTACCTAATTTACCCTTGACATGTTGAAGATTGAGAAACAAGAAATAAAATACTTTCAGCAAAGTTTTTGATCACATATGATTTAGGTGATTCAGGGGGCCATGCTTATAGATAAAATGGAACAGGTAGGTTTCAGGGACATGAGGAAACTTGAAAGATTTGTGGTTGCTTATAGTACTTACTTTTAAATACTCATTCCTTCTTTCTGCTTTATAGAATGTTGGAACTCTCCAAGACTCTGCTTGACCAACTTATCATATACTTAATCAAGGACAATATATTATGCTAGGCAGTTCATTGTGCCTATGTGTTTCTCAAATAGGTAAATTTTTGAAATAATAAAATATTTCATTATTACATACTTAATGTAAATTTTAATAATATTTTAGCATGTAAAATATTTGATGTTACTTTAGAATATGGAATAGAAAGTATTAAAAGATCTCTGAGATTTACTTGGGATAAAGAACAAGGTGAAAAATGACCTTTGTGTTTATATGTCAGTATAGCAAATCATATTGTTCTAAGATTTCAGTGATGCGTAGCAGTGGAAATAACAGAGATAGGTACAATAGACTTTTCCATAGACTGAGTTTTCCAGGTCATTTAGTCCTCTCTAGTGTCTTCAGAATAACCCAACAGAGGTAATGATAACAGATTGTCACATTTTTGTCCATATGATGACCTGTTTAGGTAGAAGAGAGAAAAAGAAAAAAAAAACACTCTCCTCTCAATGCTATGGGTGAAAATACAGCAGTAGTCAGATCATCACTTTTGTGCACACTCTCTCTCTCTGTCTCAGCATATATACAAATACATGGCATGTGAATTAGTGTATTATGTCTTTGTTAGAAAGTATGTACTACCGAGAATTCTATCAAGAGGATTAAAAAAAAAAAAAATCAAAATAGGCAACTTTGATAAAAGGTATGGCCTCTGCTCTTGGAACTTCTCAGACTCTCACTTAAAAATATGTAAGCATCTTTAAAAATAATTCTAGTAGATATTATGATAGTTCTAATACTATAATTATTTCATAATCCTAATGGATTAAAAATAGAATGCAGCAAGATAATTGGGCCTCAAGAAATAGAGGCCCATTCTATGGCTTGAGAATTTAAAGTCTCACAGTGTTAGAAGAATCTGTAAAAAATTCTACATGCAAAGCAGAAATAACTCATAAAGTTTTTGTTTTTTAGTCACTAAGTTGCGGCTCCGTGAACTGCAACTTTTGCGACTCCGTGAATTGTAGCCTACCATGCTCCTCTGTCCATGGGTTTTCCCAAGCAAGATGCTGGAGTGGCTTGCCATTTCCCTCCCCAGGGGATCTTCTCCACCCAGGGACCAAAACCAATTCTCTTGCATTGGCAGGTGGATTCTTTACCACTGAGACACCAGGGGAGCCCAATTCATAAAGTAGCAAATATCTAAGAGATTACTGTAAAGAAAATATCAGGCTAAGCCAGAGTTGTGCTGTCCAATAAAATCAGGCAGATGTGGCTATTTAGCACTTGAAATGTGGCTAATTTAAATTGAAATACATTGTAAATATAAAATACAACACAGATATCTAAGAATCAGTATGAAAATAATTATTTCCTTAATAATTTTATTTTGATTATGCAAACATTTTGATTATATATTAAGAAGATATTTTAGATATATTACATTACCAAAATATATTATTAAATTTGCCAGTTTCTTTTTATTTTAATATCACCCATTTGGCTTTTACTTGTGGCTCTTAAATTTATATCAAACAGGGGCAGTCTAAGGAATTTCAGCAGCATCATACAGTTACTAATTAAGACAGTCACAACTTATCTAAGAATTGAACACATTAATTTTTCATCAGCTACCTATTGCATAGCTTTTATCATAAAGCTATTAGACACATTCCCTTTTTAGGAAACATTAAAGTAATAGTTAAACACCTTTGCTTGAACTAGAGTCTTGCCTCCTGGGTAAGTCAATACCATAGTCCATAAGAATCTTTCAAGTTCTTTAATGGTTTATCCAAAGCTTTTGGATACTGATTATTTTTTCTTCTGAAGCACTCAGAGTAAATAATGGTTACTTGCTTGTGAATAAGGGAATTTTTAGTGAGAATCATCTGTGTAGCTTGAAGAAGGATCAGCAGGTTGCAACTCAAAGTGTAAGGCACTTCTGTAGAACCAATGTGTAACAAAAGTGAAGCCCATGGCACGGATCTGGATTACTCTCAGTGCCACTTTTGGCCAGGGTAGACTTATCCACATCCTATATACTAACACCAGAACCAAACAGTGATTGTCTAAATTCTCCTTCACAGTTCTGGCTGTTGGAGGCACACAATGATTAATCAAAGTATGGCTAAGAAACAAAAAAAAAGACAGGAGAGAAGAAGGAGCATAAGGACACTTCAGTTCAGTGCAACTGAGTCGCTCAGTTGTATCTGACTTTTTATGATCCCATGGACTTCAGCATGCCAGACTTTGTCATCCATCACCAAATCCTGGAGCTTGCTCAAACTCATATCCATCCAGTCGGTAATGCCATCCAACCATTTCATTCTCTGTTATCCCCTTCTCCTACCTTCAATATTTCCCAGCATCAGGGTCTTTTCCAATGAATCAGGAGTTTTAGCTTCAGCATCACTCCTTCCAATGAATATTCGGGACTGATTTCCTTTAGGATTGATTGGTTTGGTCTCCTTGAAGTCCAAGGGACTCTCAAGAGTCTTCTCCAACACAACAGCTCAAAAGCATCAATTCTTCGGTGCTCAGCTTTCTTTGTGGTCCAACTCTCACATCCATACATGACCACTGGAAAAACCATAGCTTTGACTAAGTGAACCTTTTTTGGCAAAGTAATTTCTCTGCTTTCTAATATACTGCCAAGTTTTCTCATAGTTTTTCTTCTAAGGAGCAAGTGTCTTTTAATTTCATGTCTGCAGTCACCATCTGCAGTGATTTTGGAGCCCAGGAAAATAAAGTCTGTCACAGTTTCCATTGTTCCCCCATCTATTTCCCATGAAATGATGGGTCCTGATACCATGATCTTAGTGTTTTTGTTTTTTTTTTTTAATGTTGAGTTTTAAACTAGCTTTTTTACTCTCCTGTTTCACTTTTATCAAGAAGCTCTTCAGTTCCTCTTCACTTTCTGCCATAAGTATGGTGTCATCTGCATATCTGAGCTTACTGGTATTTCTCCCAGGAGTCTTGATTCCAGCTGTTCTGCTTCCAGGCATTTTGCATGATATACTTGACAAATAAAGTTAAATAAGCAGGGTGACAATGTACAGCCTTGACGTACTCCTTCCCTAATTTGGAATGTCTGTTGTTCCATGTCTGGTTCTGTTGATTCTCGATCTGCATACAGATTTCTCAGGAGACAGGTTAGGTGGTCTGGTATTCCCATCTCTTGAAGAATTTTCAACAGTTTATTGTGATCACCACAGTCAAAGACTTTGGTGTAGTCAATAAGGCAGAAGTAGATATTTTTCTAGAACTCTCTTGCTTTTCAGTGATCCAGTGGATGTTGGCAGTTTGATCTGTGCTTCCTTTGTCTTTTCTAAATCAAACTTGAACATCTGGAAGTTTTAGGTTCACATACTGTTGAAACTTGGCTTAAGAATTTTGAGCATTACTTTGTTAGCATGTGAGATGAGTGCAATTGTGCAGTAGTTTGAACATTTTTTGTCATTGCCTTTCTTTGGGATTGGAGTAAAAACTGACTTTTTCTAGTCCTGTGGCCACTGCTGAATTTTCTAAATTTGCAGGCATATTGATGCTGCACTTTTGTAACATCATATTTTAGGATTTGAAATGGCTCAGCTAGAATTTCATCACCTCCACTAGCTTTGATCATAGTGATGCTTCCTAGGGTCCACTTGAATTCGGACTCCAGAATGTCTGGCTCTAGGTGAGTGATCACACCATCGTGGTTACCTAGGTCATTAAGATCTTTATATATATAAATATATATATAAATATATATATAAATATATATATATATATATATATATATATATATATATATATATATAGAGAGAGAGAGAGAGAGAGAGAGAGAGAGAGATAGTTGTGCTGTGTATTCTTGCAACCTTTGCTTAATGTCTTCTGCTTCTGTTAGGTCCATACTGTTTCTGTCCTTTATTGTGCCCATCTTTGCATGAAATTTCCCTTGGTATCTCTAATTTTCTTGAAGACATCTCTAGTTTTTCCCATTCTATTGTTTACTCTGTTCCTTTGCATTGATCACTGAGGAAGGCTTTCTTCCTATTCTTTGGAACTCTGCATTCATCCGGGTATCAGTTCAGTTCAGTTCAGTCCAGTCACTCTGTCATGTCTGACTCTTTGAGACCCCATGAGCGGCAGCATGCCTGGCCTCCCTGTCTATCACCAACTCCTGGAGTTCACCCAAACCCATGTCCATTGAGACAGTGATGCCATCCAGTCATCTCATCCTTTGTTGTCCCCTTCTCTTTCTCCCCTCAATCTTTCCCAGCATCAGGGTCTTTTCTAATTAATCAGCTCTTTGCATCAGGTGGCCAAAGTATTGGAGTTTCAGCTTCAAAATCCCTCCTACCAATGAACACCCAGGACTGATCTCCATTAGGATGAACTAGTTGGATCTCCTTGCAGTCCTAGGGATCCTCAAGAGTCTTCTCCAACACCGCAGTTCAAAAGCATCAACTCTTTTGCTCTCAGCTTTCTTCATGGTCCAACTCTCACATCCATACATGACCACTGGAAAGTCAATAGCCTTGACTAGATGGACTTTTGTTGACATAGTAATGTCTCTGGTTTTTAATATACTGTCTAGGTTGGTCATAAGTTTCCTTCCAAGAAGTAAGTGTCTTTAAATTTTATGGCTGCAATCACCGTGATTTTGGAACCCAGAAAATTAAAGTCAGCCACTGTTTCCACAGTTTCCCCATCTATTTGCCATGAAGTGATGGGACCAGATGCCATGATCTTAGTTTTCTGGATGTTGAGCTTTAAGCCAACTTTTTCACTCTCCTCTTTCACTCTCATCAAGAGGCTCTTTAGTTCTTCTTCACTTTCTGCCATAAGGGTGGTGTCATCTGCATCTCTGAGGTTATTGATATTTCCCCCAGGAATGTTGAGTCCAGCTTGTGCTTCCTCCAGACCAGCATTTCTCATGATGTACTCTGCATATAGGTTAAATAAGCAGGGTGACAATACACAGCCTTGACTACTCCTTTTCCTTTTTGGAACCAGTCTGTTTTTCCATGTCCAGTTCTAACTGTTGCTTCCTGACCTGCATACAGGTTTCTCAAGAGGCAGGTCAGGTGGTCTGGTATGCCCATCACTTTCAGAATTTTCCACAGTTTATTGTGATCCACACAGTCAAAGGCTTTGGGATAGTCAATAAAGCAGAAATAGATGTTTTTCTGCAACTCGCTTGCTTTTTTGATGATCCAACAGATATTGGCAATTTGATTTCTGGTTCCTCTGCCTTTTCTAAAACCAGCTTGAGCATCTAGAAGTTCACTGTTCACGTTTTGCTGATGCCTGGCTTGGAGAATTTTGAGTATTCCTTTATTAGCATTTGAGATGAGTGTAATTGTGTGGTAGTTTGACCATTCTTTGGCGTTGCCTTTCTTTGGGATTGGAATGAAAACTAACCTTCTCCAGTCCTCTGGCCACTGCTGAGTTTTCGAAATTTGTTGGCATATTGAGTGCAGCACTTTCATAGCTTCATCTTCCAGGATTTGAAATAGCTCAACAGGAATCACATCACCTCCACTAGCTTTGTTCGTAGTGATGTTTGCTAAGGCCCACCTGACTTCACATTCCAGGATGTCTGGCTCTAGGTGAGTGTTCACACCACCATGATTATCTGAGTCATGAAGGTCTTTTTTGTACAGTTCTTCTGTGTATTCTTGCCACCTCTTCTTAATATCTTCTACTTCCATTAGGTCTCTACCATTTCAGTCCTTTATTGAGCCTATCTTTGCATGAAATGTTCTCTTGGTGTCTCTATTTTTTTTTTTTTTTTAAGAGATCTCTGGTCTTTCCCATTCTATTGTTTTCCTCTATTTCTTTGCATTGATTACTGAGGAAGGCTTTCTTATCTCTCCTTGCTATTCTTTGGAACTCTGCATTCAAATGGGTATATCTTTCCTTTTCTCCTTTGCTTTTCACTTCCCTTCTTTTCACAGCTATTTGTAAGACCTCCTCAGACAGCCATTTTGCTTTTTTGCATTTCTTTTTCTTGGGGATGGTCTTGTTTCCTGTCTCCTGTACAGTGTCACAAACCTCCATCCATAGTTCATCAGACACTCTGTCTATCATATCTAGTCCCTTAAATCTATTTCTCACTTACACTGTAAAATCATAAGGGATTTGATTTAGGTCATACCTGAGTGGTGTCGTTGCTTTCTCCACTTTTCAATTTCATTCTGAATTTGGCAATAAGGAGTTCAAGATCAGAGCCCCAGTCAGCTCCAAGTCTTGTTTTTGCTGACTGTGTAGCGTTTCTCCATCTTTGGCTGCAAAGAATATAATCGATCTGATTTCAGTTAGGCCATCTGGTGATGTCCATGTGTAGAGTCTTCTCTTGTGTTGTTGGAAGAGGGTATTTGCTATGACCAGCGTGTTCTCTTGGCAGAGCTCTTTTAGCCTTAGCCATGCTTCATTCCATAGTCCATGGCCAAATTTGCCTGTTACTCCAGGTGTTTCTTGACTTCTTACTTTTGCATTCCAGTCTCCTTTAATGAAATGGACATCTTTTTGGGGTGTTAGTTCTAGAAGGTCTTTTTGGTCTTCATAGAACTATTCAACTTCAGCTTCTTCAGCATTACTGGTCAGGGCGTAGACTTATATTACTGTGATATTGAATGGTTTGCCTTGGAAACAAGCAGAGATCTTTGTGTCATTTTTGTGATTGCATCCAAGTACTGCATTTCGGACTCTTTTGTTGGCTATGAGGCTACTCCATTTCTTCTAAGGAATACCTGCCCGCAGTAGTATATATAATGGTCATCTGAGTTAAATTCACCCATCCAGTCCATCTTAGCTCGCTGATTCCTAGAATGTTGACGCTCATGCTTGCCATTTCCTGTTTGAACACTTCCAATTTGCCTTGATTCATGGACCTAACATTCCAGGTTCCTATGTAATACTGCTCTTTACAGCATCGAACCTTGCTTCTATCACCAGTGTTGTTTTTGCTTTGGCTGCATCGCTTCATTCTTTCTGGAGTTATTGCTCCACTGATCACCGGTAGCATATTGCGCACCTACCGTCCTGGGGAGTTCATCTTTCAGTATCCTGTCTTTTTTCCTTTTCATGCTGTTCACGGTGTTCTCAAGGCAAGAATACTGAAGTGGTTTGCAATTCCCTTCTCCAGTGGACCATAGTCTGTTAGACCTCTCCACCATGACCTGTCCGTCTTGGGTGGACCCACACAACATGACTTAGTTTCATTGAGTTAGACAAGGCTGTGTCCCGTGTGATCAGATTGACTAGTTGTCTGTGATTGTGATTTCCATCTGTCTACTCTCTGATGCCCTCTCTCAGTGCCTACCGTCAGTTGGTATATCTTTCCTTTTTCCTTTGCCTTTAGCTTCTCTTCTTTGCTCAGCTATTTTTAAGGCCTCTTCAAACCACCATTTTGCCTTTTTCCATTTGCTTTTCTTGGGGATGATCTTTATCACTTCCTTCTGTACAATGTCATGAACCTCTGCCCCAGTTCTTCAGGTACTCTGTCTATCAGATCTAATCCTTTGAATCTGTTTTTCACTTCCACTGTATAATCATAGGGGTTTGATTTAGGTCATACCTGAATGGACTAGTGATTTTCTCTAGTTTCTTCAATTTAAATCTGATTGTTAGTTTCTATTGTATAGCAAAGTGAATCAGCTATGTAGAAAATCCCTTTATGAATTTCCTTTTCATTTAGGTCACTCCAAAACAGAGCAGAGTTATCTGAGCTATATAGTAGGGCCTTACTGGTTATCTATTTTATATATATTATCAATAGTGTATAAAATCCCAAATCCCAATTCACCCTTCCCCCTAGGTGTCCATGCATTTGTTCTCTATGGCTGTTGTCTGTATTTCTGTGTGGCAAGTAAGATTATCTATGCCATTTTTCCATGAATATGTGTTAATATACAGTATTGGTTTTTCTCTTTCTGAGTTACTTCACTCTACAATAGTCTCTAGTTCCATCCATGTCTCTACAAATGACCCAATTTCATTCCTTTTTATGACTGAGTAATATTCGGCTGTATGTATGTACCACATCTTCTTTACTGTTCCTCTGTATTTTTAATAATTTGTTTAATTTTGGTTGTGCTGGGTATTCATTGCTGTGAGCAGGTTTTCTCTACCTGCAGTGAGTGGGGCTTGCTCTTCGTTGCAGCGCTCAGGCTTCTTATTGTAGTCATTTCTCTTGTTGCAGAGAATGGACTCTGCAAGTTGGCGAGTGGGCTTCAGTAGTTGCAGTCCAGGCTTAGTAGTTGTGGCACATGAATATAATTGTTCCATGGCATGTGGAATCTTCCCAGACCAAGTATCATACCCATGCCTCTTGCATTGGTAGGTAGATTCTTAACCAGTGAACCACCAGGGAAGTCCTACCCATTCCCCTGTTGATGACCATTAGGTTGCTTTCATTTCCTGGCTACTGTAAATAATGTTGCAGTGAACATTGCGATGCATGTATCTTTTCAAAGTATAGTTTTCTCTTGTTCTATGCTCAGGAGTGAGTGCTGAGTTTTTATTTTTAGACTTTTTTAATGTATTTATTTTTTAATTGGGCTTCCCTGGTGGCTCAGATGGTAAAGCGTCTGCCTGCAATGCGGGACACCCAGGATCGATCCCTGGGTCGGGAAGATCCCCTGTAGAAGGAAATGGCAGCCCCTTCAGTACTCAGAAGATGATTGCTTTACAATGTGCTGGGTTCTACCATACATCGGCATGAATCAGCCATAGACCACATATGTCCCCTCTCTCTTAGTCTTGGCTAAAAGTATCAATATTTTGTTTTATACTGAATCTGTCCTTCAATTTCTGGAAGAGGGCATGACAACCCCCTCCAGTATTCCGTCTGTAGAATCCCCATGGTCAGAAGAGCCTGGTGGGCTACAGCCCATGGGGTTGCAAAGAGGCAGAAACGACTGAGCGACCAAGCACAGCACAGCGCATCCTTCGATTTATTGAAGTGTGCTCTAGAAATAAACGCAACAAACATGACCTAAATTACTGTATCTAGCACATCAAACACTAGGAAATTTAGTCTCAAATATCAAACTGCCTATTAGATACAAAATAATGGAAATAAGCTCTTTAAAATAATGTTTCAATTTTTGTAATATGCCCGTACCTTGACTGAAAAGAACCTGTAATTATATGATGCCGTCAGAGTTACCTGAATGGTATGGCCTCACACATTCATAGATAGAAACTATTGTGGAAAGTTTTAGCTAATATGTGTTTTATAATTTACCTTATATTTCCACTTCTGTGGCCTATGTTGTGAAAGGCTGTTTTTCCTATTTATGTCGCGATTTTATTCATGTCTATACAGTTAATAACTGGGAAGAAAAACTAAACTGTTTAGATACACATTGGGCATAAATGAAGAACATGACAGTGATTTAGTAAGAGGGGAACATTTTTAAAAGTACCAATTTTTATAAGAATTAATGAATTCTTGAGTAAAATTCAAATAAATTTTTTTATGTACTTTAAAATTTAAGTGGAATCGGAACGTATTTTAACTTAGTCTTTAAGGAGAATAATTTTTAGGTGATATAAGGATACTTACAGAGCATTTTGGAGTTCGAAGGAAAATAATAGTGTAAGTTTTTGATAGTTTTTCTCTGTAATTTGCTTTGAAAAGGGAATGCACATTCAGTTTTTTCCTAATATTTAGCTACACGAGGAATAGTGATAAGCATAATCTTAAAAGAGACTTTGGAAATATATATTATACACATAGAATATAAATTAACTTTTCAGAAATATCTATTTTTCTTTGCTTGAGTCATTTCAGAGAATAAAAATGGTGTGTGAGAAATATTTTAAGAGTATCTGAAGTGTAGTGTAAATAATTATTTCTGTGTTCTATATAAAGTAATATTAAAGAAAAAATAAAACTGCTTAATTTTGGTTTGTTTATTATTTTAATAGTTACTGTCATATTAAGATTAGAATAATTTTTAAACTGTAGTATTCATATTTAAGTGTTATGTTCCTTGTTATATGCTTTAGTTTAAATCAAATCCATGAGTGTATGTGCCTGTGAAAATGATGTAATACAGATGTTTTTGTATTCTTTTTGGAATAGTCACTTCAACTTGCGTTAGTATAATAAATCAGTGTAATTTTACAGTGTTATTAACATAAAGCATCTTCAAAGATGTAACAAAAAATTATCCTACTATATTGCCTGTAAAATATCTCTAGTCATTTGAAAATGTTTGACCCAATTATTCTAAAGTTTATGTTTCCCTTGAGCTATATTTTGGAATTTTTTTTCTAAATTACTTGCACTGAATTACCCTTTGGCATTTACTATTGATTTGTATTGAAGGACATAATAAGAATCAGTCATACTCAAATTACAGGAATGAGTTAGGCATGCCATCTACCATGTCTGACAGTATTCTCTTACGGGGTTGGGCTAGAGTAGAGATGGGGGATATCTCACTTTTCGTATTACCAAGAGGAGTTGCATCTTCTGAATAAATTTATTATTTTTTAATTTAATTATATTGCTATTTTTATTGTTGGATGGATATGGGAGAGATTGTTTATTTTAACCTCATGAATTCTGTAGGTTATGTCACTTAAGGTATTCCCTTCTGTTTGACTGCTACAGGATTTCTTTCAAATAACAGCTGTACTATAGCCAATGAACTGTGATGGATTTTATGCTATCCTCCATTTTGTTTTCTTATTATTGTCTTTTTATTTTATATGAATGTTTTTATTTTGTTTACATATTTGTTTGCATTTTTTGTAAATTTTATGAGCTTTTGTTGTATGTTATATAAGTAATCTTCTAAAATGTTTATTAATGTTTTATCAATTTTCAGTATTTCAATTTTTCACAAACATATATGATATTCTCTTATGAATGATATAAAAATACTTTCATGTATAAAATCTGAATACAAAAATCTCTGATCTTTTGAAATTGACTTTCTATTATGGAAAGACAAACATTGAATAGTGTATAAATAAAAATGTACACTATATTGAGGTGATGAATATTTTGGAAAAAATGAGTCAGAGTTAAAAGGTATAGAGAGTGTTGAGTTAGGGTGCTTTTGTTTGTCTTTTTTTTTTTTTTTTTGGGAGACTATGAAGGAGTGACCTCCTGAAGAGACCTTTGCTGTGGGACATGAAGGGAGTAAGGGTAGTGACCGTGTGGCTTTTGTGGTGGCAGAGGAACAACAGACACAAATAACCTGATGTGTTCTGAGTAGTTAGTATGCTGGAGAAGAAAGAGCAAGGGGAGAGCAGAAAAAGCAAAACCAAGGAACTGATGCGATCAAAAAACCACCAAAAGTTGTGAGTTATTATGAGAAATCTAACTGTTAACTTTTACATTCAGCGAGATGGGAATCAAATGTTGGATGGTTTTGAATTGAGGAAAGTCGTGATTTAATTTACATTTTGATCATTTACTGATGGATTAGATGAGACGAAAGGACAGGGAAAGTGTAAAAATGCTCTCAGTGTTTTGTGCTTGGATAACTAGAAGGTGGAAGTTGCCTGGGCAACTGTAAAGATGGGGTGTCTACTTACTGAGACAGAGAAGACGTGTTGGGTGGGGATAGTGAGGAGATCATTTTTCAGTCAAGTATGGAATGCCTATGTGACATTCAAATGAAGATATAAAATATATGGAATTTAAGAAAGCTGAGTTAGCTGTAGATATAAAATTGGGAGTTTGTGCTCGTATAATGTAAAAGAATTTAGAGAAAGGAATAAGTAAATAAACTAAAACATAGGTTACAGAGATGAGTAAAACTGACAAAAGAGCCTGATAAAGAAAAGTCATAGAAATTGAAGGAAAAGTTGAAGAATGCTGATTCAGATGCTTTGTAAAGATAGCTTATAAGAAAGACAAAGTGAATACCCATGACAATAGCTGTTACAGATCTCCTAAGACGGGAACTTAATATTGCCTTTCTATTTATTTCAGTTTCACTGTTACTCTGCCAAGAACTTTTATGATGCAGTGGTAGTTGTGATGGGAAGGGACATCTGGTTAGAGTATGTTTGAGAGGAAAAAGCAGAGGATAAATACAGAGTTTTTTTTTTTTCTACAGCAATGATTATTAATATTAATACTATTAGTTATAATTTTATGAAACTAAATGATTAAATTAAATAATTGATCATAAAAGCTATGATACCCTGATTACATAAATCTACATTAAACTTTTCTGCTTACTTCTTCTCCTCTAAGTCTCCCTTGCTCCCCATTTGACCTGCCTGGTTCAACAATAATTCATTAAAAATATGTAACTGTTTGAATTATTTAAATAATTTATGTTTTATAAAGCATGTAAAAGGAAGCTTATTATTATATTTTCATGTTACATGTTATACCTTGTATAACTTTTGAAAATCCAACAATAGATGAAGTACAAATTCAGCGTTGTAACAGGAGCGTAGGCTTCTGTATGAAATGCTGCTTAATATAATGAATATGCATAACTAATTTAATCCCTATCCCAGAATTTTTATTTAATTACACTGATTATAAATAAAACATTGAATATTGACTTGGTAATAAATATGCATTTCTAAATAAAATACAATTTTCCCCAAATGAAACATCTAGAATTTATTTTCAGATGAAATGTACACAAATTCAAATTACTTAAATTTACAGTCTCATTTGGTATTGTTTCTATATTATAGTTTTATGGCTTATGTTCTTGGTGAATTGGGCAGTTTGGAAGTTTGGAATGATATGATATTTGCCATCAGAAATCATGAGTGTTAACTCTTAACTCTGCTACTTCAAAACCGTGTGATAGGAAGCAAACCCATAGTTTTAGATTCCACACTAACAAAATTGAAATAATCAGAATATGTATCTACTGTGCTGGATAACCATGGGATTTAGTGGGATGCGTTATGACCTACAAGTCATATGTTTTGTGCTCTTTAAGAAAAGAGAAGTATTTTATCTACAAATAGTGAAAAATGAGGGTAGGGAAAGGAAAAACTAAAAACTTTAGATTTAGCTTCACAAGAACATTTTGTCATGAACATAATTCATCTGTCCGTTGAATCACTGAGGAGACAAAATTCAAGACATAGAGACTTTCATGAAATATACCTTGAGCCTAGTCTCCTACAACTGGAATTCAAGGAAAATTGAATCAATCACATGACTGAAGAAAATTAGTGTGAGAGGATAAAGGAACCCCTGGTGCATTTAGCATCCAAATAGAAATAACTACAATAAAGGAGAGTTCAATGATAAATCATACAAATAATAAAGATGATAATTTATTCTTTGACTCAAAGGTGCCTCACCTTGCTTTACAATCAAGCTACCTAACCTATGTTGAAATGAACCAGTGATGATAATTATTTGTTATGCTGTTTCCATATATAGAAAATGTTTATTAGTGTTAGGAAAGGCATTGAAAAATAGTGTTAAATAACAGAAGAACATCTTCTACTTATTGTTAATAAATGTAAATTTACAGGATGTTAAAATACTTGAGGAAGTGCTACCTATTGAGTGTAATTTTACCTTTAGACTTCCACAAACTATGCCTTAGAACTATGTTCAGAGACACCTATGTTGGGGAAGCAGGCGAGAGACAGAAGAGGTGAATCAAAGTTATCATGATAAATAGCTAAATACTGAGGTTTTTAACCTCTAATCTAAAATTTGTGCTATCATTTGAAAAAAAATGCTTGTATGAAATTTCAAATTGTATCCTTTTCATGTCATTTAAGAAGCAGTTATATTTTAATGTCTGAAATTAAATCAGTTATTGTAATATTTATTTTTACTTTTAGGAGTATGGTGAATATTTAGATAAAGTAAATCAGAACCATGTTAGCTGTGATATCAATGATCTTCCTAAGTCTGCATAGAAAATGGCTTCAATAGGGCCTTTTGTCAGCAGAGGAAAAACTAAGAGATAATTCAAAAACAAAATAGAAGACAAAATGAAATGAAGAGGGAGACTTAGAGTGCTATAATTCAAAAGTATTGAAAAACAGCCACTAAAAGCGATCATGGGAAATTGCGTCCTGAATGGAGGCTGCTTGGGCGTCACTCTGCTCCGGCCTGGTGAGAGTCCATTCTGGTTGAGCGCTATTAACAACCTGGAGGTGACTGGGTGAAAAGTTAGCAAGGGATGATGAGTCATTATCACCTGGAAAATAAAGAAAAGATTGGTGATACAAAGTCTGGAGAAAAAGAGACTTAGAGACAGTTTGCATCTTAGCTGTTTAAAAGGAATAACGTGTCAAAAAGGCTAGAAAAGAGCACAGAGGCTAATAAGGTATTCTTCTTTCTAAAGAATAGGATACTAGCAATCAAAAAAAAAAAAAAAAAAAGGATAGTTCAGTTTGATGAAAAGCTTCTGACATTTTAGTAAGTACGTGATGTCAGCGAATGCTTCATTAAAAAGTACCCCCTGCACTTGGAAAATAATATGATCTCCAAGGTCATTTCCAACACTAAAAAGAAATACTTGATTTTGTGAGTTAAAGCAGATTCAAATGCCTGTCATAAAACTTAGTGAGATGCTTTCCTCATGGCTTTAATGTAATCCGAAAACTATATTTTTATCCATATCTCTGTCTTTATTCTTTTCCTTCCTTCCTTCCCTCCATCCATCCATCTATCTATCATTATGATTTCAAACTCTGTTAATTCAAGCTGTATGCAGGACAAAGAAACTCATTTAGTATGTTCTAATTATCTAATATTCTTCAAATAGAAAAAGCCATAATGAGTAATCATTTATCAAAAAATGGTCACATTTTGGCTTATAAAAGCAACACAAAAATTTGTTTCATATAAACAAATTTCTTTTATAGAGATAATCCATGATAAATTTATTTGGCAGGCTTTTCAAAGATAACTTATTAAATACTTAAGTGTATTCAGAGTACCCATACCCTCACCTTCAGAGTGCATAAGTAAACTTGCAGTGGAGCACAGGAAAGCTTTGCAGCCTCATGCCTTCTAAGAATGTTTTTTTTTTTTTTATTACTTATTTTAATTGGAGGCTAGTTACTTTACAATATTGTAGTGGCTTTTGCCATACACTGACATGAATGAGCCATGGGTGTACATGTGTTCCCATCCTGAACCCCCCTCCTACCTTCCTCCCCATCCCATCCCTCAGGGTCATCCCAGTGCACCGGCCCTGAGCACCCTGTCTCATGCATCCGACCTGGACTGGCATTCTATTTCACATATGGTAATATAATACATGTTTCAATGCTATTCTCTCAAATCATCCCACCCTTGCCTTCTCCCACAGGGTCCAAAAGTCTGTTCTTTACATCTGTGTCTCTTTTGCTGTCTCACTTATAGGGTCATTGTTGCCATCTTTCTAAATTCAATATATATGTGTTAATATACTGTATTGCTGTTTTTCTTTCTGACTTACTTCACTCTGCTCCAGTTTCATCCACCTCATTAAAACTGACTCAAATACATTATTTTTAATAGCTGAGTAATATTCCATTGTGTATATGTATCACAGCTTTCTTATCCATCCATCCTATGGACATCTAGGTTGCTTCCATGTCCTAGCTATTGTAAACAGTGCTGCGATGAAGTAAGACTTTCTCCAATAATAATTCTGTGTGCTCAGTGGCTTCAGTCGTGTGCAGCTCTTTGAGATCTTATGGACTGTAACCTGCCAGGTTCCTCTGTCCATGGGATTCTCCAGGCAAGAATACTAGAGTGGGTGGCACTTACCTTCTCCAGGAAACCTTTCCACAACGAGGGATTGAACCAGCATCTTCTATGTCTTCTGCATTGCAGGCAGATTCTTAACCATCTGAGCCACCAAGGAAGCCCAATAACTCTATAACATCGTTAAATTTTATAAGGGAAGTGTATAAAAACCTTGAAAAATATATTTTGAAAAAAAAAAGAGGTACTTTTATTTTTTCCACCAGGTCCTTGGTTAACCAAAATAGTACCAAAAAAAAAAAAAAAAATTTTGGTCCCCAGATTATTTCAAGTCTTGTTTAAAGATGTGAAAAGTCATTCTCATAAAACTGTTCAAAAAAATTGTATTTATTGTTATTTAATTTTTCACAACTTTTCATCTGAAATAGTCTTCATAATAATGATGATCTCCATTAAATTAAAAAAATCAGTCTTTTGAAAAAGGTATATATGAAAATTTTTATCTCACTTTTCATTCTGGAAAATAAAAGTGGAGATAAATACTTCTAATGGGACAAAACAAATGATAAGAGCAAAAAATCTTAAAAAATAGTTATAGCATAATAACATTTATATCCAAGCCCTTAAAAGCTTAGAGCTTAGAGCTCATGATCTGTTACAGACACACTGACATAAAAAAAAATGCAGGGCTTGATAATACAAACATACGAGTGAAGAAATGATTGATTCTGGATAACCACCTGTTGGATCATTCAAAAATTAAGAAAAGTGTGTTTAAAGGAGAAATAAAAAATGAGTCAGGTTTTCTTTTAAATCTAGCTCATTGCTTTTTCCTCAAGTTCATAGTATATTTAAGTCACTGCACTTACAAGATATTTCTGGATATCTTATTGGATGGACAAGAGAAGTTAAAAATGCATAGTAACACTAAGTAATGGAGGGTAGAGTCAGGACTTGTAGATGTGGAGTTTCCCTCAGATCCATTGTTGAAAGAATGCTGTATCATTTATTAATTCCAAGTGCTGGATTCCTCAGTATGGAAATGAAAAAGTAAGTCCTGCAAGGCAGGAGAGTAAAGCATTGCTACATACATGCATGCATAAGTATTTGATAATTCAAATAAAGCATTGGCCAGGATCACATGAAGAGTCAGATGTGGGGGTATGAGTTCAGTCAGTCAGTCGTGTCCAACGACCCCACAGACTGCAACACTCTAGGCCTCCCTGTCCATCACCAACTCCAACTCCAACTTTTGGAGCCCAGAAAAATAAAGTCAGCCACTGTTTCCACTGTTTCCTCATCTATTTGCCATGAGGTGATGGGACCAGATGCCATGATCTTAGTTTTCTGAATGTTGAACTTTAAGCCAACTTTTTTACCCTCCTCTTTCACTTTCATCAGTAGGCTCTTTAGTTCTTCTTCACTTTCTGCCATAAGAGTGGTGTCATCTGCATATCTGAGGTTGTTGATATTTCTCCCAGCAATCTTGATTCCAGCTTGTGCTTCATCCAGCCCAGCGTTTCTCATGATGTACTCTGCATGTAAGTTAAATAAGCACAGTGACAATATATGACCTTGATGTACTCCTTTTCCTATTTGGAATCAGTCTGCTGTTCCATGTCCAGTTCTAACTGTTGCTTCCTGACCTGCATATAGGTTTCTCAAGAGGCAGGTCAGGTGGTCTGGTATTGCCATCTCTTTCAGAATTTTCCACAGTTTATTGTGATCCACACTGTCGAAGGCTTTGGCATAGTCAACAAAGCAGAAATAGATGTTTGTCTGGAACTCTCTTGCTTTTTCGATGATCCAGCAGATATTGGCAGTTTGATCTCTGGTTCCTCTATCTTTTCTGAAACCAGTTTGAATATCTGAAAGTTCATGTTTCACATACTGTTGAAGCCTGGTTTGGAGAATTTTGAGCATTACTTTACTAACATTTGAGATGAGTGTAATTCTGTGGTAGTTCGGACAGTCTTTGGCATTTCCTTTCTTTGGGATTGGAATGAAAACTGACCTTTTCCAGTCCTGTCACCTTCTCCTCCCGCCTTCAATCTTTCCCAGCATCAGGGTCTTTTCCAATGAGTCAGTTCCTTGCATCACGTGGCCAAAGTACTGGGATTTCCGCTTCAGCATCAGTCCTTTCAATGAGTATTCAGGACTGATTTCCTTTAGGATGGACTGGTTTGATCTCTTTAAAAAAATATATTTAAGGATCAAAGTAAAAATGAAAAGTCACTTACCCCCATTCATGTCATAATAACATAATATATTTTATGTTCTATTTTCTTTCAGTTCTTGTCTGTAGGCAAAACAAATTTCACAGAGCTATACTGATAGCAAGATATAATTCTATATTTGACTTATTCATTGGTGTATGTGTTACTTATGAAAATTGCCTTTAAATATTGACTTTCTGTATTAAGTATATTTTATTATGAAAGGCAGGGCAGTAATTCTACTTAATTGACGAAACACAAAGAAAATTGAATTAATTTCAAAGATGTAATGCAAAAACTGTGAACTAGTTTATTTTCAAAAATGTCTACATGGTACTGAAAACACCTGCCTCCCTTTTCTGATTCTCACCCAGACTCAGCCTGTGCTGTGCCTCGAAGGCCTTGAACTCCCTGGGTCTGTTGGCCTTTGTTATTTACACTCTCATTGGCTGTGAGGGCTTCACAGACCCAGGAGTGAAGACTACTGCGTTCTGCACTGATGTGGCCAAGACTGTGAGCTCTCTCACAGTCTTCCCTGTTGCCAATAATCGCAGCTCTGGTGAGGAGGTGAGCCCCATCCAGGCAAAGTGCATGTGTGACAGGATTACATGGAGACAAGGATGCAGCAGCAATGGAAAGGATAGCAACTTCTACTGCTGCCATTTCTGAACAAAAACAAGGATTTTTGAGAGAACAATGTGCCTCTGGATAGTGTCTTCTGATAATCTAGCTCTTTCCACTGTGGTCCCTGCCTGGGTCCTGGACTAATTCTTGACATAGTTTGAAGCATTAGGATAACCCCATCCCCACCATGTAGATAAGTTTTTATCTATTATTTTTAAGAAAGTTGTGAAAGTTGTTTTTTTTTTTTCAATAAAGTTCCCACATAAGGGTCATCATACATTTAGGAAATTATCTATTTTAGTTCCGTTCAGTTCAGTTGCTCAGTTGTGTCTGACTCTTAGAGACCCCATAAATTGCAGCACGCCAGTCCTCCCTGTCCATCACAAACTCCCAGAGTCCACCCAAACCCATGTCCACTGTGTCCATGATGCCATCCAACCATCTTATCCTCTGTTTTCCCCTTCTCCTCCTGACCTCAATCCCTCCCAGCATCAGGGTCTTTTCCAATGAGTCAACTCTTCGCATGAGGTGGCCAAAGTATTGGAGTTTCAGCTTCAGCATCAGTCCTTCCAATGAACACCCAGGACTGATCTCCATTAGAATGGACTAGTTGGATCTCCTTGCAGTCCAAGGGACTCTCAAGAGTCTTCTCCAACACCAGAGTTCAAAAGCATCAATTCTTCTGTGCTCAGCTTTCTTTATAGCCCAACTGTCACATCCATACCTGCCTAGATGGACCTTTGTTGGCAAAGGGCCTTTGTTGGGATCTATTCTAGGATGATGAGAAAAATCAGTGTTGGCACTAATTGTATGTTTTTTGCCTCTTTCCCTCCTCCTTCCCTCCTTTTCTTCCTTCTTTCCTCTCTATTTTTCCTTTCCTTCTCCTCTTTCTTCTCAGGCAAATTGATGATTTATTCCATCTTCTCAAAATCATCATATACAGTTGATCAGATCATGCATTGTGCAAGGTTCATGGCCAAGGAGGAAATTTGAGCTTGAAATCCCATCCATGCTCTGTTTGCCAAGTAAATTAGGACTGTATTTCCTCAGAGAGGTAGGTTTTCTTAGAAAACCTCGTTAAGCTACTGACAGTCCTACCCTCCCTCCTCCTGCCACAGAATTATCCAGATAGGCCTCTTAGAGGTAAACCAGCCACCTCTCACAGGTCAGTGAACCCACAGAATCAATACATCCAGGTATTGTGCATTAAGTATTACTTTGTCTTCCTCTAGTAGAAAGAACTCTATCAAAAAGTTTAAACAGATGCTTGACAGAAACATCTTAACTGTGTAGGATCAGATTTATTTGATTTAAAGAGGTAATATATATGGGTCAATTGAGATACTGCTATCCTTTAAATATTATTTAAAATGGCATTTCTCTTGATTCTTAAATAAAGAAATTCCTCCCGCCTTTATAATTACATGCCACTCTTCTTTGTTTCTTTGTTATGCTACTACTATTGCCATTTTACACTTTAGATTTGGATACATACCTGTGCTACTTCTAGATTTTATATTTTTCACTAAAAAGACCATGAAAAGACCAATAATTCTGCCACTGGAAATATATCAGTAAGAATACTCCAAGAATCAGCCTACCAGACAAAATGAGATATGCCAGTATAGTTATATATCTGGGAGAAATTAAGGAAAACTGTGAAACTATAAAATCCCTAAACAATATAAATTTAAAACAGAATGACTTATTTGAAGCTGTTGGTATTTTTTATATTTGTAAAATAAAATATCCATATAAGAATTTTTTTAATATCTAAATCATCATCAAAATTGTGACATTTTGACATTTTAAAATTACCTCAAAATGGAAACCTGTGCTGATAATACTTATCACTGTATGGGTATCAAAAACCAGGAACACACATATATACAAATACATATATATTATCATAACCAAAACTATTTTTATTAGTCAGTTTGACTATAAAGAAATAAACTTTTGACTACACTTGCACATTATAAGGTATATTGGGGAGAGCATTTATAGTCTATTCAAAACTAAGATATCTATTTAAATAATTAGCAAAAAACTAGAAAGATTAAAAATACTGTCAAATAAAATTTCCAGGACTTCTGGGCCTTAAGTCCTCCCTTATTATTTGGCTTGAAGCCTCACCTGTTTTTATATCTGATTTCTCCTTCACACCACTGTTGTTTTTCTTCAGTTGCTAAGTTGTATCTGACTCTTTTCAACCCCATGAACTGCAGCATGCCAGGCTTTCCTGTCCTTCACTATCTCCAGGAGTTTGCTCAAGCACAAGTCCATTGAGTCAGTGATGCCATCCAACCATCTCAAACTCTGTCGTACCCTTCTCTTCCTGCCCTCAATCTTTCATACATTTAGTTGAAGTTATATATATATGCTTTTTTTTCAATTACTAATGTACTATAAGTGAACATGAAATTTAAAGAGCATATGATAATGAATAATTTTATTGCTTCCCTAGCACCTCAGATATTTTAGCAACAGGGTTATTCAGTGTTGGTATGAGTCTTATTTAAGGTGTCAGGATAGTTTAGAAGCCAAATTTCTCCAAATAAAATGTCCTCCTTTGCTTTTAATGAAGATAATGATGAAATTAGCATATTGTTAATGATGTTATCATTCTTTCTGGGTAAATTATTTTATATTTATCTTCAGGGATACATATGGATGAGTCATAATGTTGGAAATTGTTGACTAATTCAGATTGGTATCTCTACTTTTATAAGTTTTATAGCTTTATAAAATATGGATGCTGTGATAGTTTTTGGCGTAACTTAAGCTAGCCACATTCTAAAAACACATTCTGTGTTTTGCAAAGCGTTGGATCAGAATAAAATAAAATATGTCATCTCTAAGTCAATTATTTTGCATTCTGACATACATTTTATAATTATTTACTCTCTAACTGATTTTTGTTTAATTGAATGTTTAAATTATTTTACTTTGTCTCAATGTGTATTTTAAACATAGACTGCTTTATGACCTCTGTGAATTTACAATTTATTATCAATATATCATATTATGAATATCTATCTAAGGATTATCTAAATGTATCTTCATTATGGGATGTTTTATTCACTTCAAAAAAATAAATAACTCCTGTAAATTTTGAATAGAACTTTATGTCCTAGAATCATAGTATCTCTGAATTTAAAAGCTTACAATTGTCATCACAGATGTCTATACTCACTTCACCCTTGAAAATTCTCTACAATATCCCCAAACTTCAGCATTTCTTAAAATAAATAATAATACTATTTTCATTTTACTGTAAAAGATTATTTATATTGATTTAGAAATTTTTTTGGTATAACTTTCATTATCATTTCACTTTTGTTAAATCTTTGAAGAAGTAAAGATGCAACAATTCAAATTTTACTTTTCCCTGAAATATTGCCAAAGGCCATTGAGTGACTGCTATGAGTCAGATACTGTGCTAATCATTTTTTATGCATTATCTCATTTATTCATTATATCAAATAGAAGAGACAGGGAGTTATCATGTCCTGCTTGTTTTTTCACATGTCTGGATTATTTTCCCTTGTGTTTTAAAATAATCTTGACTCCCAGAGTTAAACTTCCATCATAATTCTAGTTATTCTCTAGGCTATATGTCTCAGACTTTGAAATGGTCTTGTTATATGACCAGTTTCATAATCTAAGAACACGCCCACTGTTTTTCTTTAGCAGAGTGAGGAGGTTGTCCTCATCAGGAGTGCAAGAAAGACATGGAATCTGGGTAGTGTTTCAGACTTCTAAGCAGAATAAGGGATTTGCATGGAATTTGGTGACAGGTTCCTCACTCACCAGGAACAAAAGTTGTCAGTTTAATTGAATGAAAACTGTATATAGAAGAAAAATTGTTGTTGTTGTTCAGTTGCTAAGTTATGTCTGACTGTTTGCAGCCCCTTGAACTTCAGCATGTCAGGCTCCTCTGTCCTCAACTATCTCCCAAAATTTGCTGAAATTCAAATAGCAATAATTAAATTGAAAAAAAATAGCTATATTAAAATTAATTTATTTTCTTCTTATGTAAAAAGAAAAGCCAGAGAGTCAGAGTAACTTTTCTTAAATGAGTGAGCAGTTGAATTTCCCTTTTCATGAGTCTGAACCAAAATTGATCTATTTTGAATTTAACTTGGCTGTGAAAATGAGAAATTAAGAAGATGTGTAAACTAGATAAGCAGTTACTTGGTATTTATTAATTAGAAATTTCTTATACCTAAATTCCAATTCTGCCATGATATAACTCAATTATCTTTGGATCTGAGTAATATAGGATTGTTTATATCAGTGAAACTCTAACTAAATGGTATAACTGTCATTTCTTGTCTAATTTTGTTAACAAAAAAGGGCATCCCTCTGTGCTTTTTATAATAACTTATGTGGATTATTTGGAGAATATGGTCAAGGTGTGGAATTTATTGTAGGCAAAAATACTAAGCTTCAATGTTTGCACACAAGCAGAAAAACATGTTGACAGATTTATTTATATATCTGGATTATCACTAGTAAACCATCTTTTTATTTGATTAAAAATGTCTTAGGTTTCTAATAAATTAAATTTAAATAAATTCACAAAAGGATCACAGCTATGAATCTATCTTCTGAAAATATATTAGAACATTCTCCTGAAGACAGTAGAGTCCTTGACATATGACTGGTTCAAAGTGTAATGTCTAGAACATAGTGATCACTGTACTGCTACCATTTTGTTTTAATACTCTTGATCTTATTCCGAGAGCTCTATTGAGTGAGACTCTGTGCTTTTAAGGGCACCCCCTAAAAGTTGTCTGATCTTCAGTCTAGATTTAAGAAGCAATTGATATCTAAGGCTGCTAACTTCTGTTGGAAAGCTCTCAGCTAAAGACTTCCTCTGACACTCTCCTGACTCTTCGTTATCTCTTACTCAGTCCCTCTTCTGGGCGAGCCTTCTTACCCATTTGCCACTGGTTCACATTGCTCTGCCTTGTTCCAGATGATCCTAAGCCGCTTCATCTGTTGTTTGACAGTGTTTATATAACAAGTATAATTTTTAATATTATTACTTTTAGCTCTAGAAGACTCCTTAGTGTGTGCATAGCATTGATATACATTTTTCTCCTGAAACATGACCCAGTGTTGCCTCAGTAGTCTTCACATGTCCATTTGTTTATACATGGATACACAGGGGTGCAGTAAGCACCATGTGCCACAAATGAGTGAAGCAAGTGAGAAGACTAGCAACCAAAAATTTCTTCCATCACAAAGCTTATAATCTAGTGGGTGATTTCAGTGAATAAAAAAATGAATACATTACATGTTTGTTGCAAAGTGATAAATGTTATAGAGAAAATGAACAATGATAGGGAGGCCTAAAGTTGGGATGGTGATCATAAATACTTTCTGGGAAGACAGCTTTAAAGCCATGCCTTGACCAAGGGGAATCTCTTCTAATGAAATTTCACATATTTGCCCATAAGGAAATTAAATCTTCCATCATTCTTTCATAGTTGAGCTGTAGCCTTCTTATTTTTCTGGTTGACAGGGAAAGTATCTGGCAGAGATGTGGGTATATTAGCTATTCCTCTCCCCACCACCCTTTAAGGGAAATATCATTTGGCTCTGTGGCTCATATGACAGATTCTTTCTTCCCCTCCTAGTATTGATCCAGTTTCTTGGCAAGCTAGATATAATCTGATTCAGTCCTTATATTGCCACTGCCAAGGTGAACAAACATGTTTGGTCATATGGTCTTATTTTTATGATCTTTTAACCTTTATTTATTTTAGATACACCATAGTGTAATGGATCATTTGGGGGTTTTGAACATTTGGAGTGGCAGCAGGTCTGGTTGAAGCCATCTGGAGATGCTGAGGATGGGGAAGTTTGCCTCCCTGTGGAATACTCTTTTAAAGGGGGTTTTACCAGATCTGAAAGAGACACATGCACCCCAATGTTCATTGCATCACTGTTTATAATAGCTAGGACATGGAAGCAACCTAGATGCCCATCAGCAGATGAATGGATAAGGAAGCTGTGGTACATATACACCATGGAATATTACTCAGCCGTTAAAAAGAATTCATTTGAATCAGTTCTAATGAGATGGATGAAACTGGAGCCCATTATACAGAGTGAAGTAAGCCAGAAAGATAAAGAACATTACAGCATGCTAACACATATATATGGAATTTAGAAAGATGGTAACGATAATCCTATAGGCAAAACAGAAAAAGAGACACAGATGTACAGAACAGACTTTTGAACTCTGTGGGAGAAGGTGAGGGTGGGATGTTTCGAAAGAACAGCATGTATATTATCTATGGTGAAACAGATCACTAGCCCAGGTGAGATGCATGAGACAAGTGCTCGGACCTGGTGCACTGGGAAGTCCCAGAGGAATCGGGTGAAGAGGGAGGTGGGAGGGGGGATCGGGATGGGGAATACGTGTAACTCTATGGCTGATTCATGTCAATGTATGACAAAACCCACTGAAATGTTGTGAAGTAATTAGCCTCCAACTAATAAAAAAATTTTTTTTTAATAAAAATAAAGGGGGTTTTATAAAATTAACTAGAAAACTTGCAATAACCTCATTTAAGAACAGGTATGTAAGGTAGATGGATGGAACATGGAACAGATGAATGATAAATTATATGGTAAAGCAAATATATGAACCTTTATTCTGCACTCCAATATTCTAGAATAATCAGTAAGCTTCCTGCATCTGATGTCTTCGATTTTAGAAAGTATTTATTCTAACATGAACAAAATTTTTCATTTTCTTTCAGTTATAGACATGGGCATAATGTTCCCAGAGCCTGCCTGTATACATAACTAGAATGAAGGCAATAGAAGTTTGAAAGAATAGATACATGTCAAAATATTTTTTAAAAATTATGCTATTGAGGTCCATTTAAAAGTATATTTTGTATATTTTGATAATAACTTCATCCAACAGTAATCATGTTTTTTGATATTATAAAACACCTTTAAGTATATTGCAACCTGTGTGATCAACATGATCTCATTTTCCTAGCATCCGCTTTCCCTGTTCAAGAATTACTAAGTAGAAAGAGCAAAAGAACCATATATTACTCACATGTCCAGCTGAATGTCTAAAATTAAGACACACACACTGGGTTCAACCACTTTGGAGAAAGTTCTTGCAATTTCTTCTAAAAATAAATATGAACTTATTCTATGATCTAGCAATTTTACTCCTAGGTATTTACCAGAAACAAACGAAACATATATCCAGAGACATAAATGTACAAGAATATCAATATCAGATATATTCATAATAGCCTAAAACTAGAAACAGTCCTGGTGTCCACCAAAGGTCAATGAATTAAAAAACTGAGATTTCCTACACAAAGGAATGGGTTTCCCAGGTTGGCGCTAGTGGTAAAAACTCTGCCTGCAAGTGCAGGACATGGGTTCAACCCCTGGGTTGGGAAGATCCCTGGAGAAGGGCATGCCAACCCACCGCAGTATTCTTGCCTGGAGAATCTCATGAACAGAGGAGCCTGCCAGGCTATGGTCCATAGCATACAAAGAGTCAGACACGACTCAAGTGACTCAGCAACTTTGCATGCATACAGAGGAATACTACTCAACAATAAGAAGGAATAAGCTACTGACTATTAAATAGTATGAGTGAATCTCAAAAACATTATGCTTTATGAAACAAGCCTTACTCAGAGGAGTATGAGTCATACAGTTCTGTATATGTAAGTTATCAAATGGACAAGTGGCATGTATAGTGAGAAAAAATAAAACAGTGGCTATCTCTGTGGACCAAGGTGGTTGATTACTGAGAAGGCACATAGGAGAAGTTTCTGAAACAATGCCCAGTGATTCTCTTAAGTGATTAAAAAGCACCTATCTTATTTAGGCAACTAAAATATGTTGTATTATATAAGAGCACAAAGTCCTTTCCACTCCAGGAAGTGTTTACTCCAAGTGAGAAGCCAATAAATAATATGAAACGGTGTTTTTATTTTTCCTCTAATTCTCCATTTTGTGCATTTCAACTCCTTTGTCCATTAAATAAACTTAATCTCCTTTAGGATTTAAGTAGCGATTGGGTAGAGAGGTGGAGTTTAGGAAAGGTATTTTTTGACTGGTAATGTCATGAGCTATTATTGTTTTCTGTGCCTGACATATATTTAATGCTGAATCTTTATCTGTGAGTAAATTTGAGATGTGGTTCCCTAATGGCTCAGTAGGTAAAGAACCTGCCTGCAATGCAGGAGACAGAGCAGACAGGGGTTCAATCCCTGGGTTGGGAAGATCCCTAGAGGAGGAAATGGCAACCCACTCCAGTATTCTTGCCTGGAAATTCCACGAATAGAGGAGCCTGGCGGGCTACAGTCGATGGGTCACTAAGGGTCGGACACAATTGAGCGACTAACACATAAATTTGAGGTATTTTAAGTATGTTTCAATGATCTCCACTCAATTCCCAAATTCTTGAGATCTCTTATGTACAGTTCCCTTCCCAGACACAAATGTGTTTATTCTAGGTGGTCATTTGCAATTTCTTACTTCCTGCACTTGTATGATCCTACCACTCTTAACTCTACTTAACTACTAGATTAACTCTAATCTAACTCTAGCTTAACTCTACTCACTACTCCTGGCAAATCTCTTTGGAATATTATAAGACAACCCCTACTCTTATAGGGGGTCTACATGAAAATTGGTGATGTGATCTATGGAAAATATGTGTCTTTGGTCTATTTTAATGAGAATGAAATTATTTCTCTCTCTTAGCACCCATATTCTGCCATGGCAGACCCAATTCAGGCACTCACACCTTTGTTTTCTCAGACGTGACTCAGAAAAAGTCTACTCTGACTTATGTATATATAAGTATATATATTGTGTGTGTGTGTGTAATGCCCAAGGATCAATATTTTATGAAATAAAGTATAGTGTAAACAATAAAATTTAAAAAAAACCAACAAAATCATCCTTGATTTGGTCCTGGTTTACCTGTATTTATCTCTATGTCTAGTTCCCCAAATTGAATACAACATTCCAGGCTCTGCAGTGAGGTCGTTCTATAATGAAATTTGAAAATGTGGAGTTCACTATTAAGGAGGCTATCATCTGATTATAAATGCCAAAACATTACAACCGTATATTTTATTCCTTTGCCAAACAGACCAATCATCTGCCTAGGAAGCTTATATCTACAATGGAGCATACGTTGAATCTGAAAATATAGTGCTAAATAGCCACTATAGCTAGAACCTGATTAGAATGTGCTGAAGGGTTATAACATTTCTTTTTACTCTCTGCCAAGTAGACTTTATTCCTGCCTAGGAAATTGAAATCTAAAGCAGATGACATTGACAGGACAAATGCCATTAACAGAGAGGGATATGTGCCATGTTCAACACAGACTGAGACATTAAATGCCCAGCATTAAATGAAACTAGAAAGTTCAGAATTCTTCAATGTGTCAGATTTGTACATGATAGCCGTGTGAATATCCCAGAATATCAATAGCCCTGAGTAATCTTGCAAGAGCCTGTTGTGTTGCCATAGAGTTTGCTTTTCTGAAAAGCTGTGGAGTGACCTTCCAGTATTGAAAAGGCAGTCTGGAAATAAATGTTATCTATTTATGATGCTTATTACAGCTGAAGTAGTTTATTCTTTAAATTGATGGCCTCCTGCACAGAAAGGTATTTTGAGAGTATCAGTTGGAATGACTTTTACTGCTCCTTTTTCTTTTCCATAATATATTTATTTTTCTTCCTTAGCTCTTATAATTTACATAACAGTAATACTTTATGTAGAAAGATAGAAATTGAAGCATGATAAGTGAAGTGTGCCAAAATTTTAGGTTTGTTTTGTTTTTTCTAAAACTGATCTCTGTTTCTTTGGAGCCCCTATTCCTAAAGGAAGAACAAAGAAAACAAGAAAAAAAAGTTATATTTCTTAAGTAAAATCCAGTCTTCTCTAATTTCCACAGTTTTGATGTGAGTAAATGCTCAGTTAGTTCATGGAATTCCCTAGTAGAACATTACGTCTGCAAGCAGGAGGCATCATCTTCCACCGCTCCTTTCCAAGATGTGTCTGGGAGCACAGGAGAGCTCATAAATCCTGTGTCTTTGTGCGTCCTTGTGGTTGGACCATCTGACCTGCCCTTGTGGTTAGAGTGTCTTTTCCCTACCAGTCAGCATGCTGTCTATCCTTGGTTGCAAGTATCAGCGCCTGTAATAGCTCAGGGGTTGTTGCGTTGATTCTGTCAGTGCATGGGGATGACCGTCACCTGTCCCTGCCTGGAAGAGCCACTTCCGCCTCTCTCTCACACCACAGATGCTTTGAAATTCAGACCGTGAATCTCCTGTCTTTTCTTCCTTTTGTGACATTGCCAGCCACCTACCACCCACTCCTATGATGCTCTCAGTAAGCTTGAAGATTCCCTATAAATCCTGCCAGACGATGACAACGAGAGGCACTGTTTAAGGTCCATTGTAGCTGTTTTTGTCTTGCAGTAGTTTTGCTTGTTTCCAGCCCTTTGGGAGGGTGGAGAGGAGGCACACACCTCATATGAATCATTGTATTTTTTAATATAAATTCTTGGTTGTTTCTTTCAAAGTGATGGAAAATTATTTTAGTTGCATTTATGTTTTACAATTATTAGATATAACTTTGACAAAATAGGATGGCTCAGAAAACTCTGGATACCTGACCATGTTTTAAGTTATACAAAAGTAGGTATGTGCTTGTCCCAAAGGCTGAGTGGTGAATGATGATTCTGTTCTAGTCTGTACATGTGTTTTACTGTACATGAGAGTTATATTTTATAACTCTGAGACTGACAGGGTGCAGATAATCCAATTTCTATGGTCTCCAGCATATGTACCAAAGCAACTAAATCATGGTCAAATTTAGCCTTGTGTGTTTTAAGATTGAGTCAGAAGAGGAGTGCTTCTTTCTCTCAGCTGTATTATCTTTAGCTCTGTTCCAGTGAGGATGACTGACAATTACCAGGACATTTACGTCTCTGCCACTGGAGAATGTGATAGATTTGTCTGCTGTGTGTTCTGATTTTGCTGACTCCTTTTTCTAGCCTTTAGATAAATAAGGCTTGTTTTATATCCCACATCATATCTCTGTTTGGGCTGATCAGCCTGAATTTGTTATTGACATCTTTCAAGACAGTGATTGATTTAATCTTGTTTACACATAACTGCTTTACAGAGAAATGCTTGCTACCCATTATAAGGTTGTTATTTAGTTGTTTAGTTGGTTGACAGATGTACATTTGACCTGTCTGACGCTATGACGTTCTGTCAGTCCAGAAGATCATCCAAGCATTCATGCAATTAATTCAATTGTTGCTTAATGTTTTAGAATGTGATATTATTTTTAGCAATGATAGCACATTCTAAGATGTCAAACAATAATTGAATTAATATTATGTAACCTCTCTTAACAGTAGGTTTCTTATGGACAGTTAGACTTTTCCTCAGGTGACTTATATCTTTATAGACATAAGTCAATATTCAGCTAATACAGTTGTGCGTGTCCATGAATACATACAAGCATGAGAGATGAATATGTACAAGCATGAGTTTACCATGCTTGCTTACCATCATCTCTCTCCTATGGCAATCATCTCCTCACTGGTCTCCATGATTCCACTTTTGCCACCTAAGTTTATCTCAAAGCAGTAAAAGTGATTCTTTTTTAATTGTTTAAAATTTATTTTTTAATTGAAGGAAGATTGCTTTACAATGTTATGTTGGTTTCTGCCATATTACAAACGAATCAGTCATAATTATAGATATATCCCCTCCCTCTTAAGCCTCCTTCCCCTCCCCTATCCTAGAATGCCAGGCTGGGCTCATTTTGTTGTATAGCAACTTCTCTCCAGCTACCTATTTTACACATGATGGTGTATGTATGTCTGTCCTGACTCTTTGCAACCCCATGGACTGTAGCCTGCCAGGCTCCTCTATCCATGAGATTTCCCAGGCAAGGAAACTGGAGTGTTTAGACATTCCATTCTCCAGGGGATCTTCCTAACCCAGGAATAGAACCCAGGTCTCCTGCATTGCAAGCAAACTCTTTACCTTCTGAGCCACCACGGAATCCCAGTGAATATATGTGATTCTTTTAAAAAATATAAATTTGATTAGAGCAGCTCCCTGCTCAAGATGCTGCCACAGTTGTAATAAAACAAGATAACATTAAAAAAAAAAAAAAACCTTTATCATGGCTCACAGCACCCTCATGAGATGTGGTTTCTAGTTAATATTTCTACCCTTTCTTCCTACTCTTTCCTTCATTCAATATACTGTAGAAACACAGGCTTCTTTGTTGTCCCTTAAATACACCTATCTTAAGACCTTTAAAAATTGCTGTTAACTGTCTTGAATGTCCCAAAGCCCTGATATACTCCTGCCTTGCACTCATTTAAATCATCACTCAAAGGTCAACTCCTCAAACAAGCCTTTTCACACCACTTTATCTTAGGTAAGAGAGTTTTCACTTTTTGTCAGTCTTAACACAATTTATCTTTCTTAGTTGCAGGTATTAACACATATATTACTTATTTTTTGTTAGTTTACTGCTTACTGTTTGTTTACTGTTTGTTTGTAATACTACAAATGCTCCCCATGTGGTCAACAATTTTATTTTGTTTTGGTAACATAATATCAGTCTGTAGAGCATTCTTTGCTGATAGTAAGCATTGAGTGCATAAATATATGTTGATGCAACTGATTAATTAAAGCATGACTACATGAATCCCATTCTCCATGAAGTCTCCCAGGGACTGATTTCCTATGCTATCAAATAAAACTGAATAACTTCAATTCAGAATCAGTTCAAGAGGTCCTCCAATGCAACTAGAATCTGACTTGGTAGCCACAGAGACCTCAAAACTTCCCTAGACCTGCGAAGGATAGAATTATAGAACCTCCCTCTCTGGCACATACTGAACAGGGTTCTGGGGTGATGAGAATGGGATGGAGGATGGGCATGATCTGGAAAAGGTAGAGTATTTGACACATTATTTTCTTATAATTCAGTTTATTTGCTTAAAAATCTTTTGCAAAGCTTACCCTTCTATTCTTTGTGTGCTAACTCTAATATTGCCAAAAGTGCTTCTCTTCAGTGATTCAGTGTCTATAATCAGCCTTTTGTTCCCAGATGCCCAAGTCTCTTACTGTTATGACTGACCCAGGTTCTCTTTAGACTGTGACCCATAATATAGGCCTTTAATTTTTCATTCTCCCTGTCATCCCAGATGCATATGTCATGCTCCATATGATTCTAATAGGGCCATATTTTCTTTACGTTAGATTTAGGGCCTTAACCACCACCTCCCCCAACACACAAATTTAACATGGCTTTCAGGGTTCTTGATGGTATTAATAGAAACAATTTAAAGAAGTTACTTTCAGAACTCTACAAATCTTACATGATTATATGTTGAAGTAATCATAACAGGCACTCTTTATTGAGCAGTTCCTATGTGGTTGACATTCAGCATTTAACTATAAATAATGCAAGTTGCCGCTTCTACTTTATAGCTGAGGAAAATGGGGTAGAGACAGGCTTATTTATAAACCATGGTCAAGATTAATCAGTTAATCTTACTAACCAAATGCATGTTTTTACAAACTTGTCAACAGGATGTTACCATTTCCACCTTTCATGGACTTCCATTTCCAGCATTATCAAGAAGCATATGGAGCACTTGCAGTATAAAGTGACTTCCATTTGCAGACATGTAACTGGAAGAAACTTATGCATGATCCTATCAGCATTCTTAGGGTATGTTTTACTTTTAATAATAAACCCAGGATAGCCAAGGCCTAATACAAATAATATTTTTAAAATTCACATTTAGTGAATATTCATAAGAACACAAGGGATAAAATATAATTGCACTTAGTTGGTAATATTAATGAAATTATTATTAAAGTAAATGGACTTTCTGACTTGGCAGTATTTGATAAAGGAAATAATTAGTTTCTTTATTTGGTCTTAAATTAAGTTTCTATTTTTAAAGGCTATCTTACCTCTACGTTTGCAAGAATGAATAATTTTTATTTAAATCAATGATAAACAGATAGATAGCACCAAGCTTTAAGATAGTCAAGTATAGGAAAAGAACACTAGCAATCAGTAATTATCTATTTCGTGCCAAGCTTTTATTTTTTTAATTTAATAACCCAATTAGGTAAATTTTAATATTTCTGTTGAAAAAATGGGAATCACATTTAGAACATTTCAATAATTTTCCCACAGACACCTAACAGATCAAAGACAGAAGTGCCATTTGCACTCCCAGCTATGTTACTCCAAATTCTACTTTCTTATTATTAATATCTTATTTCTTCACAAGCCTCATTTATTTTTCCTATTCCCAACCTCTTACATTCCCTTCATACTCAGCAGTACTGGGGAGAGTATATAGAAATTGCTGAGTGATGAGCTGTTATCTTAGAGAAGGTCCTTCTTTATAACTGAAACTATGTAAAAACACAAAAATACATATTTGAAATCACAGAACTCCTTTGCAAGCTTGAAAATACACACACACACATTTATTCCTGACACAAATAAGTGACACAGCATTGAGAATTATAGTAAAAGGAAGAATCATTCTCAATGGAATATTAAAAATCAAAAGTGATCTCTATATTATATGCAGAACAATGGAACATAACATTTCATTATAGTGGGTTTTGGCTCACTTCTATAAATCAAACTTGATTAAGTGAAAATAACTTCTGAGGAGACAAGCCTTATAATAAATATAAGTTAGTACTATTCATTGTTACTTTATAATAGAGGATACTTAGAAATTAGATGTAAGAAAGCTCAAGATATTTTACTCCATATGTGCCTCTACTGGCCACCATTCCTCAACTGTTATTCACTTTTATATGTTCCCAACATGCACATTAGTCTTTCCTTTGAAAAATTTCAAAGACTGAAACAACTCTAAGGATGAAAATGGAATGAAATAATCTGTTTTCAAATGTTTCTCATTTACAGTTCTAATATATTTCTTCTGATTACAGTTGGGAGAATGTCTTAATTCTAGTAATGATCTTTAAGAACTGTCATTCCTAATCTACTAGGAATCTCAGCCCATGATGAAAGTGAGTCACCAGTAAACCAGAAGAACACTGAGAATAAGACGGCAAGCATTATTTCAAAATTAAATATAAAATTCAATTTATGGAATATATATTTGCTTGTTTTTAGCAAGTATTAGATTATATGTGGTCATATTTACCTTAACTCCTTCAGTCTACTAATAATACTTATTAGTATTTTTTATTTTGTAAATTATTTCTTTTAATGGGAGGCTAATTACTTTACAGTATTGTAGCAGTTTTTGCCATACATTCATGTGAATCAGCCATAAGTGTACATGTGTCCCCCATCCTAAACCCCCTCCATTATCCCTTTCCATCACATCCCTCAAGCTCATCCCAGGGCACCAGCCCTGAGTGCCCTGTCTCATGCATTGAACTTGGACTGGCAATCTGTTTCACATATGGTAATATACATGTTTCAATGCTGTTCTCTCAAATCATCCCACCGTCGCCTTCTCCACGGAGTCCAATCGTCTCTTCTTTACATCTGTGTCTCTTCTGCTGTCTTGCATATAGGGTCATCATTACAGTGTTTCTACACTCCATATATATGTGTTAATATACTGTATTAGTATTTTCCTTTCTGACTCACTTCACTCTGTATAGTAGGCTCCAGATTCATCCACCTCATTAGAACTGATTCAAATGTTTCTTTTTTAATAGCTGAGTAATATTCCATTTTGTATATGTACCACAGCTTTCTTATCCATTCATCTGCTGATGGACGTCTAGGTTCCTTCCATGCCCTGGCTATTGCAAACAGTGCTATGATGACCATTGGAGTACATGTGTCTCTTTCAATTCTGGTTTCCTCGGTATGTGTGCCCAGCAGTGGGATTGCTGGATCATATGGGAGTTCTATTTCCAGTTTTTTACTGTTCCCCATAGTGGCTGTACTAGGTTGCATTCCCACCAACAGTGTAAGAGGGTTCCCTTTTCTCCACACCCTCTCCAGCATTTATTGTTTGTAGACTTTGATAGCAGCCATTCTGACCAGCAACAAATGGTATCTCATTGTGGTTTTGATTTGCATTTCTCTGATAATGAGTGATGCTGAGCATCTTTTCATGTATTTGTTAGCCATCCATATGTCTTCTTTGGAGAAATGTCTGTTTAGTTCTTTGGCCCATTTTTTGATTGGGTCATTTATTTTTCTGGAATTGAGCTGTGTGAGCTGCTTATATATTTTAGAGATTAATTCTTTGTCAGTTGCTTCATTTACTATGATTTTCTTCCATTCTGAAGGTTGTCTTTTCACCTTGCTTATAGTTTCCTTCGTTGTGCAAAAGCTTTTAAGTTTAAGTAGATCCCATTTGTTTAGTTTTGCTTTTATTTCCAGTATTCTGGGAGGTGGGTCATAGAGGATCCTGCTGTGGCGTATGTCAGAGAGTGTTTTACCTATATTTTCCTCTAAGAGTCTTATAGTTTCTGGTCTTACATTTAGATCTTTAATCCATTTTAATTTATTTTTGTGTATGGTGTTAGAAAGTGATCTAGTTTCATTCTTTTACAAATGGTTGACCAGTTTTCCCAGAACCACTTGTTAAAGAGATTGTCTTTTCTCCATTGTATTTTTTTTGCCTCCTTTGTCAAAGATCAGGTGTCCATAGGTGCATGGATTTATCTCTGGGCTTTCTATTTTGTTCCATTGATCTATTTTTGTGCCAGTACCATGCTGTCTTGATGACTGTATGTTTGTAGTATAGCCTGAAGTCAGGCAGGTTGATTCCTCCAGTTCCATTCTTCTTTCTCAAAATTGCTTTGGCTCTTCAAGATTTTTTTGTATTTCCATACCAATTGTGAAATTATTTGTTCTAGTTCTCTGAAAAATACCATTGGTAGCTTGATAGAGATTGCTTTTAATCTATAGATGACTTTGGGTAGTATATTCATTTTCACTATATTGATTCTTCCAAGCCAAGAATATGTTATATTTCTCCATCTATTTAAGATTTTTGATTACAGTTTCAATTTCTGTGCTTGTGATGGGTCTGTTAAGATCTTCTATTTCTTCCTGGTTCAGTTCTGGAAGGTTATACTTTTCTAAGAATTTGTCCATTTCTTCCAAGTTGTCCATTTTACTGGAATATGGTTACAGATAATAGCCTCATGATCCTCTACGTTTATGTGTTGTCTGTTGTGATTTCTTCATTTTCATTTGTAAGTCTGTTGATTTGATTCTTCTCCCTTTTTTTCTTGATGAATCTGGCTAATGGTTTGTCTATTTTATTTATCTTCTCAAAGAACAAGATTTTAGTTTTGTTGATTTTTTCTGTAGTCTCTTTTTTTCTCTTTCATTTATTTCTGCCCTTATTTTTATGATTTCTTCCCTTCTACTAACCCTGGGGTTCTTCATTTCTTCTTTTTCTAGTTGCTTTAGGTGTAAAGTTAGGTTATTTGTTTGATTTTTCTCTTGTTTCTTAATGTCAGCTTGCATTGCCTTGAACCTCCCCCTTAGCACAGCTTTTACTGAATCCCATAGGTTTGGATTGTTGTGTTTTCATTTTTGCTTGTTTCTATGCATGTTTTGATTTCTTTTTTTATTTCTTCTGTGATTTGTTGATTATTCAGAAGCAGGTTGATTAGCCTCCATATGTTTGTATTTTTAATTTTTTTTTCCTGTAGTTGACATCTAATCTTACCACATTGTGATCAGAAAAGATGCTTGAAATGATTTCATTTTTCTTTCTTTCTTTCTTTTTTTTTTTTTTTTTTTTTTTTTTTTGTAAATTTAGCAAGGCTAGATTTATGGCCCTGGATGTGATCTATCCTGGAGGATGTTCCGTGTGTAGTTCAGAAAATGGTGAAATTCCTTGTTTTGGGGTGAAATGTCCTATAGATATCAATTAGGTTTAACTGGTCCATTTCATCATTTAAAGGTGTTTCCTTGCTAATTGTTTGTTTTGTTGATCTCTCTATAGGTGTGAGTGAGCTATTAAAGTCTCCCACTATCATTGTTCTTACTGTTATTTCCCTTTTCATACTTGTTAGCATTTGCTTAAAATATTTTGGTGCTCCTATGTTGGGTGCATATATATTTATAATTGTTATACCTTCTTCTTGGATTGATCCTTTGATCATCATGTAGTGTCCTTCTTTGTCTCTTTTCACAGCCTTTATTTTGAAGTCTATTTTATCTGATATGAGTATTGCTACTCCTGCTTTCTTTTGGTCTCCATTTTCATTAAATATCTTTTTCCAGGCCTTCACTTTCAGCCTGTCTGTGTCCTTGTTTTGAGGTGGAGCTCTTGTAGATAGCATATATAGAGGTCTTATTTTTGTATCCATTCAGCCAGTCTTTGTCTTCTGGTTGGGGCATTGAGTCCATTTACATTTAAAGTAATTATTGATAAATATGATCCTGTTGCCATTTACTTTGTTGTTTTTGGTTAAAGTTTGTAAACCTTTTCTGTGTTTCCTGTCTAGAGAAGAGCCTTTAGCATTTGTTGGAGAGCTAGTTTAGTGGTGCTGAATTCTCTCAGCTTTTGCTTGTCTGTAAAGCTTTTGATTTCTCCTTCATATTTGAATGAAGTCCTTACTGGGTATAGTAATCTGGGTTGTAGGTTTTTCTCTTTCATCACTTTAAGTATGTCCTTCCATTCCCTTCTGGCCTGAAGAGTTTTTATTTAAAGATCAGCTGTTATCCTTATGGGAATTTCTTTGTGTGTTATCTGTTGCTTTTCCCTTGCTGCTTTTAATATTTGCTCTTTGTATTTGATCTTCATTAATTTCATTAATATGTGTCTTGTGGTGTTTCACCTTGGGTTTATCCTGTTTGGAACTCTCTGGGTTTCTTGCACTTAGGTGGCTATTTCCTTCCCTATTTTAGGGAAGTTTTCAATTATTGTCTCCTTAAGTATTTTCTCATGGCCTTTCTTTTTGTCTAGTATTGATTATTGATATAGATCACACAATTAGATTATATCTGAAGAATTCAGAACTCTTAGAATTGTGTGAACAGTGATTGAGTGTATTTCTCTTACAATATAGACTCAAACTCAAAACTAGATTAAACATAAACCAACTGATCTTCCAATTATTAAAAATAAGTAGGCAAAAACTTAGCTGTGTTGCTTCCATGTTCTAACTATTGTAAATAGATAACTAACCATTTAAATGATACCTAGCTATTAAATAGCTCAAGAGCTATTTAAATAGCAACCCAGATGTCCATCAACAGATGAATGGATAAAAAAGTTATGGTACACACAACGGAATATTACTCAGCCATAAAAAGGAAGGCATTTGAGTCAATTTTAATGAGGTGGATGAATCTAGACCCTATTATAGAGAGTGAAATTAAGTCAGAAAGAGAAAGATAAATATGATATTCTAACAGATATATGGAATATAGAAAAATGGTACTGAACAATTTATTTACATGGAAGCAATGGAGAAACAGACATAGAGAGTAGACTTACGGACATGGGGAGAGAGGAGCAGAGGGTGAGATGTATGGAGTGAGTAACATGAAAACTTATATCACCATATGTAAAATAGATTGCCAGATATGTAAAATAGATAAACCCCTCTGTATAAACCTAGAGGGGTGGGATGGGGAGGCAGATGAGAGGGAGGTTCAAAAGGGAGGGGATATATATATACCTATGACTGATTCATGTTGAGATTTGACTAAAGCAACAAAATTCTGTGAAGCAATTATCCTTCAATTAAAAAATAAATTAATTAAAAATTAAATTTAAAAATTAAAAAAAATTAGATGGAAAAGGTGTTCCATATTTCATGTGCATTAAAGGATGTTAACTTATTGTTTCATTGGTTTCTCATTTAATGAAACTTTTCTGTTTCCTCTGAACTGCTATTTTAAAGAAGTGTAAATGTTTTTTTTTTTTTTTTTTCTAAATTTCAAAATTTTGTTTTAGAACCATGTCAATTGAAATCATTTCCGTTGAAATCAACAAATGAACATCAAATACACAATATATTTCATATAAAATGATAGACATTTTTCATATCTGTAGATTGTAATATATACTTTAACAAATTTCTTGTTTTTTCATTTAGGAATGTACTGTCTGATGGAGACATACATATATAATAAACAAATGCATGACATTTTATAACTAAGATAGAGTCTAATATGTGAGATTACTTGTGTTTGTATGTCACTTGTGAAAGTTTGTATGTCATACTTGTGAAAGTATGTCACTAAACATACGTTCATCCAAGTTATTTCTTAACCCTATAAAAGTACATTAGATAATATAAAAGTACATCAAAATTATTCAGATAGGTTCGACAACTTGCCTATCATCACTTAGCAAATCAGTCAGTGGAGCCAAGATTGAAGCAGCATCTCATTTTAAAGCCATAATTTGTAATTGCTTCACCAATTAGTTTTATCCTAGCTTTCTATTTTATCATTATACAGATTAACAAGTAGTAAATCTCACTTTTTATAACAGTGTAAACAGAATCAAGTATTATTTAGACTTATGAGACTGTAATGAGCTACCATGTTAATGTGCTTGAAAAATATTAGTAAAAGATTGAAAAAAGATGTGAATTATACCCTTAAAAACATTCAATGTTCTGGGAGTAAGAGTGGATATGGAAATACTTATTTGGAGATAGCGTGTGAAGTCAAAAGAATATAAGCTTTGTGTCCAGGCAACCATGGATTAGATCTTGGGCTGTGTCACACTATAGTTGTGTTACACAGTAGCTGTGTGTCGTCAAATTGTATAACATCCCTACTCTCAAGTTCCTCATCTATTATTACAGGAAGCGTACCCTTTTATAGAGTGTCTGTGATCATCAAATAAAGTAAGATGGGTTATGTACAATGAACAGAATCTGGGCCACCATATTACATTCAGTAATTAATTTGACCTGTAGTTTTGTTGTGTTAGAAATTTACCTTCCTAGTAGGTGTGCAGAGATATCTCTGTGTGGTTTTGATTTGTATTTTCCTAGTGACTGATATCAGATATTGAACATCATGTCTCATGCCAAGATTCAAGTTCTTTGACCATTTTTAAATTAAATTGTTATCTCCTTGTTGTTGAGTTGTAGGTTCTTATATATTTTTGTAATAGTCTCTTATCAGATGTACAAGTTGTGAATATTTCCTGCTGTTCTCTTCGTTGTCTTTTCACTCTGCTCTCCTATTGATATCCTTTGATGCACAAGAGGTTTTAACTTTGATGAAGTCTAATTTATGATTTTTTTTTCCTTTTGTTGCCTGTGCTTATGGTATAGTATCCAAGAAATCATTGTCAAATCCAGGTTCATAAAGATTTTCCCGTATGGTTTCCACTGATAATCATATGGTTTTGACTTTTATGTTTAGGTCTTTGATACATTGTGAGTTAATTTTTTGTATGAGGTGAAATAAGGTAAAATAAGCAACTTTATTCTGCTGCATGGATGTTCAGTTTTCTTAGCAGCATTTGTTGAAAAGATTGTCTTTTACCCATTGAATGGTCTTGGCACTGTCAAAAATAAATTAGCCAAAAATTTGAGGATTTATTTCTGGGCTTCCTGTTTTGGTCTGTAGGTACAAATATCTGTCCGTATGCCAGTACCACATTGTTTATATTACTGCTGCTATGTAGAAAAATTTTCAACCAGAAATTGGAAGGACCCAAACTGTTCTTTTTCAGCATTCCTTTAATCAGAGTCACTTGATATTTCTGATGAATTTAAGATGAATTTCCCACCTTCTGAAACAAGCGAATAATGAAGTCACCAAAACACAGTGCCTTTGGCATTTTGATAGAATTGCATTGAATCTATAGATTGCTTTGTGTAGCACTGTCATCATAACATAATTAAGTCTTCCAATCCATGAACACAGAATGCCTTTCCATTTATTTTTCTTATCTAATTTCTTTCATCAGTGTTTTGTAGGTTTCAGAAGATAAGTCTTTTATCTCATTGTTTACATTTAGTCTTAAATTGATTTTAAATGTATTTATTATTAAATTAATCCTTTATAAGTTTGATTACCCAAGTCTTTTAAAAAGAGCCTTTTCTATAGTATAATTAGTCAGGTAAAATGTATAAACGTATAAATTTCTAAATACACATTAAAAAAAGCATATATATATAGTTATTTAATAGGTTATATCATAAAAGAACAAATTCAGTGTTAACCCAGGTTTTGTTGTTCACATCATGACAACTTTGGGCTTAAGGTTGAAGCCCTAGGTTCACTGATGATATAGAACTGCTCCATTTTCCTCTTTGGGACCTTCCCTAGTAGCTGAGAGGGTAACACATCTGCCTACAAGGCAGGAGACCCGGGTTCCGTCCTGGGTTTGGGACGATCCCCTCGAGAAGGAAAGGGCAACCCACTCCAGTATTCTTGCCTGGAGAATCCCATGGATGGAGGAGCCTGGTAGGCTATAGTCCAAACCGAACATGACTGAGCATGTCAGATTTCACTTCACTTTCACTTTCATATTGAAGGACACCTCCACTACGGACATAATGTTCTCTAGTGTCAAAGGACAACACCAAATGAGCAAAGAGAAATACACAGTATTTTCCAAAGCATTTCTTAGAAGTTACCCAAAGCAAATCCCATAGACACATTAAGATTAAGGAGGCAGAGAAATAGCAAGGGAAAGGAGGGAACAAATAATTATAAACAATAATTTCCATCACAGGTACAAATACAAAGTGATCTTTCACAGTTGTGATTGTTAGTTACTTGATAGCGTTTTTCAGTGCTATCACCAGATCTGTTTCCTTTCGCTGTGAAACAGAATAAACTTTCTTCTTCCATCACATTACAAATAATAAAAATAATAATGAGAGTATATTTATAAAATGCCTTAAGCAAAGTGGAACAAAGTCTTATCAATTTCCAGTTTATCACACTGGCTAAGAAAAGTTGAGAGTCTTTGTATTTTAAAATAGAAAAAAAAAAAAAAAAAAAAAAATAGAAAATACCCATTAAGAAATGCCATGGAGCTTAGAGGGAAAGGAACTAATATAGATTCTTTGATAAAATTTATGAATGGTACAATATCAATAAAGAGAATAAAAAGGCTTTTTTAAAATAAATTAAGGTTTTAATTAATGTGATAATTGTGTCTATTTTTCATTGAGTTCAGTTCAGTTGCTCAGTCATGTCCGACTCTTTGCAACCCCATGAACCACAGCACGCCAGGCCTCCCTGTCTATCATCAACTCCCGCAGTCCGCCAAAACCCATGTCCATTGAGTCAGTGATGCCATCCAACCATCTCATCCTCTGTCATCCCCTTCTCCTGCCCTCAATCTTTCACAGCATCAGGGTCTTTTCCAATGAGTCAGCTCTTCGCATGAGGTGACCAAAGTACTGGAGTTTCAGCTTCAACATCAGTCCTTCCAATGAACACTCAGCACTGATCTTCTTTAGGATGGACTGGTTGGATATCCTTGCAGTCCAAGGGACTCTCAAGACAATTCTCCAATACCACAGTTCAAAAGCATCAATTTTTCGGCACTCAGCTTTCTTTATAGTCCAACTCTCACATCCACCATACATGACCACTGGAAAAACCATAGCCTTGACTAAACAGACCTTTGTTGACAAAGTAATGTCTCTGCTTTTTAATATGCTGTCTAGGTTGGTCATAACTTTCCTGCCAAGGAATAAGTGTCTTTTAATTTCATGGTTGCTATCACCATCTGCAGTGATTTTGGAGCCCAGAAAAATGAAACCAGCCATTGTTTCCACTCTTTCCCCATCTATTTGCCATCAAGTGATGGGACCGGATGCCATGATCTTAGTTTTCTGAATATTGAACTTTAAGCCAACTTTTTCACTCTCTTTTTTCACTTTTATCAAGAGGCTCTTTAGTTCTTCTTCACTTTCTGCCAGAAGGGTGCTTTCAGCTGCGTATCTGAGGCTATTGATATTTCTCACAGCAGTCTTGACTTCAGCTTGTGCTTCCTCCAGCCCAGCGTTTCTCATGATGTACTCTACATATAAGTTAAATAAGTAGAGTGGTAATATACAGCCTTGACATACTCCTTTTCCTATTTGGAAAAGTGTGTTGTTCCATGTCCATTTCTTACTGTTGCTTCCTGACCTGCATACAGATTTCTCAAGAGGCAGGTCAGATGGTCTTGTAATCCCATCTCTTTCAGAATTTCCCACAGTTTATTGTGATCCACACAGTCAAAGGCTTTAGGATAGTTAATAAAGCAGAAATAGATGTTTTTTCTGGAACTCTCTTGCTTTTTCAATGATCCAGCGGATGTTGGCATTAGATGATTCTAAATTAAATTGCTTGTTTGCAAAGTTCAGATATATTCATATGCTGTATTAACTTCCTCAAGTATCACATTTTAAGCAATAAGAAATTCTTATTTTCATTCAAATACTCAGGTGGTTATAGAAATAGCATAATATTGTTTTTTTGTAGTTTATCTAAAATATATTCAGCATATTTTGCTCACTGAAGTGCACACAGTGTTTTCCAAATATTTGCATATAAGCTGTCTCCTTGCTTAAAGGTAACTCAAGGTCCTCATCTGAAATTTGGTCAGAAGAAATGAATGGGATAATTGAATGAGGATATAAGGTCAAGATTCCACATTAGTTCTTAGAACAAACAAAAGTTCAAGATGATTTAATATTTTAAGCATCAATAATGCCCATAATATCAGAGGATAATATTTTGTGAAAAGTTGAATTCATATTTGAACAGAACATATTTTGTGAAAACAAGATACCTTTAGTTTGTTTAAATCATGGACTTTTTGTTAGAATGTAGTAAAATCCTGAGAGTGGGGAAAAAAGTAAAGGAAATGACACTAAGAGTGTTGACCCTGTCCTCTGTGATCCATGGTGGAGGTGGGCATTTATACTTAAGAGAACTTCTCCTCTTGAAAGGCCTCACAAGGTACTATTGAGAGATTTAGGCAGCACTGGAATATGGTCAGATATACATTTTATATAGTTCACTTTGTCAACTGCATAAGGGTGACTTTGAAGGGATAATAGACTAGAGGCAGAGACATTATTGTGAGGTTTTTGCTGAAATGGAATAAAGACCTGATCTAAATCAGGCCAGTGGGAAGAGGCCAAGTGACCCAAAAGGTAAGAGTGTGGGTTTTGCTTTCAGATGGACCTTGCTTCACTGCGCTCCCCAGCTCTGCTACTTAGAGCATTGATAGTGTAGAAGATTCTGAATCACACTACCCCTCAGTGTCTCTTCTCATCTATAAAATGAGTATGATAGCAGTGCATTTCTTATAGAGAAGTTATAAGGATTTAATGGATAAAATGCACACATTTATCAAGTGTAACATATAATCAATATTCAATAAGTGAGAAGTAATGTTGTTAGGGAGTAAACTTTTTTTTAAGGTTCTTTGTCTCTTCTATAATGAATTAAATTAAGACAGACTAGCTTAGAGAAAAAGAGAAGTCAAAGACAAAGGAGAAAGGGAAAGATATACCCAACTGAATGCAGTGTTCCAAACAATAGCCAGGACAGATGAGAGAACCTTAAGTGAGCAATGCAAAGAAATAGAGGAAGTCAATAGAATGGGAATGACTAATGATCTCTTCAAAGATAATAGAGAGGTGAAGGGGACGTTTCATGCAAAGATGGGCACAATAAAGGACAGAAATGGCAATGGCCTAACAGAAGAAGAGGTTAAGAAGTGGCAGAATAAACAGAAGAAATGTACAAAAAATGTTTTATTGACCCAGATAGCCATGATGGTGTGTTCACTCACTTGGAGCCAGACATCCTGGAGTGTGAGGTCAAGTGGGCCTTAAGAAGCAGCAATGCAAACAAAGCTAATGAAGGTGATAGAATTCCAACTGAGCTACTTCAAATCCTAGAAGATGACTGCTGATAAAGTGATGCACCTAACGTGCCAGCAAATTTGGAAAACTCATCAGTGGCCACAGAACTGGAAAAGGTTTGTTTTCATTCCAACCCCAAAGAAGGGCAGTGCCAAAGAATTTTAAACTACTACCATTGTGCCCGTTTCACATGCTAGCGAGGTTATGCTCAAAATCCCTGGAGCTAGGCTTTTTCTAGTTCATTTTGCTAGGCATTTCTAGTTCTAGTTCATTTTAGAACATGAACTGAGAACTTCCAGGAGTATAAGCTGGATTTAGAAAAGGCAGAGGAACCAGAGATCAAATTGCCAGCATTTGGTGGATCATTGAAAAAGCAAGAGAAATTCAGAAAAAAATATCTACTTCTGCTCCACTGACTACACTAAAGGCTTTGACTGTATAAATCAAAACAAACTGGAAAATTCTTCAAGAGATCAGAATACCAGATGACCTTGCCTGTCTCCTGAGAAACCTGTATGCAGGTCAACCGTTAGAACCAGACATAGGAAAATGGACTAGTTCAAAGTTGGGAACAGAGTATGACAAGTCTGTATATTGTCTTTCTGTTTATTTAGCTTATATGCACATTATGTCATGCGTAATGTGAGGCTGAATGAATCACAAACTGGAATAAAAATTTCCAGAAGAAATATAAACAACCTCATATGTGCAGAGTGTACAGAAATAGCAGAAACCGAAGAGGAACTAAAAGCCTTTTGATGACAGTGAATGCTGCTGCTGCTGCTGCTAAGTCGCATCAGTCGTGTCTGACTCTGCATGACCCCATAGACGGCAGCCCACCAGGCTCCCCCATCCCTGGGATTCTCCAGGCAAGAACACTAGAGTGGGTTGCCATTTCCTTCTCCAAGGCATGAAAGTGAGAAGTGAAAGTGAAGTCGCTCAGTCGTGTCCGACCCTTCGTGACCCCATAGACAACAGCCTACCAGGTGCCTCCATCCATGGGATTCTCCAGGCAAGAGTGCTGGAGTGGGTTGCCATTGACTTCTCTGTGAGGGTAAATGAGGAGAGTGAAAAAGTTGGCTTAAAACTCCACGTTCAAAAAACTAAGATCATAGTGTCTGGTCCCATCTCTCCATGGCAAATAGAAGGGGAAAAAGCAGAAACAGTGACAGACATTGTTTGCTCAGGTTCCAGAATCACTGTGGATGATGACTACAGCCATGATATTAAAAGATGCTTGCTTGTTGGAAGGAAAGCTATGACAAACCAAGACAGCATATTAAAAAGCAGAGACATCACTTTGCTCACAAATGTCTGTATAGTCAAAGCTATGGTTTTTCCACTAGTCATGTACATATGTGAGAATTGGACCATAAAGAAGGCTGAGTGAAGTAAGCCAGAAAGATAAAAACCAATACAGTATACTAACGCATATATATGAAATTTAGAAAAATGGTAATGATAACCCTATATGCAAAACAGAAAAAGAGACACAGATGTACAGAACAGAATTTTGGACTCTGTGGGAGAAGGCAAGGGTGGGATGTTTCGAGAGAACAGCATCGAAACATGTATATTATCTAGGGTGAAAGAGATCACCAGCCCAGGTTGGATGCATGAGACAAGTGCTCGGGCCTGGTGCACTGGGAAGACCCAGAGGAATTGGGTGAAGAGGGAGGTGGGAGGGGGGATTGGGATGGGGAATACATGTAAATCCATGGCTGATTCATGTCAATATATGACAAAAACCACTACAATATTGTAAAGTAATTAGCCTCCAACTAATAAAAATAAATGGAAAAAAAAAAGAAAACTAAAAAAAAAAAAAAAGGAAGGCTGAGTGCCGAAGAATTGATGCTTTCAAATTGCAGTGTTGGGCAAGACTCTTGGAGTCCCTTGGACAGCAAGGAGATCAAACCAGTCAATCCTAAAGAAAATCAATCCTAAATATTCATTGAACGGACTATTGCTGAAGTTGAAACTCCAGTACTTGGCCATCTGATGCAAAGAGCTGACTCATTGGAAAAACCCTGCTGCTGGGAAGGATTGAGGGCAGAAGGAGAAGTAGGCAACAGAGGGTAAGATGGTGTATGGTCATTAACACTAAAAAAAAAAAAAAAAAAGATGGTTGAATGGCATTCACCAACTCAGTGGACATGAGTTTGAGCAAACTCTGGGAGATAGTTAAGGACAGGAAAGCCTGGTGTGCTGCAGTCCATGGGGTTGCAAAAAAAAACAGACACAACCTTGCAACTGAACAGTGACAGTAAGAAGACAGGTTAATAAAAGAAAAGCAAATTTAATTATGTACATACGGGGTCACATAAGAATATGAGACCTTCTGGGAGTCAGACAATTGCAACTTAAATGCCACCCAGAGCTAAGGAGAAAGGCATAGGGGTGGCATCACCGACTCGATGGACATGGGTTTGGGTAAACTCCGGGAGTTGGTGATGGACAGGGAGGCCTGGTGTGCTGCAATTCATGGGGTCGCAAAGAGTCGGAAATGACTGAGCAACTGAACTGAAATGAACTGAAAAAAGGAAAGGAATTCTCAAGTGGCACAGTGGTAAAGAATCCACCTGTCAGTGCAGGAGATGCAAGAGACACGGGTTCGATCCCTGGATTGGGAAGATCTGCTAGAGAAGGCAATGACAACCTGCTCTAGGATACTTGCCTGGAAGTTTCCATCGACCGAGGACCCTGGTGGTCTACAGTCTATGGGGTCCCAAAGAGTCAGACACAACTTAGCAACTGAGAACTGAACACAAAAAAGGAAAAACTTTTTGAGACTTCTATCATTTTAAAACCAATCAGCATAAAGTAATTCTTATGCCAAAATGACACATTTTGGAGTGGCAAAAATCTGCCGCCCTGCATCGTATTAAGTAAAATAGTTTTCTAAATTTGTTTTCTAAATTTGCACTTTTAGAAAGTAGCATAGCACAAATCTGCATCTAGGCCTTCTGACTAATTTTGTAGATTTTCTATGGTGCCATCCCACCACAGTGACCATGTTGAGAGGATAAAAAACAATTTTAGAGAGGTTTAGAGGTAGTCCAGTATTAATGCTGGGAATCCTCTGAATTACCTTGCCAATACATTTTGTTTAATTTCAGATACTCTAACAGAGTTGGTTTTGATCCAAGCTCTAAATCTGGTATGATATTTCTAAATAAATGAGATATGATATGGAATAACTTTAGCTCCTGGAGAATCAGCTTGTTCCCAATTCAATTTGTCTTAGTATATTCAGTGCCTACTAGGGGATCTGACAGGTAACAGCCCCTCAATAAAGGGTTATTATATGAATACATTGCATTTTTTTTAGAAGCAGCTAATCAAATGTAACATAATTTATTTGAAATAAATTAGATCAAGAAACCGATCAATGCAAATAACAGTGAGAGAATGATCAGGGCATATATGCAGTTATTCCCCTCTACTCCTCTGATAATATATTCTGGATGCTTTTACTTAGAAGTTCTTTTCTGTCAGGGTTGGCTCGGGGAATAGTGTTTTACAGAAGGTTTTAGCAATGCCATCACAAACTTAAAAGTTGCCAGAGGAAAGCCCTGATGTGCTAGCACCCCATCCATCTTCATTATTAATGGATCTTCCATATAAACCAGCTTTAATGCAAAGAGGAGTTACTGAAAGCTTTAATATTATTTCTGGTTTGCTCACTAATGATATTTTTTATCCCTCTGTTTCATAATGATCTGCCTGGAAAATCTGTTGCAAGTGAATGGCCAGAATTATAATTCTCCTAAAGAAGTGTTTTCCACACATAGTTAATGATTTTGTGTTTTCCCAGCTCAGCCTTCACATGCCTCCATTCCTGCCCAATTCATTTGGTCAGGGATACGGATCATAATTACAGGACAGGGAATGCTTTAATGTTTAATAAGTTTACAGCTCTTCAAATTGATTCTTGCATTGTGAGTTTTGGTAGTTATTACACTTTAATGCCATAGGCATATCAGAAAAGGCTGAGGAAGGAAGGCATCCACTGATACCAAGGATGACATGACAAATATTCATGCAAAAAGACAACCTTTTTGGCAACCTTTTTTTTTTTTTGGAGTTCCTAAACTTTTTTTTTTTTCTTTTTTTCTTCCCCATTTATTTTTATTAGTTGGAGGCTAATTACTTTACAATATTGTAGTGGTTTTTGCCATACATTGCTTTTTAAAAGATTAATAGTTATAATGAATGGCCACCCTATCTGTGTACATTGATTCAGACCTGGCTGAGCTCAGCAAACACTGCTCACAGGCCAAGGCCAACTCTGCACATTGGTAAATGCCTCTGTGACATCACCACAAGGAATTGATTCTCCCTCCACTGACAGAAATGAGGCAGCAATTAGAAGTGACTGACAAGGTGCTTTTCATCTTTGACGAGGAAAGATTTTTTGTGTCAAAATATCTCACCAGAGGAGTAATTTTCTCAGTGTGCATGTCTTGTCCTGACATATTTTGCATAAAAATAGAAGTGGGGAAATTGTTTCTGAATGTTTCTTAGTGACAAATAGCAGATACACTGCCTTTGCAGATAACAAGTGTCTGAATGCTGTCATATTGTGATATCGACAGATAGGACCCATAGTAAGCTGTGGATATTTATACTGGAAAAATAATTTGTTTTTGATAGAATGAAATCAAAGATATTAAAAGACTTTTTATGGCATTATGCCTGTAAAGGTTTAAAATTATCTGACAAGATTTAATCATCCAACTCTAAAATGCATTTTAAGGATTTAATCACCTGAAATTTTCAGCACAATGAAGAAACAAAGTAGGATAAAACCTTTGCTGTTTTATAGAACCTGCCTTGTCAATCGACATACGGGCTCCTGTCAGTTTATACCACTTTCAAACAGTTCATCCTTATGCTGGGAAATGGTCTGCATTAACTGTACTAAACTAGAATACTTAAAACCAGTATTATTCATGAAAATTAAATGGTTTGAAACATTTTAAGAAAGAAAGAAACATTAAAAAATAAAAAGTGCAGGGGAAGAAAAGTTTTTCCTCTAGATTCTTCAGTGGACCTAATAATTAAATCAGTATAAGAAAGATTAGCAAGAGAAAAATGAAAGTTGTTGTAAACAAATTTATGGTTATCTAGGGGGACAGGTGAAGGGGAGGAATAAAATGGGAAACTGGAGTTGACATACACACTTTACTATATTTATTGTTTTTCTTTAGTCCCTAAGTTGTATCTGACTCTTTTATGACCCTATGGACTATAGCCTACCCTACTCCTCTGTCCATGGGATTCACCAGACAAAGATACTGGAGTGGATTGTCATTTCCTTCTCCAGAGGATCTTCCCAACCCAGGGGTTGAATCCATGTCTCCTGTATTGGCAGGCAAATCCTTTACCACTGAATCACCACTGAAACCATCATATTAATCTCTGTTGAAGCAAAGGTAGGATGATTGCATAATCATGGTGCTGAGTGGGCTAGCAGAAAAGTTGTTGTTTAGTTGCCAAGTCACATCTGACTCTTTTGTGACCCTATGGACTGTAGCCTGCCAGGCTCCTCTACCCATGGGATTTGCCTGGCAAGAACACTGGAATGGGTTGTCTTTTCCTTCTTAACGGGATTTTCCCAACACAGGGACTGAACCTGCATCTCCTGCATTGGCAGGCAGGGATTACCATTAAGATTGGAGCAGGGACGTCGGAGCCTGGTGGGCTGCCGTCTATGGGGTCGCACAGAGTCGGACACGACTGAAGTGACTTAGCAGTAGCAGTAACAGAAAAGTACGAGAGGACCTTACCGAGGAGGCTGATCAATGGGCTGTGTTAAGTTCATTGAGTTACTTCTGAGTTTGTGTTTTTTTTCCTGTGATTAGGTCACTGTGTTTCCTAATTCGTGCCCATCAAACAGGCTCCTACCCTCCCACAGAGACTGGGGAATAAGATGCTATCTTCTGTGATGAATACATTTCAAAGAGATGATTCCTGGTCTTTGACAAAAGGCATACTGTGGGTAATAAAGCTGACAAGAGGTTAGGAGAAGATTTATATACATTTCAAAGAGGTAGAGGAGTAATTTATAATCACAAGTTTTCTAAAGTAAATATGACAAGAAAAGGAACGTCAGGAACCTATAATGGGAAAGAAATCTGTGTGTTTAATAATAGACAGCTAATAAAAATCTACTGAATAGCACAGACAATTATATTCAATAACCTGTAATGACCTATATGGGAAAATAATCTAAAAAAGAATGGGAATATGTATATTATATGTATAATCAATGAATTTTGAATTGCAGAGGAAAATTACAGAACATTGTAAATCAAGTATACACCAATAAAAATTAGTTTAAAAAAATTAATGGCATGTTTACATGGACAGACCCAGAAAAACTGAAAATGGGAGAAACCTTCACCTCACATACTCTTCAACTAAAGGCAAAAGATGTTGGGATTGAGGATTCAGTTATGAGAGGTTACCAGGAAAAGTACAGTAAACAAGGGTAAAGTTGTTATGCACATCTAAGTAGTCTTCTTCATTGAAAACAGTATTGAGAAATTTAGAGTCATCACTCTCTTCCTTGTAAGATGGAGAGACATCCTTACAAACAGATTTTTCTTATTCATATAAATATGTCTCTCAAAATTCTTATATCTGCTTGACTTTCAGAGCATCTGTGTTTGTAGTTTCTTAAAAATGAACCAGCCTAAAATGATGCTTATGCTAAAGAGACACACTTTGGGGTAGCAAATTCTGCTGCTTTATTGTAGTTTTACCTAGCATTATGGTTTCTGCATGTGAAAGGAAGAGTTTGATCCTGAACTTGGAATTGATACTATCAAAAAACATAGTGCTTTCTTCCATTATTTCTTTCCAGTGTAGCAGGAGCATTTTACGGAATGTAAATTAGTATCACAGGTGATCAAATATAATAGCAGGTGTGAAAGAAAGGCAGTGCTTATCTGAAAATATGAGTCTGATTCCACATTGCTGTTTGTGTAACACAGGTGTACCATTATGAAAAATGTAGTAAGATCAGCAATTTCTAAAGAAGTAGTTAAGATCATCCCACTAAGAAATTTTCAAAAAGTGTACTCTGTCAAAAAGAGAGAGAAAAGGAAGAGAAGGAGAATACTTACTATTGGAATTTAAAGAATACATTGAATAAGTTAAGATCATGAACACCCACCTATGAACATCATAAGCTGTAACCCATTTTAGGTAGCTAGAGGGAAAATGAAGATTTCAGTCTATTGTCATAACTCTGAGATAAAAAGTAATTGACCTGGCAATAAGTTACTGTCCTGATTCCTGAAACTCAATTTTCTGAATACCTTTATTAAATTGAAACTGATGATATTTTCTGACCCCAGTTTGCAGTAGACATTTGGACTTATTTTTCAAGATCTTATGATTCAAGGAATTTCAATGTGATCACAATTCTTGAAAAAACTCAGATCACAGTTTTTGTGATGTCCAAATCAACTGCCTAGGAAACTAAATAGCTTTGTGTTTTTTCCCCCATTTTACTGTTCCCACATTCCCTTTTCCCAGTTAATTCAAAATAATTGTGAAAACTTAGTGTTTATTGGGTCATTCAAGAATTCCTTGAGTATGCTATTCAGAACTCTCAGCCTTAAAAAAAAAAAAAAAGCTACATATAAGTTTGAAATACCCACAGTTATTTTCCATTTAAAATTCATTTTAAGAATATTGGTTTTATCTTCAGACACTAAAACAATCAATTTCATAATACAAGATCATACAATGACAGTGATGTGTATTATTTTATTAGTAATAAGCCAGTGCTTGTAATATGTCACACAAGGTTTATGTTGAGAACTTTACATGTGTAATTCTCATACTAGTGCTGGGTACATTACACATGTAATCCCCATTGTATCAGTCAGAATAGATGTGCTTCAAGTGCCAAATAACTTGTTCTAGTTCCCATGGTTACTAAATTCCTCACATAAGGTTTGAATTGTCAAAGCAGAAATTGTGCTGGACAAAGTTACACAGGAAAAGAAAGCTTTCAAGGTTATTGCAGTAAAGGAGAACTGAACTCATCTCTGTTGAAGCAAAGCTGGGATGATTTCGCAAAGATGGCACTGAGTGAACCAGCAGAAAAATGGTTGTTGTTTAGTCACTAATTCATGTCTGACTCTTTTGTGACCCTATAGACCGCAGCCTGCCAGAATCTTCTGCCCATGGGATGTACCTGGCAAGAATACTGGAATGGGTTGCCATTTCCTTCTCCAGGGGATCTTCCCAACACAGGAACTGAACCCATATCTCCTGCATTGGCAGGCAGATTGTTTAGCACTGAGCCACCAGCAGAAAAATACTAGAGGACCTTACAGAGGAGGTTGATCAATGGGCTGTGTTAAGCACAATGAATTTCTTCTGACTTTGCAGAGTTTTTTCTCAGTGATTAGGTCACTGTGTTTCCTAATCGGTACCCATCAAACTTAGGCTCCTACCCTCCCACAGAGACTGGGAAATAAGATGCTATCTTCCGTGATGAATACATTTCAAAGAGATGATTCCTGGTCCTTGACAAAAGGCATACTGTGGATAATAAAGCTGACAAGAGGTTAGGAGAAGATTTATATACATTTCAAATAGGTAGAGGAGTAATTTATAATCACAAGTTTTCTAAAGTAAATATTATAAGAAAAGGAATGTCAGGAACCTATAATTGGGGAAAAAAAAAATCTGTGTAATTTAGTCAAGCTGAGGGGAATGGTAAAGTTATTTTGGAAAATGTCCATGACTGTCAGACACAGATGCAAGAGCTCCTAATCCTAATTTTATACTGAATTTTATTTATACTGGTTTCTCATTAGCAATTAGGAATATTAGCTGTTTGTTCACAGAATTGCAGTTTATTTGCTGATGATATGTTCCCTCAAATTGTGATTTAATTGTTATTTTCCATTAATATTCATATGTTCTAAGTTTAAAATATCTTCAAAACATTTTGGTAATGTTTTGACTAACTATCTTAAAGTACAGTTGAGAAATTTGCCTCTGTAAACACATCTAGGTAATGGTGAAAAAGAAATAAAGTTAAAATTTCCCAAAATATTATAACCCATGCTCTTTTTCCATTATCTAGAATATATGGGGATTTATTATTTTACTTAATAAGTAAATATTCACATATTTACTCAACAAATAACTTTCATTTAATAATAATTTAAACAAAAATATGGCATAGTACCTGTATCTAGCACTTAGCATAGTGCCTAGAACTATGCAAGATGCTAGATATATATCTGTGAGCAAGAGAATTAAGATCTCTTCCTGCTGGAACTTAGAGTCTAAGAAGAAGCAGATATTTTATAGATACTTTTATAAATAAATAGTTATCATTATCAGATGTTCTATGAAAGAAAAAGGAAACAGTGCTATGAGTACATATATTATAACACACTTGTCAACCATAGACAAATTGCATTTTCCCAAGAATGCTACTGGGGCCTGAATCTTCCAGGTGGAGGGAGAATCTGAGAGCAGTTGCGAAGATCTTGAACTATTTGCTCAAACAAGTAAAGACATTTAATATTGACAATAAAATAAACAAAACAGTTTCATTTTAGATTATTTGGAGGAATTGAAAGTTGTAGCAAAATTTCAAACCGAGACAAATAATCAGGCAAGAAGCCTAAATCAAGTTTTGAAAGAGTTAGTTGCTCAGTCGTGTCTGACTCCTTGTGATTTTCCATGGGATTCTCCAGGCAAGAATACTGGAGAGGGTTGTCTTTCCCTTCTCCAGGAAATCTTCCTGACACAGGGATGGAACTGGGGTCTTTGGACAGAGGAGCCTGGCAGGCTACAGTCCATGGAGTCGCAAAGAGTTGGACAGGACTGAGCAGCTAATTAAGTTTTAGCTTTGCCGCCAAAAAAAAAAAAAGTTGGGAACCGTGTTCATATACACAATAATCTTTAGATTAACTCTCACAAATATCATCATTGCACAGTTTGGGCCTTTGCTTTGTTTGCTTTCAGTCTACTTTAGGTTTGATGGAATGACATTTAATTATCAGTGTTTAGGTAACCAAGGAAAATGTTGTCATTGCATTTCAGTTGTGACTAAGCATAGTATTAACAAAACCCAGTAGAACCCTGTGGGGCACTCCTGGGTACAGAAGCCTTTCCTGTTGCTTGTTTGAGGAAAAAATGTTTCAAGCTCCTAGACCTTCTCTGAGTTCCAAAGGGCGGATTCAATTAGTTACTGAATAGAAGAGTGAAAGAATGCAGAAACAAAGGAAAGACAATCAATAAACAATAGTGTAATATGGGATAGGGACCTGGCCCCTCCTCAAGATATATATATATATATATATATATATATATGAAACAGTCATTGAATTATTCCACAGGAACTCAGGGCCCCCACTCAGGTAGAGGATAACTTAATTCTGAGCACAAAGAAAGCCCAGACTAGTTGGAACCTGAAGGCTGATGACTGAGGTCACTACCCTGTTACCTCACCATCAACCAATCAGAGGAAAGTTACAACCACCCCACCCCCACTACCACCAAGTTTTGCCTATAAAGCCACCCAGGAGTTTGGGTCTTTTGAGCATGAGCCATCTGTTCTCCTTGCTTGGCCCTGCAATAAACCTTTGTCTGTTCCAAACTCTGATGTTTCAGTTTGTTCAAAGCCTCACTGTGCTTTGGGCACATGAACTTGGGTTTGATAACATTATTGAAATTATTCACATACCTTATTTTCCATGCTTGACTTTGAAGAAATGTCAGCTACTTCTAAAATGCAAATCTACCATCAAAAGATGAAATGTTGCTGCTATTGAGAAATTCAAGTGTTTCTGCTATATGCTCTAATCGAAATCCTGTCATAAGTTGTACTATCTTTAAGTTATGTTTCTTTGTGTAAATATAATTCATGTTTATTAATGGTCACATCTAATGCATATTCCTTGACTGAGAGAGTTGGTGTTAAAGTACAGAAATGGGATAGGTGGTCTCTAGAATCAGGCATGGATGAAAACAAGTGATATTGTCACTACTCTATGTTGCAATTGGTACATTATAATTGCTTAAATTTGATCAAGGCTAGTTTGTACACAAGATTCTTGTGGTAAAGCTCAAATGATTTGCTAAACTTTTGAATAGACTGGGATATTATGAAATTTAAATATTTGTAAAGAATAACAAAGACTAATGCCTGTATGTGTTTGTTCCCTTACCCCTTCTCCTATGGTGTTGGGAGAACAGGCCTGGAGGCACTAGTGGCTGATTTCCAGCAGCTGTCACAGAGGCAAGGAGCTGCCCCTCGTCAGGATACACTAGCTCCGCTCACAGTAGTTGGCTCTGCAGGTCTCTGTTGAAAGGAGGGAGCCTGACTCCTCAGATTTCTATTTTTGCTCATTTGTTTGCTTGTTTTGAGAAAGAAAGTGTATGTTTTATATACTGCATAAAAATCTTTACCTCATAAATAAATATTTATTTACATATATAAGAAAAAACTGGTGGATGAGTTATGGGGAATATTTTTAAATATAGCCTGTGTCACTCCACTCAAATTATATTCATTTTATAAAATACTATTCATATAAAAACTATAAATTTTAAAAATTATATATAGCATAATTATATAAAATGCTTTAAAATATATGCTTTATATATATATATATATATATATATATATATATATATAAAATATGTGCTTTATATATATACATATATATAATTTTCCCTGAAATTTTATATGTATATACACATCTATACATATACTAGTTGCAACAAATATATACTAAACTATTGCTCAAAGTAAGTCAGGTATGCGGGCTGGAGAAATATACAAATAAGATGTTATTGTTCAGTGTTTTTACATGATTTCAATAATGTTAAGATGAGGATTAGATGGACTATTTTCTTAGAGGAAAATTTAAATTTAATTGATGGAGTTTACCTTTATTTTGATATCCAATATTAAAGGAGAAAAGAGAGCCAAGATTATTTCGGGTATAGGGATAAGGCTTTAGGTATCAGATTGTTTCCAAATTTTCTTTTCAATTTGAGATCCCTTTGTTCCATTACATGCTGTTTTTAGTTATCCTTAATAGTGCTTTAATTTCTATATTTTATATAAAAACTCTCATCAAGAAGAAAATCACAAAAATTGAAGTATAATATCTGTGGCCTTAGGTATTACACTATCCTCTTTCCTTTAGACAGCTAAGCATGAAAAGCCCCCTATGCATTTTTCACTCTGCATGTTTCTGTGTACATGTTTAGTTTTGAAGTGCCAAGCCCAGTGAGAAAGAATGAGATTTCACAGAAAGATATTGGCAGCATATGAAGCTGAGTGCTCCTAAAACCGAGTTCTGCTGCTCAGCTTATGATTAACATTTTCATCCAAAACCTTCTTCTTTTATTCTACTCTTGCCCTTTCATGATTGAGGTGTGTCCCAAGAAAAGGGGAGAGTGAAATTAAGCATCACCCTCTGGGGCTCTCGTGGGTACAGAGACTCCTCTTTGTTTCCTGTTTCTTATTTGCAGAAACAGGCTTTAGTCTTCTGGGCCTTCACTGAGTCCAAAGAGCAAAGTCAAGTAGTCACCAGTTAGGGAAATGAGAAAACACAGAACAAAGAAAAAGCAGTCAGGAAACCTTAGTTCAGTGATAAAGCAAGAATCCTAATTTCTCCTCTAGGGACCTATGTAACAATCTGACACACATCTTTGAGTTGCTCTAGGGAGGGCCTGCTGACCCCAAGCACATAGTAAACCCCATACTGGTTGGAACCAGAGCATTGATTAAATTCCCAAAACATCACTTGTTACAATATCATCAACCAGTCAGAAGAAAGTCTACAAGCTGCAACCCTCACATCAAATGTTGCCTCTAAGAATCCTTCACTGAAAGCTATCAAGGAGTTTGGGTCTTTTGAGCATGAGCTGCCCATTCTCCTTGCTTATTGTTGTTGTTTCGTCACTAAGCCGTGTCCAACTCTTTTGCAATCCCATGGTCTGTAGCCCACCACGTTCCTCTGCCAAAGGGATTTGTCAGACAAGAATACTGGAGTGAGTTGCCATTTCCTTCTCCAGTAGTTCTTCCCAACCCAGGGATCAAACCTTCATCTCCTGCACTGCAGGTGGTTTACTTACCACTGAGCCACCTGGGGATGCCCTACAATAAACACTGTACTTCTCTTCGCTACAGCCTACTGTTAGTAAACTGACTTTGCAGCATGACAGGTTAGTGGTGGACCCAAGTTCAACTTGGTAATACATACAAAGAGAAAAAGAACCAATATAGAATAACCTTAAAAAATACATATCAACTACTAATATGGAAAAAAAAAAGAAGCTCTGCTTTACATGCTTATGATAAATGCATTTTACAGTGGAGCAACTCTCATCATTGCCCATACACTTATACTTGCTATTAATGAAGACATAATCAAAGTATGTTTTAGCTTTGATCTTACATTTATATAAATTTTGCATTTATTGTTTGCTGGCCCTTTACAAATATCCCAGTTGCCCTATTTTGATAGCCCTTAGACCTTCATTATATTATCAAAACATATATATTTAGAGAAACAAATATCTGTGTTACCATATAAGTTGTAGTGCAAAGTGAATGAAAGTAATAATTTTAATATGACTCATGTCACTGAATAACAGAATAAAAAACTAATAAACAAAAATATAAAGATATTTTAAAAATCTGAAGGAAGGCAGTAAATATGTCATGCGCCTGGTGTGACAGAGGACCTTTCATTGAGGGGAAAGCAGGAGTAGTTCCATATCTGGATGGAGACTCCTCAGTGATTGCCAGAAAACTTGCAATTTTTAGATTCATTTGGGTAAAAAAAAGAAAATTTAGCTGGAAATCAAGATTTAATTAAACTATAGGACATTTCTCAAGTACTTTTTTCCCTGTATAGCTTGGGATGATGTTCTGGTTTAAAACGTCTAGTTCATATTGTATTCATGTTATGCCTAGATTTACCTACAAAATCCTCTATTAAACAGTTTGACATCTAAGATTATGTTGGAAGGGGGACAGATTTTCCTCTACCCTTTAGATTCTTCTGGATGGTCTACAAATTAAATTGGCATGAGACAGATTAATAGGAGAAAATGAAAAAATAAATAAATAAAAGGTTCAAGAACATGTACACATGGGGGAAACCAAGGAAAACTAAATAACTTTCCAAAATGACTGAAACCTTCATCTTAAATACCATCCTCAGCTAAACACAAAAGAGAATATTGAGGGTGAGGAATAGTCATTTATGGCAGGTTACCAGGAAGAGCACAATAAACAAGGGTAAGATTGTTACTCAGATTCAAGTCAAGATACCAGTGAGGAATACACCCTTAGAAATGGAGATTTCTTTAACAAAGGTAAATGTCTCCTACAAAAGAGAAACTCCTACTTGGTTTTCTGAACACTTCCATGGTCTGTGGTTTCTCAGAAAACTGACTTAAAACAATATGCCAAAGAGATACAGGGTAGAGTGGCAAATACTGCTCCCCTATAATTACAAAAGCCCACATCACAAATTCATGAAGTATTTTTTATGTTACTTGAAACATTCCATCTAAACAGGGTCATATGTATGTTTTAATTTAGATGTTTAAAAAATGTATATTAACAAACATCTAAATTGTAATTAGCCATTTTTTAATAAATATCTTTTAGGAATTCAGAATGCATGTGAAAAGAAGAAAATAGCATAGAATAATTAGGGAAGTATGTAATATAAGAAATAATAAAACAACTTTTGGGGAATCATTCAGTGTCTTTCAGTAGTTTGTTCATGTCTGTAATGTTGTGCTTGCCATACAATGATGTATCTGTCAGGGGAGTGTGCAATTTCCTCAGTTCTGTCTTGTCACAACAAAAATTTGAAGCAACGAACCTGCATTACAGCTCTCAGATGAATCAGTGTTACAGCTCCGTGTTATGGCTCAGTTTTATTTAGAAAATAAAAGACAATACCTCGAGGCGTGAGGGCATGCCGACCCAAAAGATGTGAAGAGAAGAGATACAGAGAGAGAGTGTGTGGGAGAGAGGCAGAGGCCCCTGGCCCTTTGGCACCTCTTTTTATATGTTTTGTTTCCTCCCCCTGGGCCTGCTGTATGTAAATTGGACTAGCCAGGAGTGCTGTTTGTTCTACCTGAGGTCCTCACTCTAGTGCTCGGACCTTCCTCTCTTCTCTATTCGCGGGGTTTTCCCTCCCATGTCTTTTAATCACCACCATTCTGGACTACCTAACATATCTATTTGCATTTCTTTCTCGTCCACTAGTCCATGAGTTATACAAAGTCAGAATATATAGTGTATTCTTTTTTCTGTTACCTACTTCTAAAATATTGGTAGAGAGTGACAGTAAGCATTTTACATTTTCCAAATTTTACTGAGGTATAATTGAAACCAAGCAGGACCCTGTGGGGCTTCTGGGCATAGAAGCTTCTCTATCCCGTTTTCTTTTAGGAAACAGATTCTGGCCTTCATGACCTTCCCTGAGTTGCTAAGGACAGATTCAAAATTGTCAGTCTGGAAAGAGAAGGGATGCAAAGACAAGGGAGGAGCAGCCGTGAAACAACAGTGCGGCTTTGGAGCAGGGGCCTGGTTCCACCTAAAGGGATACACGTAGCAATGTCTAAGATGTCAGCGTTCTTTGTACCAGAGAAAGACCACCTGAGGATGCATAAAGGGACCTGAGAAGCTCAGCAAGAAGGTTACCTAGAACCGGATTAGAGGAGTACAGGCCTTGCTTGTATCCCGCTCTTGTCAGCAGCCCCACCCTTGAACTATTGCTTTAAAACCCCACATCAAATCCTCCCAGAGGAGACACATAGTTTTGGGGGCAGGAGCCCACTGTGTCCCCATTTGCCTGACAAAAAAAATAAAGTGATTCTGAGGTTCAGTTTGGCCCAAGTGTACAGAGGCCGAGCTTTTGGCATCATATTTGACAAAAAAGCAATTGTATATACTTAGGGTGTACAACTTGATGTCTTCTTCCCCCCAGATACCGATTCATTTTATTTGTTATTATTGAGCTTTATAAATATATTTTGAGCTTTATAAATATAGTTGACTTTCAGTGTTTCAGATGCACAGCAAGGTGGTTTGGTTATACATTTACACATTTATTATTTTTGGAATTATTTTCCATTATTGGTTATTACAAGATATTGACTATAGTTCCCTCTACTATAGTAAATCTTTCTTGCTTGTTGAATATCTATTTTTTTTTTTAATTAGCAATCTGGCATTCTATTTAACCTAAGTCAAAAAAGTAGAATCAAAATGTCATAATTTTTATTTAGGCAAAAATTCATAAGTTTTGTAAACTATGTATATGCAGATATTATATATTTATGTATACATAAGCTTTCCTCCTATGCTTGATAAAGGCTTGGGAAAAAACCTTATAAAAAAAATGAAGAGAGGGGGAAATTTGAAAACATAAAACTAGACGAAATAGGAGCACTGAATGTGAAATAGAAAATGTGAAACTACATAAAATAGAAGATTATCATATAGTCCAGTTGTTTTTAAATATGGCTACTCATTAGAAACATATCTGGAGCTTTGAAGAAAAAAAAAGGAATATGTGGCATTTGTATTTTTCAAAAAATTCAAAGATAATTCTGATATGCATCTGGATTTTAACAGGGGATTACAGGTTTTTCTATTAAATGGTAGTTTTGGTGATACAAATTTCTATATTTTTTCTGTTGACCAATCAATATACAATGATATTAAGTAAGTAATAGTTACATAATCACAATAGTAAAAGATGTTTATCGGTTTCACAATCAATAGCCAGACAAAAAGTAAAAGATAATTACAATTACAAGCCATAATGGAAATACGATTAGCCTAATAAAATAATTACATACAATAATATGGGATCAAGCAGAGTGTTCTGGTAAGTGCATACATGCACATGTTTTTGTCTGTCCAGCCAGTCTATGTCTTTGGTTTAATCAATTATTTTGCATTTAATCCATTTCCATTTAAGGTTATTATGTATGACCTTATTGAAAGTGAAAGTGAAGTCGCTCAGTCATGTCTGACTCTTTGCAACCCCATGGACTGTAGCCTACCAGGCTCCTCCATCCTTGGGATTTTCCAGGCAAGAATACTGGAGTGGGTTGCCATTTCCTTCTCCAGGAGATCTTTCTGACCCAGGGATTGAACCCGAATCTCCTGCAGACACTTTACAGTCTGAGCCACCAGGAAGATGACCTTATTACCATATCTTAATTGTTTTGGGTTTATCTTCTGTTAGTCTTTTCCTTCTGTTATGGTTCCTGCCTAGAGAAGTTCCTTTAGCATTTCTTGTAAAGCTGATTTGGTGGTGCTGAATCCTCTTAACTTTTGCTTGTCTGGAAAGTTTTTGCAATTTCTCCATCAAATTTGAGTGAGAGTCTTGCTGGATAGAGTATTCTTGGTTTTGAGTTCTTACCTTTCATAGCTTTAAATATTTTGTGCCATTCCCATCTGGCTTGTAGAGTTTTTCTTGAGAAATCAGCTGATAACCTTATGGGAGTACCCTTGTATGTTATTTGTCATTTTTCTGTGTTGCTTTTTATATTTTATCTTTGTCTTTAATTTTCATCAATTTGATTGCTATGTGTCTTGGTGTGTTCTTCCTTGGGTTTATCCTTCCTGAGCCTGTCTGTGCTTCCTGAACTTGGTTGACTATTTCCATTCCATATTAGGGAAATTTTCAGCTATTGTCTGTTCAAATATTTTCCCAGATCCTTTCTCTTTCTATTAAGTATCCTTCTGGGGCCCATATAATGTGAATTTTCATATGTTTAATTTTGTCCCAGAGGTCTCTTAGACTGTCTTCATTTTTTTTTTTAATCCATTTTTCTATATTCTGTTTTGAGGCAGTGATTTCTACCTTTCTGCCCCCCAAGTCATTTATCCATTCTTCTGCCTCAGTTATTCTGCTATTAATTCCTGTTTGTTTGTTCTCTAATTCTTGTAGGTCTTTGGTAAACATTTTTTGCCTTTTCTTCATTGTTTCCTGAGATCCTGGATCATCTTCACTATCATTATTCTGAATTCTTTTTCTGGAAGGTTGCCTATTTCCACTTCATTTAGTTGTTTTTCTGGGGTTTTATTTTGTCCCTTCATCTGGGACAAAACCCTCTGCTTTTTCATCCTGATTAACTTTCTGTAGGGTGATTTTTTTGTTCTGGCCACTGTGGAATTGTGGTTCTTCTTGGTTCGTCTCTCTGCTCTCTGATAGAGGAGGCTTCTCTAAGCTTCTCAGTGGGACAGACTTGTGGTGGGAAAAACTGGGCCTTGCTCTGGTGGGCAGGGCCTTGCTCAGTAAAGCTTTAATCCAGTTGTCTGCTGATGGGTGAAGTTGTGCTTCCCCCATTGGTTGGCCTAAGGTGATCCTGCCCTGGGGGTCTCTGTTGTAGGCTAAATGATGACCTCCGAGAGGGCTTAGTCGGTTGATCCTTCCAGGATTGCTGCTCCCAGTGCCCTGTCCCTATGGTGAAACCTGCTGACACTTGCCTTCACAGGAGAACCCCCGACACCCGCAGGGAGTCTTGGTTTGGTCCCCTGTGGGGCCACCTCTCCTTTCCTCTTGGCCTTGGTGCCTGCACAATTTTGGTTGTGCCCTCCAAAACCAGAGTCTCTGTTTCCCCCAGTCCTGTGGAAGTCCATAATCAAATCCTGCTGGCCTTCTAGGTCAGATTCCTTGGAGATTCCTAGTCCCTTTGTCAGATCCCCAGGCTGGGAGCCTAACATATGATTCAGAACCTTTGAAACAGTGCAAGAACTTCTTTGATATTACTGTTCTCCAGTTTGTGGCTCACCCACCCGGCAGGTATAGGATTTGATTTTATCCTGATTGCGCCCCTCCTACCTCCTCAGTACAGCTTCTTCTTTGTCTTTGGATATGGAGTATCTTTTTTGGTAGGTTCCAGCATCCTCCTTTTGATCCTTGTTCAATAGCTAGTTACTATTTTGGTGCTCTCGCAGGAGGAGATGGGTGCAAATCTTTCTACTCTGCCATCTTGAACCAGAACTATAACTTGATGTCTTGATAAATGTATACACTTTGAAATGGTCACCTCATACAAGCTAGTTAACATATCTGTCACTTCACAAATTAGCTTTTTGTTTGTTAGTTTTTATGGTGGGATACTTAAGATCTACCCTCTTCACAAATTTCACATGCTATAATACAGCATTGTTAACAGTAGTTACCATATTGTATATGAATTTCCAGAACTTATTTATCTCACATAACTGAAACATGACTGATTTTTCACCCTCGTTTTAAAATATGCATCTATATATCAAATCTTAATATTTAAAGAGTTATTTAGTAAATGAAGATTGCCCTCTATAAACCAGAGAACACATATGTGCTTAATATAATGGATATCAAATTATTTTTTGAAAGAGTAGCTGGTGGGAGACAGGAGGTCTCTCCCTGGACCCCAGGTTTGTAAAAACAGAAAAGGGTTGTCTGTAGACTTATGCCACCTCACCATGGAGAAGGAATATAGATGAAGATTTGGTACACAGAAAAGCAGGTGTTAAATGTGCATGAGGAAGTTAATTTTTTTTTTTTCCTAAAAAACTCCCTGTCATAGTAGGCTCTAGTATCCCATGGTTTCCTTTGATAACTTGAGGTCTGGATCTTATTTATTTCACTGTAAGATACATATCAGATTCCTTTATCAGTAAAGGATGACTAGCATTATCAAGTTTTTTCATGTCTGGGAGATAACCAAGCTGAGAAAAAAAAAAAAAATATATATATATATATATACACACACATATTTATATATACTGGCAATGAGGAATAAGACAATGCCAAATAAAACAAAGAAGAAAAAACAGAAAGTTAAGATTTTTATTGAGGTTTTCAATCCAGAAAAACCTAATGACTAGGGTATAAAACTGGATGGACTAATGAAAACAGAAATATAAAGAAAAATAAAGAAGCACCCTTAGAGAGTAAGAGGAGATTGTCTTTAAGAGATGTCTTCAGTACATCATATCTCATGCTTACATCTCATGTTTTCCCATTTTTATTTAATTAAAATTAATATTTTTTGTTATTCTTAATTATAAAAAATTGCATTAAAATAAAATCATGCATATATATAGTTTTGTGATTTCATTAATTTTGTATTTAATAAAATAAAAATATCAATTTATGCTTTCATCACCATTATACTTAAAATTCATAAATAGATTTTTTCTTTAAAAAACACAGGAAATTTGCCACATATTCCTCTAAAGTATGACAAATATCCTCTAAAGTATGACAAAAATCAATGACAAATATATTACTTCTTAAATTCAATTTTAAATGTCATACATATAACCCGAAAGCATGAGCAGATAATAATCACAGGACTTATCAGAATATTTCACTGTTATTCAAAGGAAGTCATTTACACTTCACTAACTGGTAAATGATATCACAGAATTTAATACACTCTAAGCTCAAATTATCTGACTAATGACCAATAGTCAAAGGTCTAATTTCCATGCTGGAAAAAGGTCTGCTATTTTTTAGCACATCTATTTCAAATTTCATGTTTATTTTTCTTCCCAGATAAAAGGGAAAATAACAATAACAAGCAACCTATCAATTTGACTAAATTTAAAGCAAAAAACCTTGACATCAAATTCATCTGAACTTTGGTACCAACTTTTATTGGCCGTGAAGCTCTGAATGTAGTTATTTAGTCACTAAGTCCTATCTGAGTCTTGTGACTCATAGACTGTAGCCCTCCAGAATCCTCTGTCCGTGGGATTTCCCAGACAAGAATACTGGAGTGGGTTGTCATTTCATTTTTCAGGGGGTCTTTCTGACCCAGGGATCAAACAAGGTCTCCTGCATTGCAGGCAGTCTCCTGCATTACAGGTGGATTCTTTACTGGCTAAGCTACCAGGGAAGCCCTATGAGGTTCAGTACATGTCATTTGATCTCCCTTGTTTTCAGTTTCCCAGTATATAAAATAGAGGGGACTAACATAAAATTTGCTTGTTTAATTATTAAGATAAAAAGATAGAAAAGGAGATGAATCATTTGTGATTCCCATAATTGGGTGGTTAATAGTAGTGCCACCAAATATGTTAGAAATCTCTGGAAGGATGAAAGCCAATCGATTGTTAAAAGTCTTGGAAGGAAAGTGTCTGTGGAACATGCTGGATACTAGCACAAGTGTGTGTTACATTCTCAATTGTGGTTTCCAGGTTACACAGGAAAGAAGAGGGATAAAAAGGAAACTAGACCTGGAAAAAATGCAAAGTCACTTGACTGAAGAGTGAGAGAAAAAGGAGAAACAGTATATTTTAGTAGGAGGGATGGAATTGTTGACCTGAAGTTATCAGAGAATAGTTAATTGATAACAAGCCTGAGACTATACTCAAGATAATTTATTGAGAAGTGAAGATTACTGAAAATGAGGTTATTATAGAACAGTAAATCAAAGTTATTGGATGACATTTTAACTATTGCTCTATAAAAAGCAATCCAAAAATTTAGTGGCTTAAAACAATAACAGGTTAGTATTTCTCACATATCTGACAGTGGGTGATGCTTGGTCTGGGAAATATTTTTCTCCCGGCAGTAAGCTAAACTGATCTTAGGGCAGTGTCCCAAACTGGTGAAGCTGGACATTTCAAGACTTATCGAACTACACATAGCAGAATTCCTGCAGAATAGCTTCCACCATATCCTTTTGGTCATAACAAGTCAGAAGGTCAACGTAGATTCAAGAAGTGAAACTACAATCTGTCTCAATGAGACAAGATTAAAAAAGTATACATCCAGATTTAATCTACCACAAATGGATTATCTATATGAATCATAGGACTTCCCTGATAGCTCAGTTGGTAAAGAATCCACCTGCAATGCAGGAGACCCCCGGCTTCATACCTGGGTCAGGAAGATCTGCTAGAGAAAGGATAGGCTACCTACTCTAGTATTCTTGGGCTTCTTCTGTGGTTTAGCTGGTAAAGAATCTGCCTGCATTGCAGGAGACATGGGTTCCATCTCTGGGTTGGGAAAATCCCACTGGGAGAAGGGAAAGGCTACCCACTCCAGTATTCTGGCCTAGAGAATTGCATGGACTGAATAGTTCATGGGGTCACAAAATGTCAGACACAACTGAGTGACTTTGACGTTCACTTTCACTTTCTATATGAATCATAAAATTATCCAGCAATGTGGCTTAATTTGAGTTAGAATGTAAGCGATCCATCTGCTGAAGATACCATGAATATTGAAGAAATCATATTTGCAGATGACTCAGAAGAAAGTAAAGGGAGATGGGAGGAGTCACAATGAAAGGAATATTATTGTATGATTATAAAAGTAATGATTTGGATGTTATATATTGAGAATTTTGATCCACATTCCACTTGCAGCTTTTTATTCTAGAGAGTCAGTATATTAGTTATATGCTGGTGGATCAGATGGTAAAGAATCTGCCTGCAATATGGGAGACCTGGGTTCAATCGCTGGGTTAGGAAAATCACCTGGAGAAGGGAATGGCAACCCACTCCCGTAAGTCTTGCCTAGAGAATCCCATGGACAGGAGCCTGGCATGCTACAGTCCATAGGATTGCAAGGGCTCAGACATGACTGAGCGACTAACAGAGCATTTCATCTTCTGATAACTGTCATAATAAACTGTGTTTAGTTGCTCAGGCTACTCTGTCCGTGGGATTTTTTTTTTTTTCCAGTCAAGAATCCTGGAGTGGGTTGCCATTTCCTCCTTAAGGGATCTTCCCAACCCATGGATGGAATCTGCATCTCCTGTATTGTAGGCAGATTCTTTACCTGCTGAGCCATCAGGGAAGCCCATCTGTCATAATAAACAGCCCCAAAATGTCAGGAGCTTAAAACAGTGTATGGGCATTTCTTGCTTACATTATCTGAAGACCATGGTTCAACTGAGGTTTGACTCCAAAATTTGGGTTGACTGAGGAACTATTTCATGTATCTTTTCCTTCTGGGACCAGGTCATCCCAAAGTAAATGTGCTTAAAAACAAATTTAAATGTAGTTTTTGTTTGTGTTTCCTTTTTAGGCATCCTATCTAAGGTATCTAACAATGGCATTGTTAAGGCAGAGTTGACTTGCTTTTTCAGGGATTATCTGTCCATGTTGTGATCAGAATTCTCTATCCATGCTGGATGGCAAGAAGTATTTCCCAGTACACTGGGAAATATTGGAATTTGAGTTTCTCCCAGTTACCCTAGTCACTTATTTACCCAGCCTGTTATAATGAGAGTGCAAAGGAGAAAGAAATGTGCTGAGCTGATAATCATGCCTCTTGTCTGATGAATATTTCAAAAATCATACTTCAAATGTAGTAATTAATTCCTGTATTTCCATATCGTATCAGAGGCTGCCAACAATTCAAACTCTTTTCTCTTCTCGTGATGCACACAGTCCATTCTGCATGACGTAGCTTATATTGAACAAAGTCAGATTTACTGACTTGTTGCAGCAAGAGAGATCATACATCTCAGTGAACCACGGGGTATGTCACCAACAGTGAGTTTCAATGGGCTTGATATATGGTATGTGCTTTAGCTGAATGGTTTATAAAGGACTCAATGAAGTGGGGATCTGTTTTGGATTAAGCTCTGTCAGGATGTAGGGCATTTTCATGATTAAGTATATTATTAGGTTAGTGCAAAAGTAATTGCAGTTTTGCATTTTTGAACTTTGACGTTTGATGTTGGAATACATTCTTAAATAAATGTGGTTATGTTAACATCATTTAATGCACATTTCTCATTTTATGTTTTTTGCTAATGACTTATTACCTGCCATTTATTTATATGTATTTTAGACTGTAGAAATTACGTTAGACAAAAAGCAGATCTCAGTAATTTTTTTTATTTGAGTTCCAAATTGATCACAAAGCAGCCAGGACAACTGGCAACATCAACAACACGTTTGGCCAAGGAACTGCTAACAAACATGAAGTGCAGTGGTGGATCAAGAAGTTTTGCAAAGAAGATGAGAAGAGAGCCTTGAAGATGCTGAGCACAGTGGCCAGCCATCAGAAGTTGACAATGACCAGTGGAGAGGATCGTCGAAGCTGATTCTCTTTCAACTACACCAGAAGTTGCCGAAGAAATCAAGGTGAATCATTCTACCCTCACTCAGCATTTGAAGCAAAGTGGAAAGGTGAAAAAGTTTGATTAAGTGACTGCCTCATGAACTGACTGAAAATTTTTAAAATCACTGTTTTGAAGTGTCTTTTCTTATATTATTTAACAACAATGGACCATTTCTTGATTGAAATTTGATATGCAATGTAAAGTGGATTGTATACTACACCTGGAAATGACCAGCTCTGTGTTTGTACTGAGAAGGAGCTCCAAAGCACTTCCTAAAGCCAAACTTGCACCAAAAAAAAGGTTATGGTCCTTGTTTGGTGGTCTGCTGCCCATCTGATCCACTACAGCTTTCTGAATCCTGGCAAAACTACTACATCTGAGAAGTATGTTCAGCGAATGGATGAGATGTACTGGAAACTGCAACACCTGTAGCCGGCATGGTTCAACTGAAAGGGCCCAGTTCTTCTCCATAACAGTGCCCAACTGTACATCACACAACCAATTCTTCAAAAGTTGAATGAATTGGGCCACACATTTTGCTTCATCTGCCATATTCACCAGACCTCTTGCCAATCAACTACCACTTCAAGTGTCTTGACAACTTCTTGTAGGAAAAATGCTTCCACAACTAGCTGGGGACAGAAAACACTTTCCAAGAGTTTGTCGAATTCTGAAGCATAGATTTTTATGCTACAGGAATAAACAAACTTATTTGATTACAATGTGTTGATTTTAATGGTTCCTATTTTGATTAATAAAGGTGTATTTCAGCCTAGTTATATAACTTAAAATTAATGATCTGAAGCCACAATTATTTTTGTACCAAACTAATAAGCATTTTTTGTTTGTTTAGGATATGTGGCTAGAGCAGGGCTAGAATTGTCATTGTTTAAAAAGGCGGGAGGAGGAATCGGGATGGGGAACACATGTAAATCCATGGCTGATTCATGTCAATGAATGGCAAAAACCACTACAATATTGTAAAGTAATTAGGCTCCAACTAGTAAAAATAAATGAAAGAAAAAAAAGAAGCAGTAATAACTCATATTTTAGGGAGTGGGGACTTTTTTTTACAGTAGTATAGTATATTTGTCTTAAACTACAGCATTTCTATATGTTGGTCTTGGTTTTGATAATTTTTATCATGTCACCAAATGCCTTGTTACAGTTGATATTCTTTTTTTATATTTAATAGAAAATCATGCTGTTTATAATTTATACATTTTAAAATCTCTAGAGTTTTTGCTGTTGTTTGTTTTTTTATTATTTTATTTTTTAAATTTTTCCATTTATTTTTATTAGTTGGAGGCTAATTACTTTACAATATTATAGTGGTATTGTTTGTTTGTTTTTAAATTTTGTTGTATGATCAGCTTTCTATGTCCCTGGAAGACTGGTCCCAGGACCACGTACTAACACCAAAACCACAGGTGATCAAGTTTCTTATTATAAAATGGAAAGTATTTGCATGTAATCCATGTACATCCTCCTGTATAGTTTAAATTTTCTGTAGATTGTTTATAATATCAAATACAATCCAAATACTATGGAAATAGCTATGAATACATTTACAAATGCTATATGAATAGTTTGTAACATTTGGCAAATACAAGTTGGCTTTTTGGAATCTTCTGGATTTTTTTTTTTTTTTTTTTCTATTTTTTGGCTGAATCTACAGATGGCAGAACTGTGACTATGAAAGACCAACTGCCTTAATTTATATCCCTTATTCTTAGCAAATTCGAATTTGCTTTTTTTATTCTCAACTTATTCTAAAAATTGAAGACCTCATTTTCTAAAATAGATTTATTATTTAAACTTCATCAGTGAGATCATTTAGACTTTACACCCATCCCTGACATTGAAATACAACCTCATTCCTACTCTCACAACCTCCATTTACAAATATGAGAATATTAGTAGTAACTCCACTAGCAACTGGAGTGTTAGGAATGTTTTCTCTCTCGTGAAAGTGCCTGGAGCTATCTGTCTTTGGTTTGGTGCTTATGAAAAAACAATATGGAGACGCAGAGAAGCACAGATTAGTTCCTTGCTGAATTTTAGAATACACTCTTCACTTTTTCTTTTCTCTGGCTGGCTAAAGCAAACCACACCACAAAATTATTTCTGCTATTTTAATAGACAACCGAAATGCTTTACATCCTAAATGTTGAATCATTTCTGTTTGTTCTCTTGAAAACACATATAAGAAGGGAACCTTGCATCTTTCATAGGTTGCATATAATGTAAGGCAGTGAATTCTTCATAGAGTTTAAAGAGAATTTTAGACTATGTCATTAGCTTCAATACCATGTGTAATATATTTTGGATACAAACCTAAGAAGAATTATAATTACGTTTAACTCTTTTTTGGCCTTACCTATTACATAATTTTTTTCCACACTTTATCTTTAAAGTTTGTGGGAACCCTTCTGCTATAATACTCAGACTCATGGACTTTAGAATCCATGGATATTAGACTCATGGACATTTCAACTGAACTTTTGGGTTAACATATTTCTATCTTTCTAAGCTAGTTCATGATATTATCTCTTACTTGACACTCCTTTGCCAGTCATCCTTTTCTATTTTTACTTTTTCACTAGATTTATTCCTCAAATGATAAAAGAGAACTTTTAATAGGTATAACTGTCTGACTCTGATTTGGGCTGCCTCTCAGTCAGTATCATTGAATGTGTTCAAATATTCCATTCATATGTGTCAGCTTGGCTCTTGTAGAGGGAATATAGGCATTAAAGAATAAATTATAATGGATGATGTTAGAGTTGAATTCCAATGCTGAAGATATATGGTTCATAAAACTATGATATAATCACAACATAATTTTGTGTAAACTTTAAATGTATAGTTTACCATCCTATACACGACTGAAGCGACATAGCAGCAGCAGCAGCATCCTATACAAAGACCATTGGCAGACCAAAGGTCTTACACTAAGCATCATCCCTAGAATGAATGAACACAATGTGGTGAATGAGTTCTCTGGTATGATGTGCTGAACTTATAAGCAGTTGACTAGATACATGTGTAGAAAAGCTTAAGTTCAGTTCAGTCGCTCAGTCTTTGCGACCCCATGAACAGCAGCACGCCAGGCCTCCCTGTCCATCACCAATTCTCGGAGTTTACTCAAACTCATGTCCATCGAGTCAGTGATGCCATCCAGCCGTCTCATCCTCTGTCATCCCCTTCTCCTCCTGCCCCCAATCCCTCCCAGCATCAGGGTCTTTTCCAATGAATCAGCTCTTCGCATGAGGTGGCCAAAGTATTGGAGTTTCAGCTTCAGCATCAGTCCTTCCAATGAACACCCAGAACTGATCTCCTTTAGGATGGACTGGTTGGGTCTCCTTGCAGTCCAAGGGACTCTCAAGAGTCTTCTTCACACCACAGTTCAAAAGCATCAGTTATTTGGCACTCAGCTTTCTTTACAATCCAACTCTCACATACATAAATGACCACTGGAAAAACCATAGCCTTGACTAGACAAACCTTTGTTGGCAAAGTAAAGTCTCTGCTTTTTAATATGCTTTCTAGGTTGGTCATAAACTTTCCTTCCAAGGGGTAAGTGTCTTTTAATTTCATGGCGGCAATAACCATCTACAGTGATTTTGAAAATGAGATCTCTAAATTCACTATGATTAGTTAATCTTGTAAAAACTAGTTTATGAAAACATTCACAAGCAGTATGATATACAGTGAGTCTATTATAACAGCTGCTTTTATCTGAGAAAGCAATGTGGGGAAATGAGGAAAAGAATAAATAGCACTGAGCCCACTTTATTTCCACTGTCTGTTTATATTTCTCTTTAGTATTTATGACACCTGATACAAACTTTTTTTAATGGCCATGCCATGTGGCCTGTGGGGTCCTAGTTCCTAAATCAGGGATTGAACCCACACCCTCTGCAGTGGAAACACAGACTTTTAACCACTGGTTGCCAGGGAAATCTCCAGAATTTATTGATTTATTCTTTACTACTTGCCTCTGTCCTTCTTCCCTGACCAAAAAGGAAACAAGTCCTTAAAAACCTGTGATCTTTTATTCTTGTGTTTTTGCATTTTGTCCTCAGTACTTTTTTTTTTTTTTAACTTTTTATTTGTTTACTTATTTTGGTTGTGTCAGGTCTTCATTGTAGCACACAGGCTCTCTCTAGTTTCAGCGAGCAGGGGCTGGCTACTCTTGAGTTGCAAGTTGTGGTGTGAAGGCTTCTCACTGTGGTGGGTTCTCTTTGTTGCAGAGCACGGGCTCTAGGGCTTTCAGTCTTCAATCATTGTGGTGAGTGGGTCCTACAGCCCTTCAGCTTCAGTAGGTGGGCGCCCTGGCCCAGTTGCTCCTCAGCATGTGGGATCTTCCTGGACCAGGAATCGAACCCATGTCCTCCGGCATAGGCAGGCAGATTCTCAACCACTGGACCACCAGGGAAGTCCCATCAGTACTAAAAACAAAGCCTCACAACTAATATGTATGTAAGTATTTATTTGTGAATTAATGAATTACATGAATGACTACAGTGAATTTGAGATCATCTCACAAGTTCTCTTTTTTGGTTAATATTATCTCTAACTGAAAATTTAATAATGCAAAGAATCTTTGGTTGGTGTTAGGTAGTGATGGTTATGAGGAATCAAAGACATTTAAGTAGTTATCAGTGAGTGATTGATTTCTGGTTCAATAGCTTTCTCAGTTGAGATCCAAATCAAATTAGTGTTTCAGTTTAAGTGCCACTGGAGGCTTAATAGAATATAATCAATATGACATGAAAGGAGATATTAATAATTGAATGTTATATCTGACCCAGAGAAAACACTACCACCTATTGCCTATATTACTAATTCTGAGCATTAGATACTACAAAGGTTTTATAAACTAAAAAATGAGTTTAGACCCAAAATAAATGGAAACATGGAAAAAATATATGTGTGGGTATATATATAAGCTTCCCAGGTGGCACTACGGGTAAAGAACCCACCTGCAATGCAGGAAACATAAGAGACATGGGTTCGATGCCTGGGTCAGGAAGATCCCCTGGAGGAGGGTATGGCAACCCACTCCAGTATTCTTGCCTGGAGAATCCCATGGACAGAAGAGCCTCATGGGCTATAGTCCATAGGGTTGCAGAGTCAGACATGAATGAAGCAACTTAGCATGCACACACATACATACACATACACACATGTACACACACATATACATCCCATACATATGTACACAGTATATATATATATATGTGTGTGTATATATATATATATATATACACACACACACACTGAGTATATATATACACAGTATATATATATTATATATACACATATATATATATATATATCTGTCCTCTATATGTACTTGTGAAAACAATTTTATATATATATATGTAAACATATATACATAGTTATGAAAACATTTAAGTGTTCTTATGACCAAGATGATAATTAGAAAAATTATTGATCCATGTGTATTTGTTATTGTTCAATCACTAAGTCATATCTGACTCTTAGTGAGAGTGAGCCCATGGAATGCAGCATGCCAGACTTCCCTGTCTTCTACTATGTCCCAGAGTTTGCTCAAATTCATATCCACTGAGTTGGTGATGCCATCTAACCTTCTCTTTCTCTGTCTCCCTCTTCTCCTTTTACCTTTAATCTTTCTGAGCATCAGTGTCTTTTTCAATGTGTTGACTCTTTCATAGCAGTTGATCAAAGTATTAGAGCTTCAGTAACAGTCCTTTCAATGAATATGGAAGTCCTATCCAATGAAAATTCTGGGTTGATTTCCTTTAAGATTGACTGGTTTGCCCTCCTTGCAGTCCAAGCTACTCTCAAGAGTCTTCTTCAGTACCACAATTAGAAAAGCATCAACTCCTGAGTGCTCAACTTTCCTTATAGTCCACATGTCATATCTGTACATGACTGCTGGAAAAAACCGTACCTTTGACTGTACAGACTTTGCCAGCAAAGTGATGTCTCTGCTTTTTACTACACTGTCTTGGTTTGTCATAGCCTTTCTTCCAAGGAGCAAGCATCTTTTAATTTCATGGATGCAGTCACTATCTGCAGTGACTTTGGAGCTCAAGAAAATTAAATCTGTCACTGCTTCAAATTTTTCACCTTTTATTAGCTGTGAAGTAATGGGATCAGATGCCATGATCTTAGCTTTTTAATGTTGAGTTGTAAGCCAGCTTTTTCACGTTCCTCTTTCACCCTCAAGAGACTCTTTAGTTCCCCTTCGGTTTCTGCCATTAGAGTGGTATCATCTGCATATCTGAGGTTATTGGTATTTCTTTCAACAGTCTTCCAGTTTGTGAGTCTTCCAGCCTGGCATTTCACATAATGTATACTCCATATAAGTTAAATAAACAGGGTGACAATATACCGCCTTTTCCAATTTTGAACCAGTCAGTTGTTCCATGTCTGGTTTTACCTGTTACTTCTTGACCTATACTCAGGGTTCTTAGGAGACAGGTGAGGTCATCTGGTATTCCCACCTCGTTAAGAATTTCCCATAGGTTTTTTTGTGATCCACACAGTCAAAAGCTTTAGCATAGTCAATGAAGCAGAAGTAGATGCATTTTTGGAATTATTTTGCTTTCTCTAGCATCCAACTAATGTTGGACAATTCAATCTCTAGTTCCTCTGCCTTTTCTAAACCCAGCTTGTACCTCTGGAAATTGTCAGTTCACCTACTTCTGAAGCCTAACTTGAAGCATAACCTGATTAGAACATGAAATAAGTGCAATTAGATGGTAGTTTGAATGTTCTTTAGGCTCAGTTGGTAAAAAATTCACCTGTAATGCAGGAGACCCTGTGGTTTGATTCTGGGTCAGGAAGATCCTCTGGAGAAAGGATAGGCACCCACTCCAGTAGTCATGGGCTTCCCTGTGGCTCAGCTGGTAAAGAATCCACCTGCAATGTGGGAGACCTGGGTTCGATCCCTGGGTTGGGAAGATCCCCTGGAGAAGGGAAAGGCTACCCGCTCCAGTATTCTGATTTGGAGAATTCCATGGACTGTGTAGTCCATGCAAAGACTTGGACATGACTGAGCAAATTTCACTTTAACTTTGCCACCTTAGTAACCATGTTTATTTTCTATGTCTATGACTCTGTTTCTGCTTTGCCAATAGATTTATCTGTACCTTTTTTCTAGATTCCATATATAAGCAGTATTATATGATATTTACTTTTCCTTTTCATTTACTTCACTCTGTATGACAGTCTCTGGGTTCATCCACATTTCTGCAAATGGCACTATTTTGGTCCTTTTAATAGCTGAGTAATATATATGTACATCTTTTTTATTCATTCCTCTGTTGATGGACATTTCAGTTGCTTCCATGTCTTGACTATTGTAAATAGTGCTGCAGTGAACATTGGGGTGCATTCATCCTTTCAAATTATGATTTTCTCCTGATAAATGCCTAAGAATGGGATTTCTGAGTTATATGATACCTCTATTTCTGTTAGACACTATGAAGAGCAGTATGGAGCTTCCCTAAAAAGCTACTCAGGAATATTTTTAAAATTTCAAATCAGCCTGTCAAGTGCTATGATAATATCCAATATTACCATAGAAAGTATTTCATAGAAACATTGGGATAAGGAACATCAGGTAGGAGGAGGATTGTTTTAAAAACCTCCACAAAGGAAATATCATTTAAGCTGAGATTTGAAGAATTAAAAAAAAAAAAAAAAAAAAAAAACTGATGAAAATCAGTGGAGGTTATTTAGATGAAAAATCAAAACAAAACACATTATACAGCTTAATGTCACATTAAGAAATATGAATTTCATTCTAAAAGCAATGGATATACCTTGATAGATTTTCAGTAGGATAATGACAAAGAATTTTTGATTCTCAAGATTAGTCAGAAGATGTCTTTTTCCTCTTCCACAGTATTTTTCAAAGTGTGCTTTTCTGCATAATTTTTACATGATATGGTGTTCCATTTTTCATGGGCTAAAGAATATAGTCAAGTTTCTCAGATAGAAATTTCATATGACTCCTATTATTTATGAATCCTGTGTTTTGTGTTTTTCTTAGAGCACATTTCTTTAGCTTTAGAACAGTGGTTCTCAACCTTTAGAGGTAATGACTAACTATAGCAATTATTTTCATGAAAAGGTATGGACACAAGACTAAGCTATTCATCTGGGCAGTGGGGGCACCTGAAGTTTGAAGATGACACACACCCCCATTTGGTATAGCCCTATGGGATTGAAGGAGGAGTGGATCTTAGTCTCTGCAAAATACAAAGGGAAACTTCAAGCTTGAAGTTGGCATTAAGGATTTAAAAATTGTCTTCAGAATGTTCTGATGCTCAGGGAAACTACATATAGATCTTTGCTGTGAAAGTCCAGTGCTTGGCTAAGCATGATTCATGTATTCTCTTGTTAATGACTAGGATCAGAAAGGTGACAGCTTCCTCCCAGAACATGTGAAACTTGAGATGGCAGTCTTGCCAACTGAGAAAGCCCAGACACAGCCATTGAAGAAACTGCATGGTAGACAACCTTTCTTGACTTTTAGCCTTTACAGAAAATAATTGTTACCTGAAAGTGAAATCTGTCAGAGAAATGAGGATGCAGAGGGATAGCTAAATGTAATTAAAGAGACTTTTGTTGTTGAATTAAGATTGGAAACCACTGTCAAATACACACTGCAACTTGCTATGGGCACTTGCCATCTACCTCTACAAGGATTAAATCATTCACTACTGCAGCTGCTTATTTTCAACAACCCCTCAAAAGAATTCAGGGTGGAGAGCAGAAATGAGGCACTCTGTACTTCAGGGAAAATTGCAAAACAGCTGTTCAGATAGATATTTTCAGAAGTCAATTCATATGTCTACTCATATCTGGAAAGCACTAGAATCCTTCATGGTGACATATGCTTCTCATGACTAACAGAAACCTGCAAGAAACATGTGTGCTTGATTACAGGTACTCCCCCTTCACCAAACTCACATATATACCCATGTTCTCCTCCACCTCTTTGGAGCAGTTTCTCAAGCTGTCTGTGTAGTCCATCATTTTGACCGAAAGAAAACTTAATTCATAGTTTCACATTGCACATTTTTGTAAGTCAGCACCACCAATTCTAAATTTCATAGCTCTGATATCTGATATGAAATAATATACAACTGTAGGAGTTCTTCTTTTTTTCAGGTATTTTGAGACTAAAGATAACAAGTACCTGCATGCACTTATAGATCATTTATTTGTTCTTTTCCTTCATATCCACCTTTCATCTCATGTATGAGTTTATGAATAGCTAGTTTACTTAACATTGACTCTTTAACATATGCTGCACATGAGACAAGGGGAGACAGGAAGTCTGGAAATAATATCGGTTTCTTCAGTTGTTTGTTTATTTTAATTTATTTTTTAATTGAAGGATAATTGCTTAACATAATTCTGTTGTTTTCTGTCAAACTGTGACATGAATCAGCCATAGGAATACATATATCCCCTCCCTTTTTAACCTCCCTCCCATCTCCCTCCCCATCCCACCCCTCTAGATTGACACAGAGCCCCTGTTTGAGTTTCCTGAGACATACAGCAAATTCCCATTGGCTATCTATTTTACATATTCCCATATCATACTTTACATGGAAACATGTACGTTTCCATGTAAAGTGTGATATGGGAATACATTTTTCTAGATTACATATATGTGTGTTAGAATATGATATTTATCTTTCCCTTTCTGACTTAACTCTTTATAATAGGCTCTAGGTACATCCACCTCATTAGAACTGACTCAGATGCATTCTTTTATTGGCTGAGTAGTATTTCATTGTATCATAACTTCTTTATCCATTCATCTGTTGGTGGACATCTAGATTGCTTCCATGTTCGAGTTATTATAAATAGTGCTTCAATGAAGAATAGGATACATGTGTGGTTTTCAATTTTGGTTTCCTTAGGGTATATGCCTAGAAGTGGGATTGCTGGGTCATGTGGCGGTTTTATTCCTCATTTTATAAGGAATCTCCATACCGTCTTCCATATTGACTGTATCAATTTACATTCCCACCAACAGTGCAAGAGTGTTCCCTTTTCTCCAAACCCTCTCCAGCATTTATTTTTTGTAGACTTTTTGATGATGGCCATTCTGACTGGTATGAGATGATATCTCCTTGTAGTTTTGATTTGCATTTCTCTAATAGTGAGTGGTGTTGAGCGTCTTTTCACGTGTTTGTTAGCCATCTGTATGTCTTCTTTGGAGTAATGTCTGTTTAGGTCTTTTTCCCACTTTTTGATTGGGTTATTTGTTTTTCTGGTATTGAGTTGTATGAGCTGCTTATATGTTTTGGAAATTAATCCTTTGTCAGTTGTTTCATTTGCTATTATTTTCTCCCATTCTGAGGGTTATCTTTTCATCTTATTTATACTTTCCTTTGCTGTGTAAAAGCTTTTATGTTTAATCAGGTCCCACTTGTGTACTTCTGTTTTTATTTCCATTACTCCAGGAGCTGGGTCTTGGAGGATCTTGCTTTGAATTATGTCACCAAGTGTTCTGCCTAAATTTTCCTCTAAGAGTTTTATAGTTTCTGGTCTTACATTTAGGTCTTTAATCCATTTTGAATTTATCTTTGTGTATGGTGTTATTAAGTGTTCTAGTTTCATTCTTTTACATATAGCTATCCAGTTTTCCCAGCACCATTTATTGAAGAGGCTGTCTTTGCCCCATTGTATATTCTTGCCTCTTTTGTCAAAAATAAGGTACTCATATTTTCATGGGTTTATTTCTGGGCTCTCTCTCTTCTTGCATTAGTCTTTATTTATGTTTTTGTGCCATACCATACTGTCTTGTTGACTGGTTTTGTAGTGTAATCTGAAGTTAGGAAGTTTGATTTCTCCAGCCCCACTCTTCTTTCTGAAGACTGCTTTGACTGTTTGGGGTCTTTTGTGTTTCCATATGAATTGTGAAATTATTATTCTAGTTCTGTGAAAAATGTCATTGGCA